>NC_085022.1:2146956-2446956 GCF_963692335.1 Osmerus eperlanus
TGACAATACGCTTAGTAATTACCAACCTTTTGTATCCCTTCAAGGGACAAGAGTAGAATCCTCGGTTAATTAGTCATTGTATTAACTGATTGCGTGCATCTTATAATGAATGCACTTGGTAGAAAAAATTTTTGCACTGTGCAATTATGCTTCAAAAAGTTGTTTTAGGCAGTTCCCTTGGACACCTCCATTGTCAGGAATTAAATGAACTCTTTTGTTCCATTTATTTGGAGCATTTGTGGGAGGTGTATGTGCAGGGAAGGAGTTATTCAAAGAGAGCTTGAAGCTGCTTCTTCGCATCAAAAGAGAAACCCGGCAACAAAGTACATCAACACATTTATTTCACTTCACGACGACGAGAACATTCTCCCTCAGCTTCCGTTGTCTTCAACAGTTTTCCCCCAAAGGGTGACAAGGATTATTTATTCACAGACAAACCATACAGTATGCTGGGTTGGTGCTATAGCTGGGAATATATCATTGGGAAAGATCCTCTCAGGTGTTTTGGTCTTCAGGGGGTTTGATGACTGGAGTGTTCTTGCAGAACAAGAAAAAATAAACACTCATGTCTGGAAAAATCTTTGATTTGATCTGACTTTTTTTTTTATTTGATGCGATATGAGTGATCATGCGTAGGCCAAGTACAAAACGCTGCACTAGGTCTGTTTTGCACTCAGAGGAGGAAATATTTAACTATACTGAAATATTAGCATTGGTTGCAGCTTTTCAAAAACAGTAAAAGCGTGGCTCTTCGAAACTAACCCCCGTCATGAGGACTCTAGTAACATGTGAGACAGAGGGAGCGTCTAACACGTCTGCAGTAGAAGAGACAGAACCAGACAGCTCCAGGCCACTCACCAGACAGAACAGGCCATTCACCAGACAGCACCAGGCCACTCACCAGACAGCACCAGGCCACTCACCAGACAGCACCAGGCCATTCACCAGACAGAACCACGCCATTCACCAGACAGAACCACGCCATTCACCAGACAGCACCAGGCCATTCACCAGACAGAACAGGCCATTCACCAGACAGCACCAGGCCACTAACCAGACAGCACCAGGCCACTCACCAGACAGCACCAGGCCACTCACCAGACAGCACCAGGCCACTCACCAGACAGCACCAGGCCATTCACCAGACAGAACAGGCCACTCACCAGACATAACTGGCCACTCACCAGACAGCACCAGGCCACTCACCAGACAGCACCAGGCCACTCACCAGACAGCACCAGGCCACTCACCAGACAGCACCAGGCCACTCACCAGACAGCACCAGGCCATTCAGCACTTATGTTGACATAAGATGTTGTCACAGCTCCGTGGGTGTCCCTGTCTACACCTTCCTTTTCAAAAACAGTAAAAGCGTGGCTCTTCGAAACTAACCCCCGTCATGAGGACTCTAGTAACATGTGAGACAGAGGGAGCGTCTAACACGTCTGCAGTAGAAGAGACAGAACCAGACAGCTCCAGGCCACTCACCAGACAGAACAGGCCATTCACCAGACAGCACCAGGCCACTCACCAGACAGCACCAGGCCACTCACCAGACAGCACCAGGCCATTCACCAGACAGAACCACGCCATTCACCAGACAGAACCACGCCATTCACCAGACAGCACCAGGCCATTCACCAGACAGAACAGGCCATTCACCAGACAGCACCAGGCCACTAACCAGACAGCACCAGGCCACTCACCAGACAGCACCAGGCCACTCACCAGACAGCACCAGGCCACTCACCAGACAGCACCAGGCCATTCACCAGACAGAACAGGCCACTCACCAGACATAACTGGCCACTCACCAGACAGCACCAGGCCACTCACCAGACAGCACCAGGCCACTCACCAGACAGCACCAGGCCATTCAGCACTTATGTTGACATAAGATGTTGTCACAGCTCCGTGGGTGTCCCTGTCTACACCTTCCTGCCCTCGGGCCACACCACCTCTCCATTCCACCTCTCCAATCCACCTCACCTCTCCACCTCACCACCTCACCTCTCCACCCCACTTCACCTCACCACCTCTCCACCTCACCTCACCACCTAACCTCACCTCTCCACCTCACCACTCCACCACACCTCTCCACTCCACCTCTCCACCTCACCACTCCACCTCACCTCACCACTCCACCTCACCTCTCCACCTCACCACCTCACCACTCAACCTCACCTCTTCAACTCACCTCACCACCTCTCCATTCCACCTCACCACTCCACCTCACCTCTCCACCTCACCTCTCCACCTCACCACTCCACCTCACCTCTCCACCTCACCTCACCTCTCCACCTCACCACTCCACCTCACCTCACCTCACCTCTCCACCTCACCTCTCCACCTCACCTCTCCACCTCACCTCCCCACCTCTCCATTCCACCTCACCACTCCACTCCACCTCTCCACCTCACCACTCCACCTCACCTCTCCACCTCACCACTCCACCTCACCTCTCCACCTCACCTCTCCACCTCACCACTCCACCTCACCTCTCCACCTCACCTCTCCACCTCACCTCTCCACCTCACCTCTCCACCTCACCTCTCCACCTCTCCATTCCACCTCACCTCTCCACCTCACCACTCCACCTCACCACTCCACCTCACCTCACCTCTCCACCTCACCTCTCCTCTCCACCTCACCACTCCACCTCACCTCTCCACCTCACCACTCCACCTCACCTCTCCACCTCACCACTCCACCTCACCTCTCCACCTCTCCATTCCACCTCACCTCACCTCTCCACCTCACCACTCCACCTCACCACTCCACCTCACCTCACCTCACCTCTCCACCTCACCTCTCCACCTCACCACTCCACCTCACCACTCCACCTCACCTCTCCACCTCTCCATTCCACCTCACCACTCCACTCCACCTCTCCACCTCACCACTCCACCTCACCTCTCCACCTCACCTCTCCACCTCACCTCTCCACCTCACCACTCCACCTCACCTCTCCACCTCACCTCTCCACCTCACCACTCCACCTCACCTCTCCACCTCACCTCTCCACCTCACCTCTCCACCTCACCACTCCACCTCACCACTCCACCTCACCTCTCCACCTCACCTCTCCACCTCACCTCTCCACCTCTCCATTCCACCTCACCTCTCCACCTCACCACTCCACCTCACCACTCCACCTCACCTCACCTCTCCACCTCACCTCTCCTCTCCACCTCACCACTCCACCTCACCACTCCACCTCACCTCACCTCTCCACCTCACCACTCCACCTCACCACTCCACCTCACCTCACCTCTCCACCTCACCTCTCCTCTCCACCTCACCACTCCACCTCACCACTCCACCTCACCTCACCTCTCCACCTCACCTCTCCTCTCCACCTCACCACTCCACCTCACCTCTCCACCTCACCACTCCACCTCACCTCTCCACCTCACCACTCCACCTCACCTCTCCACCTCTCCATTCCACCTCACCTCACCTCTCCACCTCACCTCTCCACCTCACCACTCCACCTCACCTCTCCACCTCTCCATTCCACCTCACCTCACCTCTCCACCTCACCTCTCCACCTCACCACTCCACCTCACCTCTCCACCTCACCTCACCACTCCACCTCACCTCTCCACCTCACCTCACCTCTCCACCTCACCTCTCCACCACTCCACCTCACCTCACCTCTCCACCTCACCTCTCCACCACTCCACCTCACCTCACCTCTCCACCTCACCTCTCCACCTCACCTCTCCACCTCACCTCTCCACCTCACCTCTCCACCTCACCTCACCTCACCTCTCCACCTCACCTCTCCACCTCACCTCACCTCACCTCTCCACCTCACCTCTCCACCTCACCTCTCCTCTCCACCTCACCTCTCCACCTCACCACTCCACCTCACCTCACCTCTCCACCTCACCTCTCCACCTCACCTCACCACCTCACCTCACCACCTCACCTCTCCACCTCACCTCTCCACCTCACCTCTCCACCTCACCTCTCCACCTCACCTCTCCACCTCACCTCTCCACCTCAACTCTCCACAGGAGCAGAAGCCTCTCTAACACACATGGTACAGACGGCAGGTCTGGTAGGCAGACGGCAGGTCTGGTAGGCAGACGGCAGGTCTGGTAGGTAGACGGCAGGTCTGGTAGGCAGACGGCAGGTCTGGTAGGTAGTAAGAGATGGTGGTTTTGCTTTACACAAACAGTACTATAGCTGTACTGTAACTGCTTGAGCTAGCCTCCAGCATACACCAGCTTAGTGACAGAGTGGGCATGCTTAAACCTGATCAATGTAAGTGGTCATTGTCTGCTTCTACCTTTTGACCCTGTGACCTTTTCAACAATAGGGGGAGAGGTGTCCATCTGACCGCAGAAGATCGATGGGTGCATCCCAGCATTGACATGTGCTATGTGAGGGGATTCATTGATTTTCTAATAAATAAGCTGATTGATGACAAGGGTGAAAATGACTGTTGGAACTATCTGCAGCATGAGAGCGGTGTTCAGATCCAGCTGCCCATGCTGCTGGCAAAGGCACGGAGAGGAGAGTGAAGAGGAGGAGGGGAGGGGAGGAGGAGGGGATGAGGCGCAGGGTGATTTCTCCTGAAGGCAGGTGCAGAAGGAGCCAAGGCCCTGGCAGTGTTAGTAACGGTCTTCCTCATCTCTCATAATTTCTCTATGGGTTTAATTACTGTGCCGGTCTTTGGTATTTACATTAGGCCTGATCCGGTCTGGCTTAATGTAAATAGCTAGTGCATCTGGCCCAGGTAATTCCCCCACTATCCCTCAGATCAGCCATCATTTTAAATGGAGACCCCACAGGCAGACACATACGTGAAAAGGCACACACACCGACAAAGGGTTAGGAAAAGCACACGCACACTACAGCTATGGTAATGAACTACAGGGGTAGCACTTAAAGTGATGCAACTGTCACACTATTTTATAGAGTGGACACTTCCATCTCCTGGCCCAGCACTATCCTGCTGCCACAGCAGAGCACCAGCTAGACCCAGCCATCTGATATATGACTGTCCCACCTTTCAATTACATATATTCCCAGAAACCCACCCCTGGCAAATCTAATCCCATTCTACGAGGAAATTAAAGAGTTCAGGGTTGTCCTGAGAAAGAATAGGATAAAAAAAAAATTGAGTTATGAAATCCATAAAGTCAGTTTTGATGAGGGCTGTAAAACACACATAATCTAATAAAGGAACGATAGGAGAAGATGGATCGCTGATTAGAAAACGTTTTTTCCCCCCAGACCTGTCTGCTATCTCGCTAAAAACATGCGTGCTTGAAAACACTTCAAAGGGCATGAGTGTCTTTCGCTGTATATGGTGAGGTTTTGAAAGCAGGCTGCAGAAGCGAGGAGATGAATACAGCTCCACGGTGTTCCAAGGACCACTGTGAAGGTACAGCACGTTTGATAATAATCTAGCCCTGCAAAATTGTGCGTATGTGGGCATGCACAATAGGGCTAGCCTTGGACACCGACGTTTCCTTGGCAACTGCTCGACTGAAGAGAGCCCACACAGCCACCCCTGGAAATGAATCCAGCTGACGTGTGTGTGTGTGTGTGCTGTGTGGGTGGTGTGTGCGTGTACTGTGTGTGTACTGTGTGTGTGTACTGTGTGTGTGTGTGTACTGTGTGTGTGTGTACTGTGTGTGTGTGCACTGTGTGTGTACTGTGTGTGTGTGTGTGTGTACTGTGTGTGTGTGTACTGTGTGTGTACTGTGTGTGTACTGTGTGTGTTACTGTGTGTGTGTGTACTGTGTGTGTACTGTGTGTGTACTGTGTGTGTTACTGTGTGTGTGTGTACTGTGTGTGTACTGTGTGTGTAGTGTGTGTGTACTGTGTGTGCGGTTATCAAAAGCTGTGTGCACTGGCTTCATACAAACAGATAGCTGTGCTTCAGAGGGAAGATGGTTTCATCCTATCTGTTTGGCACCGGCATTGAAGTCTCACGCTTTAATTTCATGAAAGGTTTTGACGTGTCATCAACAGCGTTCTGCTCAGTTTGTTTCCCTAAATTCGGTGGTGTACTTCCTCGTTTCCACTTGTCTCTTCAAATGTCTTCCAGTTTGCAAACACTGACCACTGTAACAAGACACTTGAACATGGTTACTGTTGTGCTATGTAAGAAAAAAACAAATGTATTCGCCCCCTTACTTTCCTGAGTGCAGTAGTTTATTTACATTTACATTTACATTTATTCATTTAGCAGACGCTTTTATCCAAAGCGACTTCCAAGAGAGAGCTTTACAAAGTGCATAGGTCACTGATCATAACAACGAGATAGCCACAAAACATTGCGAGTAGCCAAAACATGAAGCACACATTGTGAACAACCAAAATAAGTGCCAAAGGGAAGAACCATAAGAGCATGTAGTTAAACAAGTTACAATTAAACAACATGAACTGCTATAAGTGCAAGTGTACCTGTGGAAAAAAAGCAAGCAACAATAATAAAACAATATATCACAGCGAGTACAAAAATTTAAGTCAGTTACCACTAACCACAAGAGCAACAAGTCTCTAAGCAAGTCATTGTGATCCTTGAGGAAACTAACATTGGGTCAAGCGAACCATTCCTAAGTACCGTTGTACTCCCGGAACAAGTGCGTCTTGAGCCTTTTCTTGAAGGTGGAGAGACAGTCAGTGTCTCTGATGGAAGTGGGGAGTTGATTCCACCACTGGGGGGCCAGACAGGAGAAGAGCTTGTGTTGGGACCGGGCGGTCTTGAGCGGTGGGACCACCAGGCGGTTGTCTGAAGAAGACCGTAGGTGATGGGTGGGGGTGTAGGGCTGCAGGAGAGACTTGATGTAGACGGGTGCAGTCCCGTTCACTGCTCGGAAGGTCAATACCAGGGTCTTGAATCTGATACGGGCCATGATAGGTAGCCAGTGGAGAGAGATGAGGAGCGGGGTAACATGGGAGCGTCTGGGTAGATTGTAGACCAGGCGGGCCGCTGCGTTCTGAATCCTCTGAAGAGGGCGGGTTGCACATGCTGGGAGACCAGCGAGCAGCGAGTTGCAATAGTCCAACTTGGAGAGGACAAGTGCTTGGACTAGCAGCTGGGTGGAGTGCTCAGACAGGTATCTCCTGATCTTCCGGATGTTGTAGAGGGTGAATCTACACGACCGGGAGACCGCAGCAATGTGGGCCGTGAGGGAGAGCTCGTCGTCCATGGTAACCCCAAGGTTCCTGGCAGAGGATGAAGGGGTCACCGTCGCAGATCCCAGGGTGATTGAGAGATCGTGGGAGATGGAGGGTTTAGCCGGGATGATGAGAAGTTCTGTTTTGGCGAGGTTCAGCTGGAGGTGGTGCTCGGTCATCCAGGCGGAGATGTCTGTGAGGCAGGCCTCAATCCTAGCTGAGATCCCCGGATCTGTCGGGGGGAACGACAGGTACAGCTGCGTGTCGTCAGCGTAGCAGTGGTAGGAGAAGCCATGGGAGGTGATGATTGGTCCAAGTGAGGTGGTGTACAGAGAGAAGAGGAGGGGTCCAAGGACGGAGCCCTGTGGGACACCAGTGGAGAGCTGGCGAGGGCCTGACAGTTTGCCTCCCCAGGAAACCTGGTAGGATCTTCCCGACAGGTAGGATGAGATCCACTGGAGTGCAGTGCCAGTGATGCCCATCTCAGAAAGTCTGGCGAGCAGGATCTGGTGGTTAACCGTATCAAACGCTGCAGAAAGGTCCAGCGGAATGATGACAGATGACCTGGAAGCCGCTCTGGCAGACTGGAGGGCAGTGGTGACTGAAAGGAGGGCAGTCTCTGTGGAGTGGCCAGTCTTATTAAATATCTGATGGCGCAGAACACGTGAAAGTCGTACATGCGGTACAGTAAGTGCGTGTCAACTTGGCCCCTGTGAACTGCATTACGGTGAAGAGGACAATCGATTGCTACTGACATGACAAAATGTTGCTGCTTTTAACATTTTCTTGAGCCGCATTGGAGAGCACAGTATCTGCTCAGTGTTAAAGATGCATGGCTAGTGATACTACTGAATGCAGGGACACAGGATTTTAAATAACATTTAAAACATTTATGTTATTCTAGAAACTTTTAAACCATTGGCAGGAAAACATGTTTTTGCGGAACGAACAAATGCTACAATAATTAGAATTAAAGAAGGAAAACATTAAGTGGAATTTCTGTTCCAATTATAATTGACTAATTGACTTTAAAGACATACTGGAAGCATTCGGTAATGCAGTATTTGCAAACGCTAATAAGAGAGCATTTGACAGTGCCATTAGAGTTAAGATTTATTACCAACAATTAAAACATCTGTGATGCGTGTTGATTCTTCAAGTCTTACACAACAAGGATGAAACTGAGAAGTTGCCATGACAGCCAAAGATAAATGGAAGACATTATGAATGCACTATAAAGACCCCAAAACACAATAAATGTTATGATTAATTACGTCCTTATATGAGCGATGAGGTTGCAATGAGCACTGTTATACGAGGAAAACAGACCTCCCATATAATTTCATGAGAAGAATATGACTCTTAATCGTGGACCACGGTTCAGAGATAATAAATATTTTAATTTCTAAAGTAAATATCTGTCAGGGATGTTTTGTCCAATAACCTCTACCGTCTCTAGAAGTTTGTCGTCGAAGTGCGTCGCTGCAGTGATTTCTGTTTCTATTAAACCCATCTTGTATCAGGCAGCATAATGAAGAATATTATTGATAGTATATTTCTAAATTTCATTTTAGATTAAGTATTTTCTGCAGTTTGTGTATATCCTCTGGTGAGATGTGAAGTTGGTTTTATCCACATGTACAGCTGAACAGATCAAAAATGTTTTTAATGTATTTTTTTATGTATAAGGCATTATCACTTCCTTACAGACCAAATACTGAAATGTTTTTACTGGAATTAATGACATTAATTCCAATTAATTAATGTACAATTAAAGTTATTATCTATACAAGTCATCACCATCCACCATACTAGTCACACACACACACCTTTATAATAGTCAATACATGTATGCAATGCATGTATCCATCCAATCGTAATACATCACTTAGTCAACTCGTGTGAGGACTGAAACCTGTATTTCCAGACCCCTGGAGAGCTCCTTTACACTTGGTGCCAAAGCAGGAAGAGAGACTGATGTTTAATGCAGGAGGCATACAGGAAGTTAATGGCCTATGGTACAAGTTCTGAGGAGTTTTAAATCATAAAGTTGAACTAATTACACAAGCTGGGGCCCACTGCTCATTAGGTAGAAAAAAAACAAGTGGAGGGGCGAAAGAAAAACAAACCAAAAGACCTAATGAAAGAGAAGCTCTGAATATCTCTCGCACGATCAAATTAGCAGTTAGCTAGCTAGCTAGCCCGACACACCTCACTATGGGGGCTGAGTGAGTAAACAAGAAAATTAGGAGGGATCAAGGTGGCTTTAAAGATAAAAGTCGACAGCATATTCAGTAAACATTCGCACCACATCAAACGACAGGTCCTCCTCTGAATATGCAAACTTCCGGTTCTGAGGGTCTGAGCGTCCCACAGCAATCGAGACAGAGAAGGAAAACAGCGCACGCTTTAATCCGTCGGATTGTGCTAGCGTTCCCCGATGGCTTACTTCCTTCCTACCCACCATATACAGTATGTCAATGTTTAAATGAATTGCAAACATCACTGACAAGGATAAAGGATGAGCTAAGCCGCTGTGAAGAAAACTATGCAGGGAGGAGAGAGGGGAGAGAACCGGACGAAAAGAGAGAGAGGGGGAGAGAGAGAGGGGGGAGATGGTGAAGATGATCTTATGAGCCATAGCTCTCTATTTTCTGTGTGTACAGTAAGTGTGTGTGCGTGTGTCTACAGTAAGTGTGTGTGTGTGTGTGTGATTGCCTCCACTTCAGTCCGTTAGATTGCCCCGTGGGGAGAGATGAAGCAGTCTTGTCTCTCTCTGTGTAGGCCGACGCCGGGCTAAGACATCCCTCACTGCAGGAACTAAACCGTCCATAAGTCTGAACCGCAAGGCATGCTCTTAAATCGCTCAATAATACAATCATTTAAAACCTGTTGTGTGCGTTACTGTGTGGATGAGGATGATCTACCTGGTTGATCATATTCTCCAGTCAGAGCATTAAAATGTAATTGACTCATCGCTTACACACTCACGCACACATTCACTCAGACGCAAAGATAGACAGGCAGCAGACACGTGCCACATTCAGTAAAAACACACGTGTTCATACATTTATGCGCACACACACACACACGATTGAGTATGCAAAGTGTCTACTCGTGAGTGTATCAGTTAGCCCAAGTCAGGGATAGAGTACAGCGGACATTTTTGGATAATAAACACAGATACAGGTTACTTCGCTATAATGACCGGCTCACTGTACATATCCCATTTATTACACGGCTACTTGCTAAATAAATGAATAATCTGTGTCAGACACATTTACATTTACATTTAGTCATTTAGCAGACGCTCTTATCCAGAGCGATTTACAGTAAGTACAGGGACATTCTCCCCCGAGGCAAGTAGGGTGAAGTGCCTTGCCCAAGGACACAACGTCAGTCGGCATGACCGGGAATCGAACTGGCAACCTTCGGATTACTAGCCCGATTCCCTCACCACTTAGCCACCTGACTCCCTACCCTAGACACAAAATATAAACGTTAAATATTTCTGTTAGATTCAGAGCTGTGTCCATAGCAACGATATTCAGAAATACAAACCGCAGAATACCGTAAATGACCAATCAGAATCGAGTGTTCAACAAAAACGTGCAATAACAAGTATTAACATTTCAGCACAGCTAATGGCTTGCTTAATCTGCATGATACAAGCCACGATTCATGAGTTTTAATGAGGAAAAATTCCCCACAGTAAATCAAGGGATAATTAAGTAATGTGACATGATTACCAAGTAATACACTGTCATAAGGCTCAGATCGTGCGTTCCTAATGAGAGTCAAGGCTCTTTTTGGATCCTGGAATTCATGATACACATTTGTATGTCGATGTGATTTCTACTTCCTCTGGACTAGAGGGTCCAAGGAGTTGGCATATCAGGCCAGAGGCAGAGAGAGAAGCTGTGGTGTACAGGCCAGAGGCAGAGAGAGAAGCTGAGGTGTACAGGCCAGAGGCAGAGAGAGAAGATGTGGTGTATCAGGCCAGAGGCAGAGAGAGAAGCTGTGGTGTATCAGGCCAGAGGCAGAGAGAGAAGCTGAGGTGTACAGGCCAGAGGCAGAGAGAGAAGATGTGGTGTATCAGGCCAGAGGCAGAGAGAGAAGCTGTGGTGTACAGGCCAGAGGCAGAGAGAGAAGCTGTGGTGTATCCGGCCAGAGGCAGAGAGAGAAGCCCAGCTGTGGTGTATCAGGCCAGAGGCAGAGAGAGAAGCCCAGCTGTGGTGTATCAGGCCAGAGGCAGAGAGAGAAGCTGTGGTGTACAGGCCAGAGGCAGAGAGAGAAGCCCAGCTGTGGTGTATCAGGCCAGAGGCAGAGAGAGAAGCCCAGCTGTGGTGTATCAGGCCAGAGGCAGAGAGAGAAGCCCAGCTGTGGTGTATCAGGCCAGAGGCAGAGAGAGAAGCCCAGCTGTGGTGTATCAGGCCAGAGGCAGAGAGAGAAGCCCAACTGTGGTGTACAGGCCAGAGGGAGAGAGAGAAGCTGTGGTGTACAGGCCAGAGGCAGAGAGAGAAGCTGTGGTGTATCAGGCCAGAGGCAGAGAGAGAAGCCCAGCTGTGGTGTATCAGGCCAGAGGCAGAGAGAGAAGCTGTGGTGTATCAGGCCAGAGGCAGAGAGAGAAGCCCAGCTGTGGTGTATCAGGCCAGAGGCAGAGAGAGAAGCCCCGCTGTGGTGTATCAGGCCAGAGGCAGAGAGAGAAGCTGTGGTGTACAGGCCAGAGGCAGAGAGAGAAGCCCAGCTGTGGTGTATCAGGCCAGAGGCAGAGAGAGAAGCCCAGCTGTGGTGTATCAGGCCAGAGGCAGAGAGAGAAGCCCAGCTGTGGTGTACAGGCCAGAGGCAGAGAGAGAAGCTGTGGTGTATCAGGCCAGAGGCAGAGAGAGAAGCTGTGGTGTACAGGCCAGAGGCAGAGAGAGAAGCCCAGCTGTGGTGTATCAGGCCAGAGGCAGAGAGAGAAGCTGTGGTGTATCAGGCCAGAGGCAGAGAGAGAAGCCCAGCTGTGGTGTACAGGCCAGAGGCAGAGAGAGAAGCCCAGCTGTGGTGTACAGGCCAGAGGCAGAGAGAGAAGCTGTGGTGTATCAGGCCAGAGGCAGAGAGAGAAGCTGTGGTGTATCAGGCCAGAGGCAGAGAGAGAAGCTGTGGTGTATCAGGCCAGAGCCAGAGAGAGAAGCTGTGGTGTATCAGGCCAGAGGCAGAGAGAGAAGCCCAGCTGTGGTGTACAGGCCAGAGGCAGAGAGAGAAGCTGTGGTGTTCTCTCCAGGAGTTCGATGTTTCAGAGCTCTGGGGGACTGATTGGTTGTCGGTTTAGTCATTAATTATTAGATCCACTTGTGCTCCTTTGTTAGTGTTATCTGTTTAAAGCCAATACCCATATCAGGCCAGAGCTCTGCCGTGAGATTGTGCTGCCCCATGTCAGGCCAGAGCTCTGCCGTGAGATTGTGCTGCCCCATGTCATTTAGACTTCTGGGGAAAAAAAAGAAGTATATATTCTTCCCTTAAGTGAAGATTATTTTCCCTGGCTACCTCGATTGCTGTTATTTCTAGCATTTGGATCCACGCTCACAGTGGTTACGTTCACCGTGGTAACACTGTGGAGCAGGAGGGCAGAGTCAGAATCCCAGGCCTCGCTTCTGAAACACAACAATGTCTCTGCGCCTTCAAACGACATAGATGGTAAACAGAGAAGAATTTCTCCCTCTGAAAGTTTCTTCAGATTTCCTGTGTCCTCGGGCAACATGACATGGCATCCATCCATGTCCCAGCTCCCTCTGACCCACAGACATAATGAAATAACAGGAAGTCAAAAGAAAGTGCGTCTAAAATGGATACGACTGCATAGTTACGCACTTAATGCTCTTCTATCTCCTAATTAACCTGCCAATTAGGTGGCCTAATTTCCCTCTGGCATTTTTAAATGCTGCCCTGTTAATGGAAAAAGCAACAGCCAAAGAGAGCAACTGGTTTAGGGGGATGAGGTGAGGCTGTGATTGGGGGTTGAGGCTGTGAGGGAGGGTGAGGCTGTGAGGGGGGGTGAGGCTGTGAGGGGAGGTGAGGTGAGGCTGTGAGGGGGGGTGAGGTGAGGCTGTGACGGAGGGTGTGGTGAGGCTGTGAGGGAGGGTGAGGTGAGGCTGTGAGGTGAGGCTGTGAGGGAGGGTGAGGCTGTGAGGGGGGGTGAGGCTGTGAGGGGAGGTGAGGTGAGGCTGTGAGGGAGGGTGTGGTGAGGCTGTGAGGGGGGGTGAGGTGAGGCTGTGAGGGAGGGTGAGGCTGTGAGGGGGGGTGAGGTGAGGCTGTGAGGGGGGGTGAGGTGAGGCTGTGAGGGGGGGTGAGGTGAGGCTGTGAGGGAGGGTGAGGCTGTGAGGGGGGGTGTGGTGAGGCTGTGAGGGAGGGTGAGGTGAGGCTGTGAGGGGGGGTGAGGTGAGGCTGTGAGGGGGGGTGAGGTGAGGCTGTGAGGGAGGGTGAGGCTGTGAGGGGGGGTGAGGTGAGGCTGTGAGGTAGGGTGTAGTGAGGCTGTGAGGGAGGGTGATGTGAGGCTGTGAGGGGGGGTGAGGTGAGGCTGTGAGGGAGGGTGAGGCTGTGAGGGAGGGTGAGGCTGTGAGGGGGGGTGAGGCTGTGAGGGGGGGGTGTGGTGAGGCTGTGAGGGAGGGTGAGGCTGTGAGGGGGGGTGAGGTGAGGCTGTAAGGGGGGGTGAGGCTGTGAGGGAGGGTGAGGCTGTGAGGGGGGGTGAGGCTGTGAGGGAGGGTGAGGCTGTGAGGGGGGGTGAGGCTGTGAGGGGGGGTGAGGTGAGGCTGTGAGCGGGGGTGAGGCTATGAGGGGGGGTGAGGCTGTGAGGGGGGGCGAGGTGAGGCTGTGAGGGAGGGTGAGGCTGTGAGGGGGGTGAGGCTGTGAGGGGGGATGAGGCTGTGAGGGAGGGTCACCATTTAAAACCAGGTTCAGCTGGATAACAAACAGAAAACGCTCCTGTGCATTCAATTAGTTAACACATTTGTAAGGGTATCTCAAATCAAGGTGTGGTTAATTGTTTTAATTTTTTTTGAAATTGCATCTATTCTTTATGATAATTTCTTTGTAATGACTAAACATTTGGTTGAGACCATACCCCCAAGGACATACTGCAGATACTGCTAATCCCTTCAGGATGAAAACATCACTACAGACAACTAGTTAAAAAGTTAACAGCAAAACACCCTAAGAGGGTGATCTGATTACATAGGAAACCGTAAGTGTGATTCTTCTCTATTCCTCTCCAAACCAGCTTCTCTTCATCAGACACCGACTCACCAACCCACCTTGGGCTCACACAAGGCCAGACCATAAAACCATAGAAATATAGTCCCATTCAACAAGACAACGATGGAAAGGAAGGGTGAGTGAGAGAGAGCGAGTCAAGGCCAATTTATACTTCTCCGACTCCGTTACGTACGGACAGACGGACAGAGTCGGACGGGTTGGTTGAATTTATAGTACTCCGAAGGCTGTGGGTGCTGAAAACACTTCACTGCCAGAAGAGTCGGTGGCGCTGCACTGCGATCGAAAAGTCAGAGCAAATGTACAAATTAACCGTTTCATCAATAAAATAAGCACATTTTCAGCAACTACACTGCCCATTTCTCGTCACATTTTACATTTAGTCATTTAGCAGACGCTCTTATCCAGAGCGACTTACAGTAAGTACAGGGACATTCCCCCCGAGGCGAGTAGGGTGAAGTGCCTTGCCCAAGGACACAACGTCATTTGTGCACGGCCGGGAATCGAACTGGCAACCTTCAGATTACTAGCCCGACTCCCTCACCGCTCAGCCATCTGACATTTTAATTCAGATGCTGATTTACATGTACTGTTTAGCTGAAATATGAATTGTAAACTTACAGCAATGGCGGTCAAAGGATTCTGTTTGTCTTGTTGGTCACGGCAACCCCGCCCCTGACGCAAGCGGTTCTTAATACGGACCAATCACAGCCAAGGGGTATCCGTAAAATGACGGACGGACGGATGGATAGTCAGGAAAATCAGGAGGTGCACGTAGAGCTCTCCGAGGGGCTCGGAGAGGGAGTTCCTCGTCGGAGAGGGCGTTCCCTGTGTCCGTCTCCGTAAAAACGGAGAAGTATAAATTGGCCTTTAGAAAGAGAGAGATGTAGTGGGAGGTAGTGAATTAAAGCCAGGGGCTGCACTGTTTGTCCTTCACCTGCCCCCATCCTTCTTCCACAGAGAGGTGTGCAGACACACCTTGCTCACCTTGCTGTCATTAGCAGACAAGGGTTTAAGAGGGACGAGATGGATATTGACACTGTCGTGGCTAGGCAGCAGCTCTCTCACATAAACAAACACCCACCCACACACATCTCCGTTTTACAGCGTCATTCTAGATCATTAATATAGGCTACTGTCACAGGAGCTGCTACTTTGTCATTTCACCCCTGTTCTCCGAGCCTGGAGCCATGAACAGCAGCCATGCCTGAAGATGTGAGGCCGTCTCTCAGGCCGAGGAGAGGGACAGTCTGCAAGTCAAAGTGATTTGTTTATCTAGTGCACTGTGTAACACAAGGTCATTCTGAACCATGGGATTCTTAGGACATGGATCAAAACGACAGCTATGTACAGCGGCAGGCATAAAATAATATTAAATATTGTGTTTGGTGGTGGTGGCATTTGATCAACATACAGTTGCGGGGTGGAGAAAGATAGAGAAAGCAGTCGAGAGACAGAGAGAGAGAGTGAGAGTGAGAGAGAGAGAGAGTGAGAGAGAGAGAGAGAGAGAGAGAGTGTGAGAGAGAGAGACAGAGAGAGAGACAGAGAGAGAGAGAGAGAGAGAGAGAGAGAGACAGAGAGAGAGAGACAGAGACAGAGACAGAGACAGAGACAGAGAGAGAGAGAGAGAGAGAGAGAGAGAGAGAGAGAGAGAGAGAGAGAGAGAGAGAGAGAGAGAAGAACGAACCATAAAGGCAGAGGTATTGGAGTGTGTCCCAGGGAACCTGGCGACAGACTTCTAAGCGGCTGACAGCTGTGCAGCAGTTTCTATTTGAGGACAACTTGGGTATCACCTTGTCTTGTGTACAGTACTGTGCACCTGTCCACAACCACACCACGACAGACTGAAGCGGGAGACAACATCTGTCTGGGACAGTTTACCTTCTTGCGTAACCTGATACATCTGGTGGATGTATCAGGTTAGCATGTTTGCATGTGAGCAATTACAACCTACAGCAAGGTCTTGTACATCAAGGTACATTAATAATACAAAAACGCTAGAATAATAATGAAAGAAAAAAAAAACACATGGGTTAGAACTGCAAGTGTGTGTTCACTCGCTACAGTGCATACAGATATTGAGCTACTTATCATTCCAATGTTCTCAAAGATGATTTCAAAAAAACCTACAAACCATTTTCTCCGTCCATCACTCCACCCTCTCCCGCTCCCCGTCTCTGTTTAATTAAAATGATGACAAGAGCCAGTGACTAAAGGGGCAGCAGCCATTTATAAAAGTGACATATTTCTGACTGGGCCCTTGTGTCCACAGCCCGGCACTTAGCATAATCAGAACTCACTGAGGGGGGTGAGTAGAGACCAGCAGCCAGGGGGGGAGGGGGGGTGAGTAGAGACCAGCAGCCAGGGGGGGAGGGGGGGGGGTGAGTAGAGACCAGCAGCCAGGGGGGGAGGGGGGGGTGAGTAGAGACCAGCAGCCAGGGGGGGAGGGGGGGGGTGAGTAGAGACCAGCAGCCAGGGGGGGTGGGGGGGGGGGAGTAGAGACCAGCAGCCAGGGGGGGAGGGGGGGGTGAGTAGAGACCAGCAGCCAGGCGGGGAGGGGGGGGGGGGAGTAGAGACCAGCAGCCAGGGGGGGAGGAGGGGGTGAGTAGTGACCAGCAGCAAGGGCGGGGAGGGGGGGGTGAGTAGAGACCAGCAGCCAGGCGGGGAGGGGGGGGGGGGGAGTAGAGACCAGCAGCCAGGGGGGGAGGAGGGGGTGAGTAGAGACCAGCAGTCAGGGGGGGACGGGGGGGTGAGTAGAGACCAGCAGCAAGGGCGGGGAGGGGGGGGTGAGTAGAGACCAGCAGCCAGGGGGGGTGGGGGGGGGGTGAGTAGAGACCAGCAGCCAGGGGGGGAGGAGGGGGTGAGTAGAGACCAGCAGCCAGGGGGGGTGGGGGGGGGGTGAGTAGAGACCAGCAGCCAGGGGGGGAGGGGGGGGGGAGTAGAGACCAGCAGCCAGGGGGGGAGGTGGGGGGGGTGAGTAGAGACCAGCAGCCAGGGGGGGAGGGGGGGGGAGTGAGTAGAGACCAGCAGCCATGGGGGGCAAGGGGGGGGGGGGTGAGTAGAGACCAGCAGCCAGGGCGGGAGGGGGGGGGTGAGGGGGGTGAGTAGAGACCAGCAGCCAGGGGGGAGGGGGGAGTGAGTAGAGACCAGCAGCCATGGGGGGAAGGGGGGGGTGAGTAGAGACCAGCAGCCAGGGGAGGAAGGGGGGGTGAGTAGAGACCAGCAGCCAGGGGGGAAGGGGGGGGGGTGAGTAGAGACCAGCAGCCAGGGGGAAAGTGGGGGGTGAGTAGAGACCAGCAGTCAGGGGGGGACGGGGGGGTGAGTAGAGACCAGCAGCCAGGCTGGAGATGGGGGGGGGGGTGTAGAGACCAGCAGCAGGCTGGAGATGGGAGGGGGGTGTAAAGACCAGCAGCCAGGCTGGAGATGGGGGGGGGGTGTAGAGACCAGCAGCCAGGCTGGAGATGGGAGGGGGGTGTAGAGACCAGCAGCCAGGCTGGAGATGGGGAGGGGGGTGTAAAGACCAGCAGCCAGGCTGGAGATGGGGAGGGGGGTGTAGAGACCAGCAGCCAGGCTGGAGATGGGGAGGGGGGTGTAAAGACCAGCAGCCAGGCTGGAGATGGGGAGGGGGGTGTAGAGACCAGCAGCCAGGCTGGAGATGGGGAGGGGGGTGTAAAGACCAGCAGCCAGGCTGGAGATGGGGAGGGGGGTGTAGAGACCAGCAGCCAGGCTGGAGATGGGGGGAGGGGGGTGTAGAGACCAGCAGCCATGCTGGAGATGGGAGGGGGCGGGTGTAGAGACCAGCAGCCAGGCTGGAGATGGGAGGGGGGCGGGTGTAGAGACCAGCAGCCAGGCTGGAGATGGGGGGAGGGGGGTGTAGAGACCAGCAGCCAGGCTGGAGATGGGGGGGGGGGGGGTGGGGTGTAGAGACCAGCAGCCAGGCTGGAGATGGGAGGGGGGTGTAGAGACCAGCAGCCAGGCTGGAGATGGGAGGGGGCGGGTGTAGAGACCAGCAGCCAGGCTGGAGATGGGAGGGGGCGGGTGTAGAGACCAGCAGCCAGGCTGGAGATGGGGGGAGGGGGGTGAGGCTGTGAGGTGAGGCTGTGAGGGAGGGTGAGGCTGTGAGGGGGGGTGAGGCTGTGAGGGGAGGTGAGGTGAGGCTGTGAGGGAGGGTGTGGTGAGGCTGTGAGGGGGGGTGAGGTGAGGCTGTGAGGGAGGGTGAGGCTGTGAGGGGGGGTGAGGTGAGGCTGTGAGGGGGGTGAGGTGAGGCTGTGAGGGGGGGTGAGGTGAGGCTGTGAGGGAGGGTGAGGCTGTGAGGGGGGGTGTGGTGAGGCTGTGAGGGAGGGTGAGGTGAGGCTGTGAGGGGGGGTGAGGTGAGGCTGTGAGGGGGGGTGAGGTGAGGCTGTGAGGGAGGGTGAGGCTGTGAGGGGGGGTGAGGTGAGGCTGTGAGGTAGGGTGTAGTGAGGCTGTGAGGGAGGGTGATGTGAGGCTGTGAGGGGGGGTGAGGTGAGGCTGTGAGGGAGGGTGAGGCTGTGAGGGAGGGTGAGGCTGTGAGGGGGGGTGAGGCTGTGAGGGGGGGGTGTGGTGAGGCTGTGAGGGAGGGTGAGGCTGTGAGGGGGGGTGAGGTGAGGCTGTAAGGGGGGGTGAGGCTGTGAGGGAGGGTGAGGCTGTGAGGGGGGGTGAGGCTGTGAGGGAGGGTGAGGCTGTGAGGGGGGGTGAGGCTGTGAGGGGGGGTGAGGTGAGGCTGTGAGCGGGGGTGAGGCTATGAGGGGGGGTGAGGCTGTGAGGGGGGGCGAGGTGAGGCTGTGAGGGAGGGTGAGGCTGTGAGGGGGGTGAGGCTGTGAGGGGGGATGAGGCTGTGAGGGAGGGTCACCATTTAAAACCAGGTTCAGCTGGATAACAAACAGAAAACGCTCCTGTGCATTCAATTAGTTAACACATTTGTAAGGGTATCTCAAATCAAGGTGTGGTTAATTGTTTTAATTTTTTTTGAAATTGCATCTATTCTTTATGATAATTTCTTTGTAATGACTAAACATTTGGTTGAGACCATACCCCCAAGGACATACTGCAGATACTGCTAATCCCTTCAGGATGAAAACATCACTACAGACAACTAGTTAAAAAGTTAACAGCAAAACACCCTAAGAGGGTGATCTGATTACATAGGAAACCGTAAGTGTGATTCTTCTCTATTCCTCTCCAAACCAGCTTCTCTTCATCAGACACCGACTCACCAACCCACCTTGGGCTCACACAAGGCCAGACCATAAAACCATAGAAATATAGTCCCATTCAACAAGACAACGATGGAAAGGAAGGGTGAGTGAGAGAGAGCGAGTCAAGGCCAATTTATACTTCTCCGACTCCGTTACGTACGGACAGACGGACAGAGTCGGACGGGTTGGTTGAATTTATAGTACTCCGAAGGCTGTGGGTGCTGAAAACACTTCACTGCCAGAAGAGTCGGTGGCGCTGCACTGCGATCGAAAAGTCAGAGCAAATGTACAAATTAACCGTTTCATCAATAAAATAAGCACATTTTCAGCAACTACACTGCCCATTTCTCGTCACATTTTACATTTAGTCATTTAGCAGACGCTCTTATCCAGAGCGACTTACAGTAAGTACAGGGACATTCCCCCCGAGGCGAGTAGGGTGAAGTGCCTTGCCCAAGGACACAACGTCATTTGTGCACGGCCGGGAATCGAACTGGCAACCTTCAGATTACTAGCCCGACTCCCTCACCGCTCAGCCATCTGACATTTTAATTCAGATGCTGATTTACATGTACTGTTTAGCTGAAATATGAATTGTAAACTTACAGCAATGGCGGTCAAAGGATTCTGTTTGTCTTGTTGGTCACGGCAACCCCGCCCCTGACGCAAGCGGTTCTTAATACGGACCAATCACAGCCAAGGGGTATCCGTAAAATGACGGACGGACGGATGGATAGTCAGGAAAATCAGGAGGTGCACGTAGAGCTCTCCGAGGGGCTCGGAGAGGGAGTTCCTCGTCGGAGAGGGCGTTCCCTGTGTCCGTCTCCGTAAAAACGGAGAAGTATAAATTGGCCTTTAGAAAGAGAGAGATGTAGTGGGAGGTAGTGAATTAAAGCCAGGGGCTGCACTGTTTGTCCTTCACCTGCCCCCATCCTTCTTCCACAGAGAGGTGTGCAGACACACCTTGCTCACCTTGCTGTCATTAGCAGACAAGGGTTTAAGAGGGACGAGATGGATATTGACACTGTCGTGGCTAGGCAGCAGCTCTCTCACATAAACAAACACCCACCCACACACATCTCCGTTTTACAGCGTCATTCTAGATCATTAATATAGGCTACTGTCACAGGAGCTGCTACTTTGTCATTTCACCCCTGTTCTCCGAGCCTGGAGCCATGAACAGCAGCCATGCCTGAAGATGTGAGGCCGTCTCTCAGGCCGAGGAGAGGGACAGTCTGCAAGTCAAAGTGATTTGTTTATCTAGTGCACTGTGTAACACAAGGTCATTCTGAACCATGGGATTCTTAGGACATGGATCAAAACGACAGCTATGTACAGCGGCAGGCATAAAATAATATTAAATATTGTGTTTGGTGGTGGTGGCATTTGATCAACATACAGTTGCGGGGTGGAGAAAGATAGAGAAAGCAGTCGAGAGACAGAGAGAGAGAGTGAGAGTGAGAGAGAGAGAGAGTGAGAGAGAGAGAGAGAGAGAGAGAGTGTGAGAGAGAGAGACAGAGAGAGAGACAGAGAGAGAGAGAGAGAGAGAGAGAGAGAGACAGAGAGAGAGAGACAGAGACAGAGACAGAGACAGAGACAGAGAGAGAGAGAGAGAGAGAGAGAGAGAGAGAGAGAGAGAGAGAGAGAGAGAGAGAGAGAGAGAAGAACGAACCATAAAGGCAGAGGTATTGGAGTGTGTCCCAGGGAACCTGGCGACAGACTTCTAAGCGGCTGACAGCTGTGCAGCAGTTTCTATTTGAGGACAACTTGGGTATCACCTTGTCTTGTGTACAGTACTGTGCACCTGTCCACAACCACACCACGACAGACTGAAGCGGGAGACAACATCTGTCTGGGACAGTTTACCTTCTTGCGTAACCTGATACATCTGGTGGATGTATCAGGTTAGCATGTTTGCATGTGAGCAATTACAACCTACAGCAAGGTCTTGTACATCAAGGTACATTAATAATACAAAAACGCTAGAATAATAATGAAAGAAAAAAAAAACACATGGGTTAGAACTGCAAGTGTGTGTTCACTCGCTACAGTGCATACAGATATTGAGCTACTTATCATTCCAATGTTCTCAAAGATGATTTCAAAAAAACCTACAAACCATTTCTCCGTCCATCACTCCACCCTCTCCCGCTCCCCGTCTCTGTTTAATTAAAATGATGACAAGAGCCAGTGACTAAAGGGGCAGCAGCCATTTATAAAAGTGACATATTTCTGACTGGGCCCTTGTGTCCACAGCCCGGCACTTAGCATAATCAGAACTCACTGAGGGGGGTGAGTAGAGACCAGCAGCCAGGGGGGGAGGGGGGGTGAGTAGAGACCAGCAGCCAGGGGGGGAGGGGGGGGGTGAGTAGAGACCAGCAGCCAGGGGGGGAGGGGGGGGTGAGTAGAGACCAGCAGCCAGGGGGGGAGGGGGGGGGTGAGTAGAGACCAGCAGCCAGGGGGGGTGGGGGGGGGGGAGTAGAGACCAGCAGCCAGGGGGGGAGGGGGGGGTGAGTAGAGACCAGCAGCCAGGCGGGGAGGGGGGGGGGGGAGTAGAGACCAGCAGCCAGGGGGGGAGGAGGGGGTGAGTAGTGACCAGCAGCAAGGGCGGGGAGGGGGGGGTGAGTAGAGACCAGCAGCCAGGCGGGGAGGGGGGGGGGGGAGTAGAGACCAGCAGCCAGGGGGGGAGGAGGGGGTGAGTAGAGACCAGCAGTCAGGGGGGGACGGGGGGGTGAGTAGAGACCAGCAGCAAGGGCGGGGAGGGGGGGGTGAGTAGAGACCAGCAGCCAGGGGGGGTGGGGGGGGGGGTGAGTAGAGACCAGCAGCCAGGGGGGGAGGAGGGGGTGAGTAGAGACCAGCAGCCAGGGGGGGTGGGGGGGGGGTGAGTAGAGACCAGCAGCCAGGGGGGGAGGGGGGGGGGAGTAGAGACCAGCAGCCAGGGGGGGAGGTGGGGGGGGTGAGTAGAGACCAGCAGCCAGGGGGGGAGGGGGGGGGAGTGAGTAGAGACCAGCAGCCATGGGGGCAAGGGGGGGGGGGGTGAGTAGAGACCAGCAGCCAGGGCGGGAGGGGGGGGGTGAGGGGGGTGAGTAGAGACCAGCAGCCAGGGGGGAGGGGGGAGTGAGTAGAGACCAGCAGCCATGGGGGGAAGGGGGGGGTGAGTAGAGACCAGCAGCCAGGGGAGGAAGGGGGGGGTGAGTAGAGACCAGCAGCCAGGGGGGAAGGGGGGGGGGTGAGTAGAGACCAGCAGCCAGGGGGAAAGTGGGGGGTGAGTAGAGACCAGCAGTCAGGGGGGGACGGGGGGGTGAGTAGAGACCAGCAGCCAGGCTGGAGATGGGGGGGGGGGTGTAGAGACCAGCAGCCAGGCTGGAGATGGGAGGGGGGTGTAAAGACCAGCAGCCAGGCTGGAGATGGGGGGGGGGTGTAGAGACCAGCAGCCAGGCTGGAGATGGGAGGGGGGTGTAGAGACCAGCAGCCAGGCTGGAGATGGGGAGGGGGGTGTAAAGACCAGCAGCCAGGCTGGAGATGGGGAGGGGGGTGTAGAGACCAGCAGCCAGGCTGGAGATGGGGAGGGGGGTGTAAAGACCAGCAGCCAGGCTGGAGATGGGGAGGGGGGTGTAGAGACCAGCAGCCAGGCTGGAGATGGGGAGGGGGGTGTAAAGACCAGCAGCCAGGCTGGAGATGGGGAGGGGGGTGTAGAGACCAGCAGCCAGGCTGGAGATGGGGGGAGGGGGGTGTAGAGACCAGCAGCCATGCTGGAGATGGGAGGGGGCGGGTGTAGAGACCAGCAGCCAGGCTGGAGATGGGAGGGGGCGGGTGTAGAGACCAGCAGCCAGGCTGGAGATGGGGGGAGGGGGGTGTAGAGACCAGCAGCCAGGCTGGAGATGGGGGGGGGGGGGGGGGTGTAGAGACCAGCAGCCAGGCTGGAGATGGGAGGGGGGTGTAGAGACCAGCAGCCAGGCTGGAGATGGGAGGGGGCGGGTGTAGAGACCAGCAGCCAGGCTGGAGATGGGAGGGGGCGGGTGTAGAGACCAGCAGCCAGGCTGGAGATGGGGGGAGGGGGGTGTAGAGACCAGCAGCCAGGCTGGAGATGGGAGGGGGCGGGTGTAGAGACCAGCAGCCAGGCTGGAGATGGAGGGGGGGTGTAGAGACCAGCAGCCAGGCTGGAGATGGGGGGGGGGTGTAGAGACCAGCAGCCAGGCTGGAGATGGAGGGGGGGTGTAGAGACCAGCAGCCAGGCTGGAGATGGGGGACACCTGCTGTTCTGCCACAATGAGGGACAACCACACGACACTGACCACACACGACACTGACCACACACTACACTGACCACACACACGACACTGACCACCCACACGACACTGACCACACTGACCACACACACGACACTGACCACACACACGACACTGACCACACACACGACACTGACCACACACGACACTGACCACACACGACACTGACCACACACTACACTGACCACACAACTGTTGTACTCCCCGTTCGGCTGGGTGACCTGGACAGACCTGTTCAGTAGCTGATTCAGACAATAGATCATTGGAGCTCATGTTTAAACAGTGAGTTGGTTGAGAGATATGGGACAACACAGAACACCAGCTTATGATTAACAATTTGATGTTTTCCACATGGTTACCTTCTGGGATGTGTGGTAAATTAAGATAAATATATCGAGTAGGTGATTGTAATGTTCTTCCAGTTGCACTAAAACTTTCAGCAGCTCTCTGTATCAGCATTAATCACTATGTTAAGAGAGTTCTGAGGAGAAATAAAGCAGTAAGTTATCTTTATAACTATTTCTACTAATGAGGCTGTTTTCTACACGTAAAAATCGCTAGCCAAACAATTATCCTGGTCCACGTAACTCTGTCATTGTGGCATTTCGTTCTTCTGTTGTGGACTAGTAGTTCTTATTCTGAAAAGTCCTGCTTCCTTCAACTGTGTTTTAGCGCGTGCATAGGCTACTTATTTTAATGTTGTGAAACGTTAACAGCATAAGATTATTTAATAGGAATGTCCCTGATTAAAATAAAGAGTAGTGCAAGTCATGACTCGGAATTGTTAACACAAATGTTTCTTCTTTTCTTCCAACCAAAACGATCAACTTCATGGTAATGATCGATTTTGACGTTTAACATGCAATTTATACTTTTGCATAAGTAGCCTACTACTTGCTACATGCTTCGATAGCCAAACAAATGTCCTGGTGCACGTAACTCTGTCAGGCTATTGCATTTTGTACTTCTGTCGATCAATTTCTTGTTAGTTACTGCATCCATTCAGCGACGAAGTGTAGTACCAACCCTTTCCGTTTTGAGTTAATGTAATGTGTTTTTGAGTTAATGTAATGTCGTTTCCCATTTGGGGGAGCGTGTCCTTGTATTGGGGGGAGGTGAGAAAGTCACCCTATTTGGGGGGAGTTGATTCGTATTTGGGGGGGGTGTTTTCATTTGGGGGATGCACTCATGTTAGTGGGTGTGATTTGCACTTCAGGGTTTTGTATTTTTTGTAATATTTGTATTTTTGTATTTTTATATTGTAATTTACGGCAACTTATATTTTATTTTATTGTATATTTAATTCTATTCTAATCCCACTTAGTACTGCTAGTTTATGTACCTTTAGTATAGATAGTCCACATATTTAAATTTTAGGTATATGTTTATTGTATGCACCTTCCTGCCAAAGCAAATTCCTTGTCTGTGCAAACTTTGATGGCGAATAAATCCCATTCTGATTCTGATTCAGGGCCACCGTACTATTGTCATGGGTGTCGTCTCTTACACAACAGTGCTACAACAATATCTCCAATACTAGGCCTACATGTAGGTCTGTTTTATAACAATGAAATCATTTGCAGTATGCTATCCACTTCACAGCTCCAACGAACTCCACACGACTGACATCCAAATCTGCTATTTACACAATTTACTTGAGCACAACTTAAATTCAGATATTTCTATACACTTGTTTTCACTCTCTCTTTTGGCTACGGATCATGGTGAGCTGTCTAGCTTCTATCCATCACGGAGAAGTTTGCCAAACACAACAACATTGTGGGAGTAGCTAGATGTATGACCGAAACTGGCTGCCACAGAGACAGAATGGATGCTTCTTCCTTGGAATGAGCCCTTAAAAAGACATTATGCAGCTCAGTCTCTCCCTCGTAAACAGAGGCTCTGGGGACGACGCTGATCGTGGCAAGCCATCCCCGGCCGCTCCGCATCGAGACCGTCACGCCGGCGGTGACAGATGATGTTCCGGCGCGTTTGTGGCGGCTCACGCCAGGCGCAGTACGACACAGGCCTTCACTTGGAGAGAGGAAAGCGGAAACATTTATCTTTTTAAACGTCTGAAAATCTGTCTGATTTAAAAACTAAATTGAAGCAGAAGTGCCAGTCGGGTGTGGAGTGAGCGGGGGGGGAGGAGGATGTGACCCGTAACGTAACACAACTCTACAAGGCCAATGGACGCAACAAAACAAGCCTCACAGATGGAATCGGTCAACCAACATGTAAGGGTCCTGTTAAGATACACTGTCTGGTATCATCAAAAGCAAAACAGATCACAAGAAAGAGACATTTCTTGAAAGACAGGCCACTGTGAAAAACGATGGTGGTTGTGAGGGTATTTTGGGAGGAGGGGCCACAGCAATGTGCAACTGAAGATTCTCTTTGCTATCAAGATTCACAGACATCCTGCTGACCAGTCCAGACGAGCTCTCGGTCTGAAACAGGAACAAGACTGCCATAAATCAGTCGCCTGGGAACTCAAACATGCTTAAACATGAGTCCTGGTGGGGGGAGCATCACACACCGAACACTTCCCAGCCTGCCCTGCAGTCTGAGACCCATTCATCAGCACGCAGCACAGACACCGCTAGCAGACGCCACGCGTCCTTTAATGGCTTTGTGTCCTGGTTTCGTCTGCCATGCGGTAGCTTATCACGAGCGATGAAATGATTACTAATGGGTCATGCGTACCAACCCCCAGACTCTGCGACAGCCACGCGAAGAGGTGCAGCCTTCGTGTGATGGACTCAAAGCCAGCTCCACCTCTGTGACAGGTGGGACGTTGAGGTAAAACACCGGCGGTAATGAGGCCAACATGGACACTAGAACTCTGACATGTCTATACCTGGAGCTGGGTCATGAACTCGCTCTGTCACCGTGGGTACGGGGGAGACAGCCACATACCTTAACGTGCTGGCAGCTGTGCCCAAACTACCTTGACAGCCTGTGACTGTTCCTCTCCCCTCCTTGACATGGCTTACAGGCACACACATAATGACCCGTCACCGGCCTGTCTCCCGCGAGAAGCGAATGAAGACAATAAGGAAATGACACGCCTGCATTCAAATGGCCCATTCTAAGAATGAACACACACCTATCCCCCCATGCTCTGCAGGATGCATTTCATCCACCCTGACTTGGCGGTGGTGCATTTGTATTACACCTGTTTTGAGATGAGTATTCAATATCGTTATTGGCACTTTTCCTTCTCTACATGGAGGAGTATATGAATGATTTGATAATGTATCTTCCTCCTTCACTGGTGCCCTCAACTTGTAGATTATCTATGTTCCATAAAGTGACTCCAAACGTGGGATATGAGTTGAAAGATTTACTGTCTTTACATTACAGTGATATTCATTAATGGGAAAACAAAAGGTCCGAACTGAAATCTGACTTTTCAGAAGATGTATTCATCAGTGGACCGATTGCATGCTTTCGCAGAGGAAAAGAAGCCTTCAGTCGACTACTATCTTTCAACACATGGTTGGCATCTGTCTGTCTGACACACAAACTGAGATTTATCGACAACTTCAATGTGTTCTGGAACTGTGCAGACCGTTTTCAAGCTGACGGACTCCACCCAAACCGTAGAGGATCTCGACTACTAACAGCAAATATCAATCACGTGCTCCTGACCACAAATCAAGCTTCTCTCCCTATCCCTGTTGTGTCTAAGCTGACTGACGCATCCCAAACAACCTCCCATGGAACAGAACAGAACATTCAAACAGCCTCCTGCAAGGACATGGGCCCTGCACAGATCTGCACCCCCCGGATGAATTCCCTTGTGATGGAACAGCTCAGTGACAGAGACTTTCCCAAAGAAAAGCTACGCTAGGACAGCCACCATGCTATTTCATTGGACATACCGGTCATCATCACAAACAGAAAATGGCATGGTAAAATGCATGGTTACAAACCTGAAACTAGTGTTAGAAGTCACAGAACTATCCATATTCTTCCAACAGATTTATCTACCCCTGTTTTATCTGTTAATACCCCACAGATGAAACTGGCCCTTCTAAATGTTAGATCACTAAATAACAAAACATTTCTAGTTAATGATCTGGTCAAAGAAAACAACTTAGACTGCATCTGTCTAACAGAAACCTGGCTAAACAATGACACGGCAACAGCAACTTTGATAGAAGCGTGTCCGCCTGATTACAGCTTTCACCAAGTTTCAAGGACATCAAAAAAAGGTGGAGGAGTCGCAGCTATTTTCTCCTCTAAACTGTTGTTCAAAATCACTGAGCTAGGTGAATTCACATCATATGAATATCTTGCTATAGAGCTCAAAACCGAATCAATACTTTTTGTTATTATATATCGGCCACCCAAGCACTCGCCAATATTCATACAAGAATTCTCTGAACTATTATCACTATGTGTCACTAGATATGACAAAGTGGTTTTAAACGGAGACTTAAATATCCAAGTAAATAAAAAAGCTGACCCAAGAACTATTGAGCTCTTAAATCTCCTTGACAGTTTCAATCTAACTCAACACATAACAGACCCAACACACCAGCACGGAAACACACTAGATCTAGTGATAACAACTGGACTAAATATCAATAATATTTCAATAACTGATCTACCCCTCTCAGACCATCATTATATACTTTTTAATGTGGAAATTATCCTAACAAAAACCAAAAAAGAATTCTTAGTCCATAGAAGATATTTAGACGATACAGCTATGATGACATTTTCTGAACAATTTGCTCTATATGAGCCGACTAACCATGATTGCTCTCTGAATGAAATGGTAGAGAACCTCAATGATGCACTATTATCTGTGTTAGACTCTGTTGCACCACTGAAAACCAAAAAGAAGTGCACAAGCATAACCTCCCCATGGCTGAGAAATAAAAATGTTAGTGAAACAAAAAGAAAATGCCGTGAAGCAGAGAGAAAATGGAGGAAAACAAAGATCACTATCCACTACAATATCTACAAAGATACACTAACCACCTATAACAAAACCATCCGTCTAGCAAGGAGAGAATATTTCTCCAACATTATTACAGAAAATGCCAGAAATTCCAGAGTTCTTTTCTCCACCATTGACCAGCTGCTAAACACTGTCCCTGCTCCACCTCCATCCTCAGTAGTTAAATGTGAAGAGCTTGCTTTGTTCTTCAAGAACAAAATAACTTTGATCAGAGCTAGTATTATTAATAGTGGGGTCGAAACTGACATCAGTAGATTCTGCAACATAACCATGAGCACATTTACCTGTATCACACTTAGTGAACTTTCCAAAATTGTCAGCGAA
The DNA here is from genome assembly GCF_963692335.1 of Osmerus eperlanus. Classification (NCBI taxonomy): domain Eukaryota; kingdom Metazoa; phylum Chordata; class Actinopteri; order Osmeriformes; family Osmeridae; genus Osmerus; species Osmerus eperlanus. The sequence goes on from NC_085022.1 coordinate 2,176,155, forward strand.
TCTAACTCCACAACCTCAGATATTGATCCTATACCCACAACATTCTTTAAGCGAGTGTTTGATAGTGTCTCAGGTCCGGTGCTAGAGATTATAAACACATCCCTTAGAACTGGCGTTTTCCCAGATGCCTTCAAAACAGCTGTTGTAAAGCCCCTATTAAAGAAACCCAAATTGGATAACAGTCTACTTGCAAATTACAGACCAATATCAAACCTTCCATTTATTAGTAAAGTACTGGAAAAGATAGTTTTAGTCCAATTAAATTATTTTCTTGAAGAAAATAACATCCTGGAAGTCTCGCAGTCAGGTTTCAGGAAATATCACAGTACTGAAACTGCTCTCACCAAAATAATTAGCAACCTCAGACTAAACTCTGATGCAAATAAAGTCTCTATCCTTATCCTGTTAGATCTCAGTGCAGCATTTGATACAATTGATCATGACATCCTAATCAATAGACTGGAAAAGCTTATTGGGTTCACGGATAGTGTATTGAACTGGATGAAATCATATATCACAGGAAGGAAGTTTTATGTTAGTTTAGGTGACCATAGGTCCAAGAAACATGAGAACTGCTACGGGGTTGCTCAAGGAAGCTGCTTAGGTCCATTACTTTTTTCTCTTTATATGTTACCACTCGGCGACATAATCAGAGAACATAACATAGATTTCCATAGCTATGCGGACGACACACAACTATATATATCCACTGAACCCAACGATGCAACGGCCATCAATTCCATTACCAACTGCCTGTTGGCAATAAACAAATGGATGAACGCTAACTTTCTTAAATTAAATGAAGACAAAACCGAAGTCCTACTATGTGGCCCCAAATCCAAAAGAGAGATGCTTATTAAGAATCTTGGAGGTTTAACCCTGTCTTAAACCAGAGGTGACGAGTCTCGGTGTAATCCTGGACTCAGATTTGAATTTCAACTCTCACATTAATAAAGTGACCAAAACATCTTTCTTTCACCTGAGGAATATAGCAAAGGTACGACCATTCATAAACCAAAATGATGCAGAGAAGTTAATTCATGCTTTTATATCCAGCCAGCTGGACTACTGTAACGCACTTTTCACTGGTATTCCCAAGAAAACCACTGAAAGACTACAGCTCATTCAAAATTCTGCAGCTAGATTATTAACCAAAACTAAAAGGAGAGAACACATTAGTCCTGTCCTAGCTACTTTACACTGGCTCCCTGCCAGGCTACCTTCAGAATTGACTTTAAGGTCCTTTTCCTCACATACAAAGCTCTACACGGACAAGGACCTAGCTACATTGCTAACTCCTTTATAAACTACACACCAGCTAGAACACTGCGATCATCAAATGCAGGCCTATTAGAGGTCACCAGAAGCAGTCATAAGAAGATTGGTGATTCGGTCAATTACGCCCCAAAACTATGGAACAAATTACCCATAAATATTAGGGAAGCAAACACTCTAGACATTTTTAAAAGACAGCTTAAAACCTACCTTTTTACCGAAGCATTTAAGTAATTTTATCTCAAAAGGGTTTTCCTACTTTTATTAATTATATTATTGTTACTTTTAAGATGCATGTTTAAAGTTGGTTTCTCTCTTGAACAGAGATCTTATTGGGATTTTTATTTTTGTTTGAATTGTTTATCACTTGTATTATTGTTTTTATTGATTTTATGTAAAGCACCTTGAGCTGCAATTCTTGTATGAAATGTGCTATATAAATAAAGTCTTACTTACTTACTTACTAAATGTAAATGTTCAAAAGGACAAGGTCACATTGCTGAGTGACTTTGATGTCAAATAGCCTCAAAACGATGACACCAGCCTCCAGTAGCATTCTTGGTTTACAGGAATCTGTCAAGGCCTCTGTCATGGCTGAGTAATATCGACTGTGAGCCCTTCTCTTCCCACAGCCTGTGTCCTGTTCAGTTCCTGTGTTTTATGCTGGTACTTCCCATTGATTTTGGAAGGGTATCCAAAGATTTAATTACACAAGTAACACATAAACTGTCCCATGCCAATAGTAGTTACAGCCTGAGAAAAATACAGCTGTGCCTGTTAAAAAGAATGGCCTTTGAGGGTGAGTGAGGCAATCGGTTAGTTTACTGGTGTAAAAGCACTCTGTGTTCTACAGTCCACAAGACTCTGCTGGGTTCGGTTGCCTCATCCGGTACGCGAGGCAGATGACAGGAGACCCCAGAGCGGAGCAATAATAACTTAGCTGCTGAAGTTTAATCAGCGGAAGCAAATCCAGCACATCCTGCCTTGCTCATTTGCAGCAATTAGTCAAAGTCACATCCACTCACCTCTCAAACCGAACTCCTGCAGTTCAATGGCCAAACAGTTTCCCTCCGCAAATGCTAACGACCGCGGGGGTCAGCTTGTTGTGTCTAAACGCGATCATCAACCACCAACTACGGTTCAAAGGCGCGTGAGGTTTTAAAAGCGTCTGTTAAAGTTAACAATGTAGGTTTGTGGCCCTCTCGTGGATTGAATTGTTTTTTTAAACAATGAACGACTCAAGTTCCAAGAAATTGGTATAGCCCACTGGCTTCTCGGACCACAAGATCCATCGATCCATCGATTAATTACGTAAATGGAGGAAAAGAGTTATCTTGCAAATACTGGCGGTACTAAAAGACAGGAGGTGAAAACACAGAATTGGATTAAAATTATGGCTTTCAAGGTGCATCCACTTAATTCTATTACATGACCGCCGTAAATTCCACACCCTCGGACCGCCACCGCTTTTCATCATGTTATATCTTCTTGTCGATTTCCCTGGTGTGGACGGCCTCCGCTCTTGAGCCGTCTCAAAACCAAGGGGAGGTTTGGACCCGCTCCCCCCACGCAGAGCACGTCAACCGCATGTGATCACTTGCTTACAACTGGGACATTTACATTCTCACCTACAGGTGCAGCAGTGTGGGGGGGTCATTTTCCCCTCTGGAGAAATCACACAAATTGCCATTTGGAAAATGAATTCAGTGACCTATGATAATGTAAGATTCATTTGCACTGTGCTTGCTGTGCTTGAACTAGGAATGAGAGATTTTCTCTTTGCCTTCCACTGATGCAGAATTCATTTGTGATAATTATCACAAGACCACAAAAAAAACTGACCAAAGGAGGATATCACGAAACACAAAATGTGATGATAAAGACCAAACATTTGATGCAGTGCCAAAGTAGGCTTTCGTGCACGAACAACAGAGCTGAACAACACTAGTGATTTGGCTTTACAGGTTTCAATACAGGACACTTTAGAAAGAACAATGAATACACCTACACATCCATCAAAGATAAAGTATATGGCCTTCACCGCACACACACAGACATCTGAAACAGAGAGTGTAGTCATTTGAGAGTATACTGTAGACTCAAAGGAGACAAACCTGACATATACCTTATCCCTAGAGGGGGTGGTGGAGGGAGGGTACAGATTTAAAAATAGCAAGCTTGGTATCATTTGAAAACTATTTCTCTACAAGGCAGTTTTTACTCTTCAAAAAACGAGGAGTCTGACTTCTGATAATGATGGCGTATCATGCAGGCGATGATAGCTGTGTCAAGCCACTGGTAGCAAGGAAAATCTTTGATATCACTGAAATGTGTAGCATCGTGACAATCCCAGATGGACAGGAGCTTTTGATCAGAATGACAGCAGATGCACTGCGGATAGCATTTCATTACAACTGAGATATTCACATCCGAGCACGAGGCACAGTAACGGTAACTCAATCCTGTCAAGAGATGAGGAATATCAAAATTCAAACCACTAACTGTCTGGATTTCATCTCTAAGCAAATAAATATTCAAACACACACACACACACTCTTTGAAAAATATACCTTCAAAATACAGTACAAAGCTGATCCTTGCGGTCTGAAAGCTCCAGGCTGTGTTGATACCCCAAAGAAAGCAAAGTCACATTTCTGCGGCCTGATAGACCAGGGCTTCGGTTCTGCAGCTTGATTAGTCTTAAACAAGTCTGTGATGCAGCTGGATCAAAACACACCCGCGAAACCTCATCTCACCTCAAACAAGATGACCGCGACACCTCATCTCACCTCAAACAAGACGACAGTGGTCCTCTGCTTCTCAAACTGTCTGTTTTCATATAATATTACTGGTAAGTTTGAATACAGACAAGGCAAGTCTCTAGCTGAACAACATTGTGAAATATGAAATACTGATATGAATGCTCAGTAGTCAAATCTTGATAAAGCACAATAATACTAATTATAATAATAATAAATGCCTAAACCAAAAACCAGACTCACATAAACTGTAAACACAAGTCTCATTTGTAGACATGTTGAACTAGTAAATTGTTGTTGATCGTATTCAGTAATGATGTCTACTGGTTGTCAACAACATTAACTGTAACTATATGTACAGGGAGTTAAACATAATATAATTGAGTATGGGGATAATATTTATATTATAAATATAAATCTGTAAAATTTCTGAACATAATCTCCTACACAGGCCTAGTTGTGGCATAGGGCCTATCAATAAGGCTATGAGGGGAAATGTAAATAAACAAAAAATGTGCTGAAATATCCCATTGATGTTTTAAATGGGTATTTTGTTATCAACTCCGAACATAAAGAAACCTAAAGCTTCAACTAATCCAAAGTTAAGTAAGGGTTAAAAAGTCAGTCGAGATGATAGAACACTGGCTCTTAAATGATAATGAGCTAAAACAGGGGGAAACTATATGATTTTTACAATACAGCCAATACATCTCTATAGAATTCTCTGTCAAATTTTCCCCCAGTTTAAATGGCAGCTTTTTAAATGGCTACTAATTATCATTCGGTAGTAATCTGTATGAAACTGGAGTTCAGTTTTGCTAACTATATCCAGGATATCCTCGCAGGACGGCGTTAACAGGCGATCCGCGACGTGTTACCTTAGCAACGTCTAAAAATGCAGCCGGGAACAGCAAGGCAGCGACAGGCGGGAAACTTGGCTCGTTGCAGCGCGTGTGACATGATTGACAGAAATAGTACAAAGCACCGTCACTGGAAGCAGCTGCGGCGGCTGAGGCGGCTGAGATTGGCCGTTAAGATGTGGGATTACAGGCGGTGCGGATGCAGACGGTTCAACAGGACACGTCGTGATCCCAAGATTTAATACTTTTGTTTACAGAGATAATGCGCTGCTGCTCAGACTGCCTCAGCAAGAAAATGAAATTAGAAACGGAAGAGTGAATTGTTTTCCTATTATGAATGTGAATTAAGTAATACAATATTGTGAATTCAAATTGAATAGTAGGTAACAAGACAGCTAGTTTCTGAAGATACTAATCACTGAACATGAGGGTTCAACAGAACACATCCCAATTTCAAATAATTATGTCAGACCGTTGCAATAAGATCATGTAAAATGTGGAAAAATACAGAAAAAACGTGAGGAGACCTATGTTGTGGCGGCCCATCACATTTATTCAGAGATTAGGAGAGAATCCCTCAGTTAATTCTGGGGTCCTCGTGTTATCAGGGGGTGCCCTTGGTGCGCTTGTGTCATTCATCATCTTTTAAGCAGGGTTGCAATGGGAGCTCATCCTGGGTGCTGAGCTGCAGGATGTTTAAGCAGAACTGTGGCCCAGCCAGTCAGCCAGCCAGTCAGGCAGCCAGGCAGCCAGCCAGCCAGCCAGCCAGCCCGCGGCTATGGGTCATATTTCATCGTTTAAGCAGACCATCCTTTCCTGCTCCCTGCTGCCTGGCTGAGATGAGAGATATCAGGGATCCCAGGGCTGTACGGGGTCTGTTCATCTCACCCTCTGCTGAGTCGGTCTCTCCAAGGACCACACCCGAGCACAGCGCTGACCTGCCCCCAGCGCTGACCTGCCCCCAGCGCTGACCTGCCCACAGCGCTGACCTGCCCACAGCGCTGACCTGCCCCCAGCGCTGACCTGCCCCCAGCGCTGACCTGCCCCCAGCTGGCTGGGGGGGCAGGAGGGGGGCTTGGGAGCGGTGGTGGTATTATAAGCCAGGAGGTCCCCTTTAAAATCGATCTTCATCGACAGGAGACAACCCCCTCAAGATGCCCCGTCTCCATGTCAACGGGAAACAAATTCACATTAGTGACACGAGAAACAATGAAGTCTTTAACCCAAGTTCAGAGGCAGATTCTGTTTAACAGAAATACTGCAGGGTCTGTTTTTAATCTGACGCCAAGGGCAAATGTCTTAGTGGTTATAGGCTAAACCCCAAAAAGCGATGAATCTTGCAACATCATCCATGCACCATCGTGGTTGGTAAAAACAGGACTGATCACTGTTTTCCAGCAAACCGTGTGAGCTACAGCCAGCATGACGGTGGGTCTCCCTGTCTCTCATGTCATAAAGCCATGAACTCCTGTTTACAACCTGAGACCCCATCTTTCTCTAGGCAATGCAGTGCACAGAGGAGAAAAGAGAAGGGAGCGAGCAGCCCAGGAGCCCTTCCAGATCCGTGCCTCCAGTCTCAGATAGCTGAATGCTTATTGGCTCTTGCCGGAGCTATCCCCTGTGATGGCCGAAACACACACATGTTCACCTGCGGCACTCTATCTGTCCTCACAACAGAGGTCCTCACAACAGAGGTCCTCACAACAGAGGTCTTCACAACAGAGGTCTTCACAACAGAGGTCCTCACAAAGTCATGAGAGAGGGTGAGGCGGGAGGCAGAGTGCTCCTACTTCCTGCCTGCCCTGCCCTGGGCCAGACCCCCCAGGAGCTGGAGCACAAACCACCAGACCTAAAATAACACCTCCCCGCTTTCCTGCCTGCCTCCTTCCTCCACCTCTCCCCCCGCGCCAGAACAGGAGAGGGAGAGAGAGAGAACGGGAGAGAGGGGACGAGATACAGTAAGGGAGAGAGAGGGGAAAGCTGCGGCACATCGACTCGTCCCTAAACACCAGAGGAAGGTCCATGCGCCTCGCTCAGTGGAGGTTTATAAATACCTCCATCTCTACCGGAGGAGCCCGCCTACCACACACCGCCCCCTGCCAGCTCCATAGATGCTGAGAAGAACCAGGAAACACACAACACTGACACAAAAACAAACCCTTGCACGGCCACTTTATTGTACGTGCGTGTGTTCGGCTCCTGGGGCCTACCCATCCCAACGCAGTGAAGGCTTGTTTTCCCCCTCGAGCGAGAAGAAGCATCCTTCAGGCCGCTTACCAATGGGGGTGTCCCACCCTTGCAGAGCCTCTAGTTTAAAATGCAGTTCTAAATATTGACTGCCCAGACCTCCATAATGTGTCCTCTCTCCCTGGCTGCTGTGAAACTGTGTGAGCAGAAGCCTTAATCACAGGAATTATGTGCAAATGCTGCCAACGCACAGCGATACAATCCATTTTTAAGTTGAAGTATTCTTGCCAAGCCAGAAGAGAGGGCCCACTCTCTTCTGGAGAGTGAGTCTCCCACTAAGGGAAAGCCACGCTACAGAGCATGAAGCATTGAACATTTAAGAGGGCACAGTTAAAGCCGAATCTGCCCAGATTCCAAAGTTATTTCAGGAAAATGCAAAGAGAAACACTGGCTAATTACAGTATCACAGTGCTTTTGAAAAAATCACAATCAATCTTTCAACCTCGACTAGAGCGCCACAGATGAGTTACCTGGCTTTAACTCCAATTAGCATATAGGTAACTCTCCAGTCCCCCTCAACCCCCCCCCCCCCCTCGCTCCCACACACAAGCCTGTTATTGTCCTCAAGCAGAGCTTCTTATTAACGGCTTAGTGTGTTGACAGTGCCTTCGCTGGCTCTTAATCTGCAGCCCTCATATCACCACACTGGTCTGACAACGACACTGCAAACCTCAGTCCAATTAGCATAATCATGCTAAAACACAAGTGCCGGGGACACCCTGGGGGATAGCGTGTGGGAAAAGATGCAGGATTACAGAGCAGTGGATGACAGACCACCAAATACACAATGGGACCCAAAGAAAGTGTAGGTAGATGTGTTTCTAACTTCACCCTTAAGTCTGTTTGGGTCCTTAGCACCATCCATGCACACTCGTCAAACCAGGCACAGCCATTCAAGAAACTGTTTCCACCTCTGTGTGAAAGGTGAAACTGTTTCCACCTCTGTGTGAAAGGTGAACTTCAAATCCCCAGGAGTAACAACTTTAGCTCTTTTAACCACAATCCTTGTGGGGCCGTGGGATAATACCATCTCCAACTTTAAAATGTGTCACTGTACCACTCCAAATGATAAATCCTTGCCCCTCTGGCATTCGAAACACCAATTTCCTTCCATCCACAGCCCAATTTTAACTTAAAGCTTTTATCCTGCCCTCAATATGTCAAGAGAGTAACCTGCTCACAACGCTCTTCTGGTGTGGGAAGGGTGGCAGCACTGTTAAATGGAGAAATGAGGAAATATTTCATGTCGAGGTAATTCCCATTTCATCCCCTGCTTTCCTGATAGATGTGAATGCCAGAAAACCAGCTTTGATGTTTGTACAATTACACGGCATATGAATGAGGGGAATATCTCTTCGGCACATAAGCAAAATACCCGCTGGGTCAGATGACAGGGCTGCCTTGTAATAAACAACATCATTTGTGTAGGGAGACCAGCGCTCATCCACATCTCCTCATGCAGAGAGCTTCTGAACACGTACATCAGGAGAATCAGCAGGCAGGCGGAGATAGAAAGAGAGAGAGAGTGAAAGATGGAGATGGAGAGGGAGAGACAGAGAGAGATGGAGAGAGGGAGATAGAGAGAGAGGGAGAAAGAGAGAGAGAGGGAGATGGAGAGGGAGAAAGAGAGAGGGAGATGGAGAGAAAGAGATGGATAAAGAGAGAGAAAGACAACAACATAAACACTGAGCTGGGCTGGCAGATATGAATTAAAATGAAAAGACACCATGACAGCCAAATGGGCATTTCTTTCCCTTTTCCCCCATTCTAGGAAAACCTGTTATCTCCAATGTTTCATCTGAATGCAGTCCTACTTCATTGTCTTGATGCGAGCCATCCTAGAATGTGACTTACTGCAGGCCCCTGTGTTGGGGCCCCAGCAAGGATCACCACAGAGAGACTGCAGCACCAGCATCTGTGATGAAGTGAAGCCCAAACACATAGCTCATTCCTGCACCTGCAGACGTTCCTTCAATCTGCCCCGACTCTCAGAGGTTCTTATTACCCCGGCCTGCCTCTGCTCTCTTCATATCTCAGGTTGACACATACAACCACTAAAGGAGTAAAGGTACTTGGGCATTTTTCTCAGTCAACTGTGTGGAATTTTACCCCAATCAACTTTTCGGAGGGGCGCCCCGGTTCAAGGCGACCTATCTGAACGTAGAATTTACCAAAAGGCGAAGGCATTCATTCATCACATCTGATAAGTGGAATTGAACAGGGAGCTGGGGCCCAATGGGAGCAGATGTAAAGGGGAGAGGAAGCTCTGCAGAGAGGACTACAGAGCCACTGGGTTTAGCCCAGAAATCCTTGGAAGAATATATATCACTATATCAGTATTAGTATCCAGTCCACTATTAGTATCCAGCACGCTCAAAGTATGTGTGTACTTCTTAGACCAACGGTTAGACCAAGTACTGGATGAATTGAGGTTGAGGTTATTAATTCCTATTATATAAAAAGCTCACCTGTATTCATTTATAGAGGTCATAAAAAAGAGATTGTGTGGAAATGTGTTTCCAACTCCAACACATGAATGAGAAGCATCGTTCTGCAGATGAGGCAGGTTCCACATCATGTCCTTAACAGGACAGAAGGATAGTTTGTTGTGAACGTCTTTATGCTATGCTAACATGGCTACGGCTAACATGGATATTAATGGTTGATAGCCCATGCATGCTGATCACTGAAAAGTCCTCTTTAAGGTTATGTAGAAACAATTTATATGATGACTAATCTGGAATTTGGAGGATTTAAGGTCCATTGACTTAGAGATCAGGATGCATTATACAAAGCCTAATTGTGTGTAAATAAAGTCTCGAATGACACTGACGATCTTAAATGCCATGGTCATAGAGACTTTTATCTGTAAAACACACACAGAAAAGAAATCGAACAGAGAAAAGATAAAGCAGCCTTGATCCCAATGATGGCAGCGATTCCTCAGATGAAGTACATTTTTTATTTTATGTATGTCTTTAAGTGTCCAGTACATGTGAATATTTACTGCATAATTAGCATGGAGGACCATAAATGTTGAAGCAAAGTGAAGATATGAATACTTAATTTACTGCTCTAATGAACAGGAAGTCAAAAATATATAAATATTTATGGAGTGATGAGATTTCACAGGGCATTAAATTAATGTACTAATTCAGTCCATTCTTATCAGCAAGCTGAATAAAATATCTTCCTCTCAGCATCCGAACGCTGGGTTTGAGACTGTGTCTTTAGTCCAAGAAAAATGTTAAGCGCCGGTGAGTGTGTGTCAAAACCGGATATCCTTATCTTAGAGGGCATGGCCTGCTTTTAGTGGAGGCCATTACCCAGCTATCATACCCCCTCTGCACTCACACAAATGACAGATAATGACACTATTACTCCGTCCAGTCAGCACACATGTCAAAACATCCCAATCGAGCAGAGGAGAACCAGATTGATCTATAGTGGCAAAACAAACTCTCTTTACCTCCCCTCTCTCCCTCCCTACAGCCCCCTGCAGAGGCCAAGGTGTGGGCCACACGTCAGGGTGACCAATCACCTCCCTCCCCCCTGACCTCCCTCCCCCCTGACCTCCCATCACCTCCCTCCCCCCTGACCTCCCTCCCCCCTCACCTCCCCCCCTCACCTCCCTCCCCCCCTGACCTCCCATCACCTCCCTCCCCCCTGACCTCCCTCCCCCCTCACCTCCCCCCCTCACCTCCCTCCCCCCCTGACCTCCCTCCCCCCTGACCTCCCATCACCTCCCTCCCCCCTGACCTCCCCCCTCACCTCCCTCCCCCCTGACCTCCCTCCCCCCTCACCTCCCATCACCTCCCTCCCCCCTGACCTCCCCCCTAACCTCCCTCCCCCCTGACCTCCCTCCCCCCTCACCTCCCTCCCCCATCACCTCCCTCCCCCCTCAGCTCCCCCCTCAGCTCCCCCCTCAGCTCCCCCCTCAGCTCCCTCCCCCCTCACCTCCCTCCCCCATCACCTCCCTCCCCCCTCAGCTCCCTCCCCCTCTCCCTCCCTCCCCTCTGAAGACCGTGCCAAGGACCTCCATCCTGTCTGTCCGCTCCACCTACCTCCGGGCGCAGCCCTCCGACCAACATGTCTGCATAGCGCTGATTGTCAGCTCTGAGTCTTTCTGAGCATCTCAGAGGGGGTTGTCCCTGCTCTCCGCAGCCTGTCTTTGTAACCCCAATCCGGGAACAATAACAGCTTTGGTCACAGGCTGCTAAAACTCAGCTTGACAAAGCCTGGATGAGGAAGGAGTTCAGTGAGCGGTTACCAAACCGGATCCTGTTGATGCTAATTACACACAAACTCAATACAGTCCAGGCTGAATCTATCCTTCCACTTCCTGACATCTACACTTCAAAGCGACAGGAATGCAGTAATGTACAGTGCTCAAGACGTCAAGCTTTTGAAGGTTTACATGGCTGCTGCGTTGGTCGATGAATATTCATAACTGGAAAAACTTTTACCTCAAACTTCTGCTCACACCCCCACCGCTTTTTTTTCCAAAGATGGTAATCTTCCAAAAAATACTTGTCATAAACAAAGCTAGCGTGTCAAGCAGTACTATTCATCTCTTACGACGCCTATTTATAACCTGGGAGAAACATTCCTACCCTTCCAGAGGAAAATGATGTTTTGCAGAAATCTGTTTCTCAGCCTGCTAAGACAAAAATGGTTATGTTCACAGCAGAACATAAAATCAATCAGATTTGTAATGGTCTACACGGAGAGCATGACAAACAGCCATTGCAGTGGATGGCTTTCTGTATATGCACTCGTAACAATGGTGACAGAGGCTTTTTCCATACTCACTGCAGCCTGAAAATGAGAAACATTCTGTAAATAAGATATTACTCTATGGACAAAAATATTCCCTTGGACAATTTGCTTTTAAAATGAGTGCCAATTATAAGTGGGCATCGGTCTCCAGTGTACCAAAGCAACATCACATTTTACATTTAAATACGGGTTGAAATTCCTGGCAGATGAGAAATCTTTACTCTTTTTTTACTCTGGGGCAGTCAATATATCTATTTCACACTATTGCCCTCACAGGTATCTATTAGCATTAAGATAAACCTTCCTCCCTCAGTTGACTCAATCTACTCTGGAAATGGATGTATATGCAAACCCCCCAAAATAAGAATTACCTACAAAGTGTGATTCTGGCTATAATATCATATGCATGGGTGCATTATGACTACAGGCGTAATATATATTTCACAGTATTCAGCAAGCGGTAAACAAGAGTTGGCAACACACAGCGCACCATGAATCCCTCGATGCCGGCCTCGTCTGTACCCTCCTGGCACAACCCGTCCTCCCCTCCTGACTGGTGGCCCTGCTCCTGTTGACCTCATATGAGCTATGAACCCTGAAGCCAGCTCTCGGGGTGAACCCCACGGTGACGTCAGATTAGCCTCCAGCGCTAGCCTCCAGCGCCAGCCTCCAGCGCCAGCCTCCAGCGCCAGCCTCCAGCGCTAGCCTCCAGCGCCAGCCTCCAGCGCCAGCCTCCAGCGCCAGCCTCCAGCGCCAGCCTCCAGCGCCAGCCTCCAGCGCCAGCCTCCAGCGCCAGACTCCAGCGCCAGACTCCAGCGCTAGACTCCCTGTTCTGCCGCTTCCTGTTCTGCCAGGAATAGTCCTTTATGATGGCTGAACATCCTGTTTACACAAGCAGCGCAGCCCGCCCCTTGCAGGGAGAGTACGCCATCTTGGGGTGATGATGGAGGCCGGCTTGAACACGACTCACATCCTGCTGCTGTCCCAGACTCCTCCCCATCGACCAGGGCTGAGGGTGCCTCAACACACACACACTCTAACACACACACATCCTCACACACACACACACTCTCTCAGTCTCTCACACGCACAAAACTGAACGGCTTGACTCAGAGACTGCATTCTGATGAGAATGGGGGGGTGGTGGAGTTGTATGATGAGTTATATGAATATGGGGGGGTGGTGGAGTTGTATGATGAGTTATATGAATACTGTACATGTCTCAGTACAGTCATTTGTGAGACTCTGGCAAACCTTTGGGTTGCCTTCAGAGGGGCTTCACTGTACTGCTGTCCTGCCAGGTGAGTGGATCGTAGAGTGCGCATCTCTGGGCCGTGTACCAACTACAGTCCTGCACCGGGGCCGGTACCTGTGGTTCCCCGCAGGTAACCCGCTAAAATAGATTTTTTGGGGTTAGGGAAAAAATATTTCATCCCGCGAGGCGGCTTGCGGTTCAGAACTAATATATTGCGGGTCAGAAACGTTATTAAAATAAAAGGTTTCAGGATGTGTTTAATGTTACTTTAATTAATACTCAAGTACAAGGGCGTAGGTTTGGTTTGAACATTGGTGGGGACACAGTTTTTCTATTTGCTATCGATGCTCCAGCCTGTTGCTCAAAGCATGAGCAGAAAGCGTTTGTGCAAACACACACACACACGCACACAAGATACTGCATTACATACAATAGTGCCACACAATTAATAAATCTTTAAGGGACATCAGAGGAATATTAGCCAACGTTTGGAGTCTAAACAAATTATATGAATCTATTCCTTTTTTTAACGGGTGAGGGAAAATCTGTCTTTATGTCGGTTGTCGATTTGGTCTCAGAATTGATGTTGCCTGCGTTGTTCGGTTACGGCTCCAAAGAACCAAACCGTGCAGGACTCTAGTAAGAACACACACCTGGTCAGGCCCCCTTGCCACACGGCAACATCAAAACCTGACACAAATCCAAACTAAACAAACACGGCCTGTAGAGTCCGTACACGCAGTCAAGAGTCCTCGGGGACCAGCGTCGGTTAGGAGAGAAGTTGCGAGGAGACATTTGATTAGCGGCCTGCGCCTGGCTTCCCGCTGCGATCCAGAACAAAGAGGGTCTGAATGCGCCAGCGATGACGGGAGTCTTGGTATCGGAGCTCTCTAATTGGGGCCGCGGTAATCGCCCTCGTCTCTGCGGTCGAGCCGTGTCAACAGGCTCTCGGCTGTGGTGAGAGTGTGTGTGTGTGAGTTTATGTATGTGTGTGTGTGTGAGAGTGCCTGAGTGTGTGTGTGAGAGAGCGTGTGTATATGTGTGTGTGTGTGTGTGTGTATGTGTAAGTGTGAAGTTGTGTGTGTCAGTGTGTTTTTGTGTGAGTGTGTGTGTGGTAACCGGGTAGTACAGAGCGTGTCAGTGCAGCCAGCCGTGGGCAGGAGGGACCTACACACACAGTACCGTCTCCATGAGAGAAAGGAAGAGAAGAGAGGTGAGGCTACAAGAGAAAAAGACAGAAAGTGAGAGAGAGAGAGAGAGAGAGAGAGAGAGAGAGAGAGAGAGAGAGAGAGAGAGAGAGAGAGAGAGAGAGAGAGGAAGGGGGAGAGGGAGAGAGCAAGGGAGGGAGTGAGGGTGTGATGGCGAGCAGGAGATAGGGAGAGAACCAGAGAACCCAACAATTAAAAAAAGAGAGAGTGACTTAGGTGCTACGGCAGGCCCGCCTGGGCCCTCAACACCGCAGGTAAGAGGAGGAGAACATCTGAGTACCTCCTACATGGATGAGGGCTGATTAGACGAATGACTATAAGAGTATTCTGTTCCCAGACTGATGGGCTGCACTTCACTTCTCTACGAGGCCCACACAGTGAGCCTGCAGGCTGGCAGAGCTAAGAGGAGCCTTGTCAATGACTCAAAAGGTCAGCCGGCTATATGAGGAAAAGAGCAGGTATCGAACAGAAAACACCTCAAGCATCCATGTCCACACTTAGCTAGTAGTGGAGGGGTTAAGGACGAAAGCTCGCGGCTATATCCAATAATCCTATCAGAACTTTACTCAGGTACCACAGGTGAACTGTCTGTTCTGAGCACCGCTCAGGATCCTGTCTGTACGTAGGAAACGCAGGTGGAGGCAGACTCACAGTACGGACACGATGTCTCCACGCCGGACCTGGTAGTTCCTCACGCTCCAGCGGTTCAGTAGGACCACGTCAGACGCAGAAACTCCTTCAGGGTTCAGCGAGGGCTGTGGAAACACACACAATGAGACACAGCAAGACACACACACACAAAGACACTGTCTCTGCTGGTCTCTCCTCTCCTCCTGTCTCTGCTGGTCTCTCCTCTCCTCCTGTCTCTGCTGGTCTCTCCTCTCCTCCTGTCTCTGCTGGTCTCTCCTCTCCTCCTGTCTCGGCTGGTCTCTCCTCTCCTCCTGTCTCGGCTGGTCTCTCCTGACAGACACGACACCTTGCTTCCCCTCAGAGCAGCACCTTTAATCCCCTCACCGCTGCAGGGTTACTCACCCAATCTGAATGTCACATTACGGTTCACACGCATCAGCTGTCACAAAGGACAGTGTTACCGGGGAAACAGACGGAGCATCATCCGAGGACACGATACCCCACACGTTCAGACTGAGAGGAACAACGTACCCCACACGTTCAGACTGAGAGGAACAATGTACCCCACACGTTCAGACAGAGGAACAATGTACCCCACACGTTCATACTGTGAGAGGAACAACGTACCCCACACATTCAGACAGAGAGGAACAACGTACCCCACACGTTAAGACTGTGAGAGGAACAATGTACCCCACACGTTCAGACTGTGAGAGGAACAATGTACCCCACACGTTCCCCACACGTTCAGGCTGTGAGAGGAACAACGTACCCCACACGTTCAGACTGTGAGAGGAACAACGTACCACACACGTTCAGACTGTGAGAGGAACAATGTACCCCACACGTTCAGACTGTGAGAGGAACAATGTACCCCACACGTTCCCCACACGTTCAGGCTGTGAGAGGAACAACGTACCCCACACGTTCAGACTGTGAGAGGAACAATGTACCCCACACGTTCAGACTGAGAGGAACAATGTACCCCACACGTTCAGACTGTGAGAGGAACAACGTACCCCACACGTTCAGACTGTGAGAGGAACAATGTACCCCACACTTTCAGACAGAGGAACAACGTACCCCACACATTCAGACAGAGAGGAACAACGTACCCCACACGTTAAGACTGTGAGAGGAACAACGTACCCCACACGTTCAGCCTGTGACAGGAAGGACGAGGGTGTAGCAAGGTGTGGATGCTGCACAGCAGCTGCTGCTGCTAGCCTCGCCTTTCAGAGACCGTGTCTCAAGTCTTCATGAGGCTAGTTCCTCTGCAGCAACAGTAACCACTCCGCTCTGAGGAAAACCTGTTTCCCCAACCACCATGACTGCTATCATTTAGTTGTCTGTAAAATTCCAGGCCCCAAAATAATTTATTCTTGCAACTTAGTTTTGTGATACAATATCAAGTAACTAGTGTGTGACAAAGCCCACTCAAACCTGTGGGTGACATGACCGTAGCAGAATGATTCATTAAACAGGATGTGCGTGGCCCATTTCACGCTTGCCAGAGTAATTGACAGAATATCTCTTATCTGTCAGCCGAAAATAAATATCCCTACCAGTGCTGCCAGCCGTGGAATTTATCTTTTACAGCTGGGCACGTTATCATTTTCAGTTTCAGTCATATTTCTCCTCATATTAGAAGCTGCATTGTTTCTGAGTACTTTGCAAGCTTCGTAGCACAGCAGATTCATACAGTCTGAACAACAAAATCAGACACGAGAAAAGTTTGACAGAACAAGATTGTCCGAGCAACAGTTCAATCTTGTGTGGTGGCCCAGGGCAGGAGAACATGGGGTTTCAAAGTGCTTCCTGTTGGGAGTCTTGTAGAGGTAAATTGCTAGAAAATGTATTAACGCTCTGTAAGAGACTGAAGTAAAACACTCAGTAATACTAACATGCAAACAGCTTTGGGCATGTGACTCTATTGATTCACTAAGTACTGCTTAACGAGACATCAATAGCTACATTCTCCAGGCAAAACCATTTGCTGTGATGTATCCTTTTAACTGCACCATGAAATTGCATTTAAATACTTACAAGCCATCTGAAGTCACGAGGGGTTCGAGAGGTAAAGTGAAACAAAACGTTTTAACTCTCAGATCATGGAACAGTGTTTACCTCTGCCCTTCACTAAAATCTACATCTATTTTTATAAAGGAAAGAGGAAGAACACACACAAAAAAACTGAAAATGATACACGGAGACTGAGATTCTGGTTCAAACAGAATCCAACCCAGCAGTCCACTCAGCAGTGTGTTGGTGTTCCAAGGGTGAAGGCATCTAGTGGTCCATGCCTGCTAACAGCTCTATTGAAGCTGCATGACCATTAGCATCTCTCTGAAGGTTAGCGAACTTCTCAGAAGGCAATGTCATGTACTTTTTACCCTGCTCGGCTCTCAGATGCCTGGCAAGCCAGCCGGGTGGAAGGAATACCCTGCACTGGCCTGACCTTCCGGAGCAACAGAACTACCATGCGTATTCACGATGAACCGGTGAAACATGTTTTTTAATATTCATGGGCATAAAATATGGAGGAGCTGCCTATGCAGTAAAATGCTACGAAATCACTACGCACATGAAAGGTTTGAATTGCGGCATAGCGCATGTTTTCTTAATGAAGTCAAATACGTAAGCGCAAAGCAGACATGTTTATACATGACATCTAGGCCTACCCGGTAAGTACAATCAAATTCCAAAGCATTGTAAGGCTGCTTACATTCTGCAGGAGGAAAGCAGCACATCTGTTCTCAAGTTTAAACAACAACAACAAGCTCGAAAGGAACATGTGTGAAAGCAGAGTGGTGTCTGGAGGAAGATGGATCTCACCTGCATGGACGCCCCCTCTACCCGGGCCACGTACGCCAAGCGGTCCAGGACAGTAACGGTGACAGGCACGGCCACGAAGAACCCGCTGACGAACGCCCGGAGATACTTGCGACTCGCCCGAGTGTGCTGGGTCATTTCCTGTTTCCAGAAGAACACAGACCAGCCAATCAGTGCTTCCATGTGACAAGCACAGGCCAGTGCAGGGTGAGTTCTTTAGGCACACCTCATCTAGGCTTACAGACAGTAGGTTTCATTATACATGGATATTCCACTTTTTGAAATCAGCAAATCTGCCCCCCTCCCACACAGACTTTTTACTAAGAAAATTATATTTAATGGCCGCATCCTCAGTTACAAGGCAGCTGTGATAGGTCTGCAGATATGAAAAACAAGACTTTACACAAGTCAAACTTTTCAGACTTCTGAACATTAGAGGAATATTCTAGAACATCATGCTGGACGATCACCTGCAGATCATAAACAAACACAAACATTTGAGAGAATTTTAAATGGGTCCATCAAAGATTTATGTGGTTTTCCCACCTGCCTGTTTTGGCCTGCTCACATCTTGAGACATCCCAGTGGCTCAGTTTGCGATATGAAGCCAGTCAAACATTTCAAAACAGAAACTCCACCCAAAACAGAAACACCACTCGAAACAGAAACACCACAGAAACACCACCCAAAAGGTTTCCCTTGCCATTTGTGCAGCTTGAGTCTGTCCAACATCTTATTTGGTCACGGTTCTCTCATGTTTGCTGAGTAAAATGGTTTCTTGTATTTTTCGGAAAACAAGACGCATTTTCTATAACCCGCACCCCAGCAGAATGGGAGCTTTGTGTTTGAAAAATCGGATTTTAACCTGCACTGAAATATATGCCACACTTGATACGGGAACAATGATACCAAGCAATGCACGAGTAGGCTATAGGCGATCTTACAGCATGCCGTAACACACTTTGGTTGTGGATAGTATGTCCATGCGTGGCAAATTCCATTATGTCTACAAAATTCTTTTAGATATAGTATAAGTTTAGCTATCTTGCAAAGCCTGATGATAGCCTACCAAGGTTGAATTACATTTACATTTAGTCATTTAGCAGACGCTCTTATCCAGAGCGACTTACAGTAAGTACAGGGACATTCCCCCCGAGGCAAGTAGGGTGAAGTGCCTTGCCCAAGGACACAACGTCATTTGGCAGAGCCGGGGATCGAACCAGCAACCTTCTGATTACTAGCCCGATTCCCTCACCGCTCAGCCACCTGACTCCCTAACGACATTAGCCAATGTCGTTAGAGCTAGCGATGCTAGCTAATGTTGGTTTGCTAGCTGTATATAACATTTCACTGGGTCTTGCAGCTGTTTGATTTACTGAAATTATCATGAAATGTTATGTTCTACGAGCCATTTGCCTACTTTAGCAAGTTACTGTAGTTCCAAGCCCTGATAGTGTAACTGAGACGACAGAGTAAATAATTGCTCTTTCAATTCCTCTTTCAATAAGCCATCGTGCCACCTGCCAGTGTTGAGCATTAAATTTGCTGCACGGTCTGTAGAGATCTTGGGACAAAGCCACTTTTTTGTTCTAAAACCGGGCTATACGCTGCTTCGAAATATAAGCCATACAACCACAAGAAAACTGTAAAATCGGGGTACAAGCCGTGGTTTAATTTCCGAAAAATACGGTAGTAGCGTAAGCCACAAGGGGGTCTGCAACCTCATTTACATTTAATTGTATTGCCTGAACTTTAAGTTATTACGTATGATTATAATATAAAACAGTAGTGGAGAGGGCTCAGGAGAGCATGTGCCGGCATGCTCCAGGACAGAACTGCCTAGCCAATTAGAATCAACCTGCTGTTGTTCACTTCCTGCTCCTGGTTTGAGTCAGCCTGATGTAATGCAACTCATTTAGAAGCCAAGCACAGAACAGGTGGAGTCAACTCGCATCCAGATGTGCACCGTGCCCCAACACACACACACACACACACACACAACGCTACAGCATCCTAATCAAAGGAACACTTTCCACATCCGTGTATATTTTACGTCTTATTAAACACAGTAATCTCTTTTCCAAACCCCACCATAGGGTATTGTAAGACATCAGTTACCATGTGCTGGAGGGAGAGAACTCCAGCACTGGAGCAGAAAATCCATTCTAGCATAACAATCCATCCTGGCAGGAACATCCTGTCATTCCTTCATCTGTCCCTGTACAACCAGAGGAAAACTGCTGAATGGCATTAGGCGTTGGGAGAACTGAGGGTGACTTACAAGAGCAGCCCACATCTTCTGCATTAAAAAAACATACAGTACGGTCAAGACTTGTGGAGTTCACTGAATTTCATTTAGTCTGTTGCTAAGACTTAGGCCCAAACACACATCTCTTCTCAGAGGTGAAGACCTATGTCAGTATCGATCCAATGACCCACTTTAGCTTGAGGTTGGGGTGTACACAATACAATATATTTAGCTTGAGGTAACTCATAATATGCTACATGAACTCCTTAAGACAAATAAAGGTCAGAAATGTGTGTGCATAGTACTGTCTACACCTGTGTGGGTGGGTGTGTGTGCGTGTGTGTTAGACAATCAACTCTACCAACTATGTTTTATGTTTGCTACCACTGGTCTGAAACATCTTCTTTTGTAAAGCTGCCAAGAAAGGTTGCAGTATTATCTGTATCAATAGCACACTGTGCGCCTTAGCTTGACATTGTTTACAGCAATGTGACAACTGCACTCAAGCACATTAAAGTGCGCTCCACGGAGAGAAAAAAAGCCTTTATCAAGGCTGCAGAAAAGGCATTAATACTGTCGACATGGTGACAAATGAGGTAGTGCTCTCTTTGAGCATTTGTATTCGTGCCAGTGTTCAAGTGTGCTGAAGCTGACTCTGTAACAAGCTCTGGCAACACACTAGACAGCTTATCATAACCAAGCATTTATCTGGCATTCCATTCTACTGAGCTACCCAAACATGGGGCATTTAACTGAGTAAGATGCTTGATAACATATTGGTTAACTAGAAAATGGGAACATCTGCCTAACTGAAGATCAGACCTGGATCACATCAGTATTTGTCTAGGCTACTTGACAGAATCCCGAACAGGTTACAATTGGACTCAGGTCTTGAGCAATGCCATTAGGTCCTATGACCTTATCTCCCAAGGGCTATTTCGATAAAATTGGATTCTCTGGCCATTGGGTGCCATAACGCCAAATGAGAAGTGTTCACATCGGAGAACATTCCAGAACAATAAATCCTCGAGGGATGATGCATGGAGGCAGGAGGGGATTCTGATTAAGGCCAGCCGTGGCTAGATTTCCCCAAACTCTCCAGTTCTGCCTCCACAGCAGTTCTGAGCTTTGGAGGAAAGCACTCAGAGCCACAGAAAACCCATGAACCAGGGACAGAGGGAGAGATAAATATTGAAGCTTAAGAGATCCTGAGCTATGGCATCAAAAAGAACAAAGGAGAAAGTAAAGTGACCTAAAACTGTCCATTCATCACGGCAGGTACAATCCCAAATAACACAATATTAAGTATTTGAACAAAAAGGACTCTAATAAATAGAAGTTAAGTGTCCACTAGTTGGTTTCCTTCTGTCAAGCTTGTAAATCCCTGGTGAGTAATAGGCTGAAATAGTCATTCATCATAAAAGTTGAAAAGTTGCTATGAACAAATAAAACTGGCAACATTTCACCGGCCTAAATAAAGTGCACAGGGAGTGGACCTCGGCCGACGTCCAAACGGCAGACGGTTTTTATAATGAACCGAGCACCAACGGACAGGAAGCCTGTTCTGCCAGGCGCCAGATGCCCGCCTGCTCTCTAATCTCTGCCCACGGTGCTCCGGGAGACATGAGCTCAGGGCACAGCTCAGGGCACAGCTCAGGGCACAGCTCAGGGCACAGCTCAGGGCACAGCTCAGGGCACAGCTCAGGGCACAGCTCAGGGCACAGCTCAGGGCACAGCTCAGGGCACAGCTCAGGGCACAGCTCAGGGCACAGCTCAGGGCACAGCTCAGGGCACAGCTCAGGGCACAGCTCAGGGCACAGCTCAGGGCACAGCTCAGGGCACAGCTCAGGGCACAGCTCAGGGCACAGCTCAGGGCACAGCTCAGGGCACAGCTCAGGGCACAGCTTGTAACAGACCGGGACAGAGACAGACGTCCATTTCTTCTCCGCTCCACTCTGTTGCAGCTCCGATTACTTTGTCAGGCGAACAGACGGGGGGGACACAGAGCAGGGTGGGCCAGCCACAAGGACGCTTTGAGGATGTGAGCCACTGAGCATCCTTCAAGGTCCTTTCGGTTCGCCAGTCAAATGGCGCTGAACACTTTTGAACGGTGTGGCCTGGTTCAGAGGTCAAAACAGACCAAGCTGCATCCAAAAGCTACAGGCAGACAGAACATCAATGTGGCTCCCTACATGTTGAAAAACGCTATCTGCCCTCGCTAACAAATACAGAACCACAGCTCTAATGAGAGAATCCCATTGTCAATATGAAAGAGCCCTTTCTTTCCACTAGAGAGCCGAAAGACGGCACGGAATGCCGGCAGCAGATTGATTTTTCCTGATGAGCGCTTAGTTAAAGAAGAGTCCTCCGCAGATGGAGAAGCGGCACCTCACTAGCTCCGTCTGTGACTACGGCAGGCAGAGCCACGCGGCCAGCCCACACGGCCAGCCCACGCGTGAAATGGTGCATGGAGGATCCTTACAAACGGCTGAAAAACGTCTACATTCTCCCATCTACATCCATCTCCTTTGTGAGGAGACGCTCTAATAACCAATTTTAGCATATGGGTAGTGTAACATTTAATGGGAGTTTGCGTTAGGTTGCAGCCTATATAAAGTCGTACACTTAGTAATCCCCTTACCCTAATCACTGAATATTTATTCATCTTCAGACACTGTAGGGAGTGGTGTGTTGCAGGGCATGACCAAGCTTGCTCAGCCAAAACTAAGGTGATTATTGGAGTGGTGTCAGTTTTTGACTGTAAGCTCACAGGCTTCAGGCCTACTGCCCAGGCACACAAATGGGATTTGTCTCTGAAGCAGAACATCAGACTCAGGTCTTAAAGTCACTGCGCTGGGAACAGCATTACAACAAACCCCTACTTCAGATGACCTTGGGTATTCACTGGGAAAGTTGGAGGTCTGAGCAACAATGTAATCAACGAGGATGGCATCAGAACTTTAAAGACACAATCAATGCGATAGCGAACTGTTACATAGAGTGGATCAATAAATACAAGGATGAATTATCCATGGAGAAGACGTTATTTTATGTACAGTGTTGTAGAACGGGCATGGTGTGACTGAGTAGGAGAGGAGACACAGGGATGTTACTGCGTTAACTAAGACATCGCAAATCGTCACTCTGCTTTATTTTAAATCGTTATATTTGTTCGGACTACAAAGCAGGGTTGTCATGGAACTCCAACTCACAATCCTGTCAACTACTGTATCATTATGCTGAGTAGTAATATGGTATTTAGGCAAATTACAACAAACCTTTTGTCATATTTTTGTAATATAAAAACGTGATTCCACTCCAAAGGTTGTATGTATGTAAAACATATGGTAGACCTATAATTTAAAAAAATAGACCGCTTTTCTCTAAACAAGCATATTCCTGTGTGTGTACTATATGACTAGACATTGGGGAGACAGGGCTTGGTTGGCACACAGTATTTTTTGGTCCTTTTGAAAGTCACAGAAACAAAATTGTTACATCAAAATGTTTGCTTTCTGGACCCGCACTCGTCTACTATGTTAGAACATCTGAATGTCACAAACTTTTTTGGGTGAGGGTAACATTTCACTTTTATAGTATCAAAAGTAATAAAAAAAAGTGGTCTGTGGACTAAATGTATTATAAAATGGTGTCAGATAAAGATATTGGAAATGTGTTACGTGTAGTTAATAGACACAGGAATCAGCTACATGTTCATTTAAAATGTGAAAATCTGTAATGAGTGATGGTAGCTGGCTAACATCATTTCATCACAAAGTTGGGTTAAATTTGAGTGGGGTTGGTTGGCACAGTGATTTTGAAGATATAGGAATTTAATTAAAGAAGTGGTAAGACGTATTATACGTGTGATGGGGGAGGGGAGCTACTAGGAGGGCTACAGTTAGGCTCCTGTTGTGGTTACTGTCCCTTTAAATGTAGTCTAAGAACATTATTGTCAACATTCCGGTCTTGATTCTTGTTGCCTAATCCTGAGGATTAGGGATAGGGTTAAAATATACATTCCTTCTACTGAATTGCATAAAACATGTTATTAAATTATTAATTGCTTAAAATATACTGTTAAATGTTCAAATAGTTTCTAGTGGTTGCTTCATTTCGTGTAACTGTAACCCTTGTGTTATCTTCGGGTCATTCTGACCCATCAGTCATTGTGACCCACCGTCGTATTGGGACAACTTTACCGCATACAAAAACAAAGTGAAGCATTTTCTTTTAACCGTTGGGCTGTCTCAGACCCCCCACATTGCAAAGGTTAAAAGAAAAAAAAAAAGTTTTTGTATTGGGTAAAATTGGGTAAATACAACGATGGTTCGTTATGAACCTTTGGGTCATGTGACCCGAAGGCAGCACATTGTGCCAACCAACCCCTTATTGTGTGCCAACGGTCGCAAATCAACACATTTTAGAAAATATTTGTTTACATTTAAATATATTTAATTATAGCTTAGACCATAACGTTTCATTTTCTGCTGGTTATAATACTCTAACATAAATTATGTCAGAGAAAGATGGCAGACAGGGAAAAGTGTGCCAACCAACCCGGGTCTCCCCTACTCTTCAATACATCCCCTTAACACCATTATGTTCCAAGAATTCAGGTGTTTGCACTGCGTGTATATTTGTGTTGGAGTTGTTAAAAGACACATTCGTGTGGCTCAGTCAGAACTGGACTTACACTGGATGAGAGAAATTTGCAAATCATGAGCAATCCTTTCGATTTGCTTTCAACACTAGCCAACTAAAAAGTTTCTTAACCCTCGTGCTTCCTTCGGGTCACATGACCCAAAGGTTCATAACGAACCATCATTGTGTTTACCCAATTTTACCCAATACAAAACCAAATAAAAATACTTTTCTTTTAACCTTCGCAATGTGGGGGGTCTGAGACAGCCCGACGGTTAAAAGAAAATGCTTCACTTTGTTTTTGTATGCGGTAAAGTTGTCGCAATACGACGGTGGGTCACAATGACTGATGGGTCAGAACGACACGAGGAGAACACAAGGGTTAACCCTCGTGCTGCCTTCGGGTCACATGACCCAAAGGTTCATAACGAACCATCGTTGTGTTTACCCAATTTTACCCAATACAAAAACAAATTAAAATAATTTTCTTTTAACCTTTGCAATGTGGGGGGTCTGAGACAGCCTTGCTGTTAAAAGAAAATGCTTCACTTTGTTTTTGTATGCGGTAAATCTGTCGCAATACGACGGTGGGTCACAATGACTGATGGGTCAGAATTACCCGAAGATAACACAAGGGTTAATCAGGGAAGGCAAACTGTACCCTCAAACGGTTTTCAACCCTCACTCACACAACCACTTAGCTGGCTACTTTGTTTTGGAGTTACACGTGTATTGAGTAGTAACGCTAACAGTATCAGCACAAGGATGTCGTAAGGTTTAAAGGGACAACTTATAAAATATCTGGTATTTGGAATATACTAACATAAACTTTTACACAAGGACAACCACTCGTGACCTTCTCATTACTTTTACTGCACCAAATACATCACGCGAGCTAGCCGGCTAGCTAGCTAATGTAATCATGTGCACAAGTTGCTAGCTATTGTGAACAAACAGAAAGGACGTTCTACAGTCGTTTCTTCCTTACAAGAACGGCTATTAAACTGCCAACCACTACACCATAACATTCCTGTTTAGAGATGTTCTTCGGTCTAAAACTACAACAGCCCACGCTGATTTCACCTACCAGAGATGTTATTTCCGTGCTCGTGCTTCTCTCGGTCACTCGAAGGGCGCCTGGTCGGTCCAGGGTCCTAAAGAGTAAAGGGTTACTTTTGCTGTTGGATGTTTGGTGCTGACCATGGTGCTGACGGCCGCCGAAAGTCCACGACTTTACCCAAGGTTGGGTATACTTTTAGATCCATTGTTCTGAAATTATAAACAGGAATCTTTTTTTGTTTGTTTACTTTGCAGAAATACATGAATGAATCCTTACTTTTAAAAGTAACTAAAGTCAACATCATTCTACACACACAAAAAGAAAATAGTTAAAAGTCAACCAAAGCGGAAGTGCTTAAGTTTCAGGGTGATATTCTTTGGGTTTTAATAGAACAGATTAAAAAGCAGGGGCCATATCATTCTTATCTAATGTGTGAAGGAACATCCTGTTCTCTCAGCTGAATGTCTCGTGGCCAAGGAACAGAAATCTTGTACTGGCAACAGTATCTCCTCATTCGTCTGCTTAGAGCAATGGAAATACAAAGGGAGTAAATTATTACTCACACAGCACTTTCATGGTGACTCCTACAACCAGTTAGGGAGAGAAATTGAGCCTCACAGCCATGTACATGGTAATGGAGGTCTTGTGTTAAGAAAGACCTTCTTAGCATAGAGGGAAAAGGGGTGATAATAAAATCATTTAATGAAGTGCTAGAGTAAATGTGTAAATCAATGACTAAGGCAGGTAACTTTTTTCCAGACAGTTACGGATTTAAACACTGATTCTGGAGAAAATGTTCAGCTGTGGAATCTATAAGTTCCGCGAGCAAGGTTTTGACATGGCCTTGGGGCGGAAGGACTGAGGATGGATGAAGGAGGAAGCTGTAGGATTTGTTGACAGAACTTGGCGGGATTTCACTGCTTACCTTTGATCCTGCCGGGCTAGCTTCTGGCTGGACATCCTATCAGCGCGGAGATGCCAAATAGCAAGGCCAATATAGGCCTATAGGAATGAATGAGCTTGTTATATACTAATGTTGCCGCGTCAAAAAATCGGTAAACAACAGCAACAGCTACGCAAAAAAAAGAAAAGAAAATCATTTACTGCATAATGTTGTCAGAAATTCCCCTGATGAATGTCCAGCACAATCGGAAAACATAACAAAGCGTTAAACCCGGGGTGTAAACCTTGTAAACCGCCTCATCTTCTATTTTCCCTTTTGCCAGAAGAATTTAGAACTCAGTTTGAGGGAGAAAATAAATGACAGTATTTGAGTTACATGCCTTAAGGACACTTCGGAGACGCATCAACTTCTTACAGAGTTTTTAAATGTGTTTAATGGTCTCATTGCATACTATGTGGGGCATGGCTGCTTCTGGCTCCATATCCCTGCAATGCAACTGGGAAGGCTCGAGTCGGATTGAATAAAATAAAAAAGTGGGGGTTGGGTGTGGTTTGTGCTTACAGTAGCTGCAAGGAAGAGAAGGGTCGTAATGGCTCGTGGGAGTGGGTTCCTAACGGGCACAGGTGTTACCTGTTGGCTAAGCATCCTCTCCCTGTCGATATAGTGTACTGACATTCGGTGTTGTACCGAAATCGGTGACCTATTGAAAACTGTGACCAGGGGTCGCTGTTCTAATGGCTTACCATATCAGCAAATGGTCGAGGCCTAACACTTACCCTAACAACATTCGAACATTACAAGCCCGGAGACCCCTGGTCGCAGTTTTCGGTTGGTCACTCACCGATTTCGGCACAACACCGGACCGATAGCGCTCGATACCGATAGCGCCGGGAAAGTGAGCGGAGTAGTTCAGAAAGTTATATTGATTCATGTTTTGGAAGCGTGTGTGGTCAAGAAAGATGTTTAGGGAAAAGATCGGGTTGAGACTTTTCATTGTTACAAAACGTAAAGAGGATCAGACCAGACATTTTTGTTATCGATGATCTTCGTTGTCATGACAGCCCTCAGTCTGCACTCCTTAGGTGAGGAGCAGCTGAAGAGGTCCGGAGGCTGTAGGGTCAAAGAACAAAGACACCGGGATTGATATGTATGCGCATGTCCTCATTAAATGAACACTTTACCATTAGTCTCACTATTATGACGGATTACTTTGGTAAGCATCTGAAGGTGTTTTTAGAATGGGGAGATAGAGAGAGGAAGAAAGACTGAGAAAAATAGGATGGGTAGAGAAAGAAAGATAGCCCAGAATCAGAATCAGAATGGGCCTATCAAACAGATTAATCTAATCTGTGATTTATAAATATACAAGGCGTGCTGTGTTTTCCATCCTCTAACAAATAAAAAGAACAGATTTGCTTGTGCAATGAGAGAAAGATAGCAAACAAGATTTAAGATTGTCCCTCACAAGCCTGCATGACATCAAGCTTAAGGAGGACTTAAACATCAAAGACTTCAACAAATAGAATAATATTTGTAAGATTTTCGCACTTCTTGGAATAATAGAAAGCTGTTATCTCAGAGCATCGAGATTGGTTTATTATGATCTTGTTGGAATTAACATAATTGGAGTACGTATTTGCAAAGAATATCCTAACCACGATGTCCGTTTTAATGGACAGAATAAACGGCAGCAGAGCCTTCTTTGAAAATATACGCCACTGATTTAGCACACACACTAATGAACAGATGTTTAAGTTAACAAAGAGCAATAGCTTGTACCGTGACAGGGAAGGGGTGTTGAGCTGTGCGGTATAAAACACAACATGTTTGCCTGAGAAACAAATCACTCATTGAGGACAACCGACAGCATCATAGCAACACGCACATGAAAAAGACACGACTTCACTCATAACAAATGACTGGGTGTGCTTTGCCTTCGGCAAGGGCACAACCTTTGTTCTCTCACATATATATTGTTATTGGGTGTGCTTTGCCTTCGGCAAGGGCTCAACCTTTGTTCTCTCACATATATATTATTATTATTAGGTTCCTCCGGTAGGAGGGAACCTATTGTTATTGTTGGTATTCTTATTATTAGGTTCCTCCGGTAGGAGGGAACCTATTGTTATTGTTGGTATTCTTATTATTATTATTATTTTTCTTCTCCTTGCGCCCCAATATCTCAAAAAGTCCCTTGTCATAAATTTTCTAATTTGGCACATTGATACTACATCCAAGTGGGTACCCCCACACCAAATATGGGCCACATCGGACCATAGGGGGCGCTACAGGCCACGCCCAAAAGTCCGATTTTCAAAGTGATGGCATTTCCACCCCATTGCTCCAATTCTTCTGAAACTTGGTGTGCATGACTCATTTTTCATGAGGAACAAAAAAGCCTCAAGGACCCATAAGGTCCGCCATGATGGATTTTCCTGTACTGTGATAATTTGTGAAAACCTTCAAAATTCCTCTTCTCTTGAACCAAAGGTGAAATTGACTTGAAATTTGGTACAGATGTGTATCATTGACGTATTTAAAAACGTTACTTAAGGCAATTGAATCAAGTACAAAATGGCTGAAATTGGTGTATTTATGTAAATGTCCACATTGCCTCAATATGTTTGTGTCACTAAATCAAATGTATTTTTGAAGGATGGTTCAAACCTAATAAGCTTTAAGGTGACATGCCTCTGAAGTACCATGCAAAGTTTCACCTTGATATGTCAAAATATGACTGAATTACAGCTGTTTGAACTTGGACCAAATCTGACAGTGCTCGCCATTGGAGAAACAGCTTTTTTTAATTATCCAGTTATTGAACTTTGTGTATTCCATGCCTGGGAATGGCTCAATTGGCTGAGATGTTGTGCTGGTAATCAAGGTTCAATACCAGTCAGAGGCATAGTTTTTAATTTTTTATTCTGACCAAACGGTTTCTAGTCTCCCGATAAATCCTCCGGTTGTAAAACATAGCAATGCGTGTTTATTTGAGCCCATCACAACACTCCGATCATCTGTTTAGCGAGACTGTGTAAACCACTGCAAAACAAGCCAGGTTCACCACAGTAGCTAGCTACTTGTAGTCTACGCATGGTAGAGATAACTCTAATGGTTATCTCTAATGAAGTAAATTAATTGTTCAGGTGGATCCCTTGCCTGTTGCACAAATTCATTTCAGTAACCTGAGCCAGGACACATTCCCACTGATGCTAGGCATGATTTGAAATTTGACAAGTTATGGCACTCCTAACAACCTTTTTAAAAAAACTATGAGTAAGTTATTCTTTACAGCAGCAACCCAGTCATTCCGTTGTCCCGTTTTTATAGGAAATGTACAAGCAGTTTCAACTTTGGACGAATCTTACAATGCTTACCACAGGAGAAACAGCTTATTTTTTTATACAGTAACTGAACATGACAATATTCAGCACTGAGAATATCTCAATGGGCTGGGATGGTGACCTGTAAAGTATAAGGTCGTAGGTTGGAATCCAGCCATAGTCTTTTGGCCTGTCATAATTTTGATTATCTGTTCAGTTCAACAGGATGACATCATTCTGAAGTACCACAAACAATTTCACCTTGTTATGTGAAAATGATTGAATTAGAGCAGTTTCAACGTTGGCTGAATCTAACAACGCTTACCACAGGAGAAACAGCTTACTTTTTTATACAGTAACTGAACATGATAATATTCAACACTGAGAATAGCTCAATGGGCTGGGATGGTGGTCTGTAAAGTATAAGGTAGTAGGTTGGAATCCAGCCATTATCTTTTGGCCTGTCATAATTTTGATTATCTGTTTAGCTAAACAGGATGACATCATTCTGAAATACCATGCACAATTTCATGCAATTTCACCTTGAAATGTCAACTGTTTCTTAACCTTTGTCCCAATGTTGACCAAAGCTAATACTCTGCCCTTTCTATTCATACAATCTCAACAGTTGGTGTGTAGCAGAGAGGATAGAGAGACTGACTTGTAACCTTATGCTCATGAGTTCAAATCCCCATTCAGCCTGTTGTTGGCCAAACATGAAGTAGTTTTTCTCCCTTGTTGTCCAACTCTCGATCTTCTGCAGTGTACATGTTTATAATATTTAGCCATTTTGCGGAGGAACCCGCATCGCTGCTTGCAGCTATATTTATTATTATTATTATTATATCAACTTTTTAGTTCTTCCGCCGTTTTTTGGCCTTTAACTAGTTCTGCATACTTTCACCGATTCCTACAATTTATGTATCAAAACGTTCAGCTCCTTCAGGAGATGTTGGCTATGACTTTTGGTATTTCTCACTTTTATACTTTTTAAGACATTAAGGTTTTTGTGCAAATTATTCTCCCATTAAAAGTAATGGTAAATCCTTTCAAATCATTAAAAAGCTTCCTCCTCTTTCAAACGTAACTACTTCAGCATACTTTCAGCTAGAGACACCATTCAACCTTTAAAATGTTCACAAGACATTCAGCTATTCCCAAATGATTCAGCTTTTTCAAATATTCAGCCAATTTTGAATTATGACAGTTTGAAATACATTAAAATGTTTGCTGCAAAAGGAAAAGGAACACGTTTTTGAAACTGCAGGTAGAGTCGTATTTCTGACCGCACAGACATATAAAAGACATCTCTGGTTTCGGCAGAGTCTTGGGTCTCGGAAAATATCCTTATATTTTGGATTGGACGTATAGTTTTGCGTCTAGGTTAACTTGTTTGAGGTGTAGATTCTAGCTACATTAGTTATTCTCTCTGCCCAGCTCGTTAGCGATCACAGCTGCTCCATCGCCGTGGCAACCAAACAAACACGCACCAGGAAAGCAGAAGGAACACGTTTTTGAAACTGCAGGTATAGTCGTATTTCTGACTGCACAGACATATAAAGAATATCTCTGGTTTCGGCAGAGTCTTGGGTCTCGGAAAATATCATTAGATTTTGGATTGGACGTACAGTTTTGCGTCTAGGTTATCTTGTTTGAGGTGTGGATTCTAGCTACATTCTCTTATTCTGTGCCCTCACCGAGTTAGCAATCATAGCTGCACCATCACCGTAACGACAGACACGCACCACTCAGTCTCTCACACAGGTGATTGGTACGTTTACTTGACCATGAGAAACCCGATTACTAGCAATTGTCGGTTTATACCAATAATACAATTACTCCGTTTACATGTGTAATTAGTTATGCGATTACTCAATAAACGTGTCTACATGATTCTTTTTTATTAATCGTTGTATGCTCCACGGACAAAACTTGCACCATCATCCTTCTGCAACAAAGTGTCGCCGTGTCTTCCTGTATCGGCCCTACTGCTGTATGTTTCATTCCATCACATTGAATCCTACTAAGAAAGCCGAGTAAACGCACTCAATGGTAGGCTGTTAAAACGATAATAATCTTGTTACGACTAGCTAGCCTACTTCTTCTGTTTAACAGTTCAGCTTTCAGCTTCTCCCGCATTGTAGGCTATTTTAGCTCTAAGCTTTGTTAGATGATGCAGTTCAGCTTCCACACTGCCTCTTTTGTGTGACTCACACATTTTTTTAATTAATTTCAGCTTTCAGCTTGCGGGTATTTTCTCATTTCTCACTTTTATACTTTTTAAAATATTAAGGTTTTTGTGCAAATTATTCTCCCTTTAAAAGTAATGGTAAATCCTTTCAAATCATTGTTGGAATGCTGCTCCAGCCCCTTTCAAAAATACCTTTCGGTTGCTTTGAAGCTTCAGCTTATAACTTTCTACTAAATTTTCACAATTTTCCGCTTTTTTAGCATGGTCAGCTATCCCCATTCAGGTTTTCAGCATTCTCACTGCTGTTTCGCAGGAACAGCCGTTTCTAGTTATTATTCTTTTTGTCCCCCTAAAACTCAGTCAATATTTGGCCTACATAGACAAAATAGGTGTCAAAAGTTTCGTCTTGGTAGCGATTGAGTTGCTTCTATTGGAATTTACGTTCCGTTGCATGGTTTAGGCTGAAGTTAAGTTTTTGTGGCGAAAAGTGAAGCTAACGGTGGCTAATTTGCTAGCCACAGTCACTGACGTTACTAACGTCACTACGTCACTAACGTCACGAAAACACGCGTGACTACCTTTGGCAGAACATTCGTTTCGCATCTGTTAACTTGGGGGATAGCTAGGCTAACTATAGCTTTACTGCAAGGCAGCTGCAGAAACGCCACAAGCAAAGAGGCCAGGGTGATAACTATTTACTCATTTTACTTTGTGATATGACACACAATTGTGATGTGTAATGTACAATATAAGCTGATATTATTAAGGAAGTACATCTACTTTCGGAAACAGTAGTCTACTATTTCACTGAAGTATTAGCATCATGACGTTAGCCTGTGTTGCCCGGGCAACACATACTACAGTGGTCTATGATGTATCTGTTTTCAATCGTTAAAATAAACATTCCTCACATATACATTTTCGTTGTAGGATTTATTATGACATTATATTACAAGTAAACGATTTGTGGGTGAAATTATCATTACCTGTGGTTTCAATCCAGTGTATCACTGCAACGCTGTAGCCTACGCGAGACACTACAAAAACATCTACACAGCTGTAGGAAGTCAAACGGCGACAGAACATGTTCGGCACTCCCCTTACTTAAATCAAAAGTCTATCTAACTACTAATCTGAACTTCATTGCCACAGCCTAAACTTTGTCAATCTGTTCATGAAAATAATTAATTTCAGCCTAAACCGTACAACGGAACGTTAAATCCAATTCAACCAACGCAATCGCTACCGAGACGAACACAGCAGTAACGCTAGTCTAGTACTGTACCGTAGTAGTACAATTTACCGGGGCAGCTTCTCCACACAGGGCTATATCGCATTTTGCGTTGTTACTGACAATGATCGCTACCAGTGAGCTTTTAATGAATGAGCGATTTTCCACTAAATAAATGTCAAGCCTATTTACGTTTTGGGAGGCATAGTTAGCAGATGGTACTGTTTGAATCGCGATTCCATCTTCTACTGCCGGTAACGTTGTAGAATAATCTTCAAAGGGGGTTCTTTATTAATGAATGAATGCAATATGAGTAGGCTAAATGCCTGAAAATATCACGAGAAGGGAAAACTTAAAAGACGTTTAAGTCATAGAGATTAGGTCAATTTTTACACCGGTCTGCCAAATTTCTTCGTTTTGATTCAGCTATGAGGCTGCCTCTTGCAGGGGAAATGAGAAGACATCATATTTCATTCTACACTTCACTCGTATTTTGAGTTGTAAATGAGCAGCAAAAAATGCTTTTATGATGCTTTTAAATCTATGTAATCTTTATAAATAGGCCCTATGCATTTTTATATAAAATATACAGAAATATCAGTTGTAAAAATGTCATTATAAAACGGATCCCTGTGCAACCGACGCAAGCAAGCACACCCTACAATTTCCCCAGAAATTGTAGGGTTAAGCGTTGCTCTAGTTAAGCGTTGCTGCTTCAACACTGATACAACGTTGATGAGACACAACCAATAGTAGAGTTCCGTACAGAGACGCATGCCAACGTTTTGACACACGCTCTGCTCTGCGGGCCACAGTAGGGGCTTACCCCGCGGGCAAATTAGTTCTCGTAGAAGGAGTTCGCTGGTTTGGCTAGAAGCTGACAGTTTAGTGACCTGCGCGGGTGGTCTCTGCCCACATAATGACATATTTTCAGGCTCCTGATTCTAAATGCTAGAAACAGGTGCTGGGTAGGCAGTTGCTATGCAACAATCGGGTGCCAGCCAGGTGGGCTACTGCAGAGAGAAGCCGGCACGCGTAGATGGTTATTATACACCTCGGAACACTGGGATTCTTGGAAAGGCTGAACCACAGTAAGAGCTAGCTACACTGAATATACAGGTGGCGCCCAGACCAGTCTGTTATAAGAAAGACAGGCAGAGTAGTATGAACGTCACACTCAATGATTTCACAATGTGAGATCTATGGGACACAGTCAGTTTTGCTAATAGTACAATCTATCTATATCTGAGAACCATTTGGTATGAACATGCTGCATTGATTTAAATGCAAGACTTTAAAACATAAAGGGGAAAATGAGGCAAGGAATTTGAATCAGCTTTAATCCATTTCTCAAGAGAGGGATGCCACAGAGCATGTTATTCACATTGCATTTCATAGAGAGGATTGCCATTGCCGTCACACACACCTCGGTTAATCTCTGGTATCATCGCATGTCCGTAGATAATAAGAGCTCACCACCTTGTCTTTTCAGAATGCGGAGTAGACTGAGCACTGAGGGAACAGTTGGCCAAATTAAATAACCCCCTTCAACACTCCCTCCTCCACGCGCACCACCCTGCTATCCCTCCATCCTCCCTGGAGTTTAATTAGGCTCTCTGAGCTCCGTCTGAATAATGCAACACCTGAGCACACCTGAGTAGTCTGCTCAAACACAGAAAGTGGAGAATTAGGAGACAAGATGACCGAGGGAGAGGCAGTGAAAGATAGCGAGAGGGAGAGGAGGTTAAGAGAAAGTATGGGTGTGAGAGAGACGTAATTGTTGAATATGACACATAGATATGGCATGAGATTTGTCCACAATCATGATAAAACTATTAGAGATACCTCACTGGTTGTTGGTTAGAATATTTACTTCATTGGTGTAATTAAGTAAGCCAACTAATATAGTGTGTAAACGTGCTATGATTGTGTTGAGTTTGTCGAAGGGAAGCTTTGGTTTTGGCACCATCTAGTGACCATCCACCAGAAACTTCCGATTGGTCAATTATCAGCTGTTAGGATACGACACATGACATTAAGTTTGAAGATGGCTGCCTGCATGGAGGATAAGACGGGTACGTGTTTCTTGCTCAGAGCAATTTAACTCATGAAATGATGATACAGCTCTCAACAACAGCTCTCTACTCTCTGAGCTCTCAATTCAGACAGTATTGCTAATGAGAAACGAAACTTATTTTCTCGATCAAAATAACACCAACGGGATAACGAGCTAGTAGTTAACTACATGTAAAAGACAATTACAGACTACATAGACAAAACACGTATATTGTACATTGGCATGTTACCTATAATCTGATTAATACCACGTTCTTGCGCCACTGTTTCATCTTAAACCAAAAATAACGGCCTGGGTGTCGAGCTATAACCATAACCCAAACTTTGACAAACATTGCCAAAGAACGAGTTGTTTTCCCTTTCAGAGGAAGAGGACAGTATCCTGGAGGCCCTGTGCTTCCCAGAGCGTCCCGCTGCCAGCACCTTCAGCTCATCCTCTCGGGGCAGGGAGGTGGTCACCTGCATTCTCTGTGCGGACTCCTGCCCCCTGTCTGAGAAGGACCGCCTCCTTAAGCACCTGGTTGTGGAGCATAAACTGGTCATCGCTGATGTCAAACTAATCGCAGACTTCCCTAAGTATGTTACCTGTTCTTAGTGTTCTCCGTACAGAAGAGAGACGTTATAGACTACTTCGAGATTACTGGCTTTTAAATGCCACAGGAAATAAACGGTGTAACCTTTCATTTAGGTACATGCTGTACTGGAGGAAGAGATTCACAGAACAGCCCATCACACATTTCTGCAGCGTGATTAAGACAAACTCAGAAGGCCCTGTTGGTGAGTGGACTTTTATGTAGGTATAATTGAAATTCAAATAATCCTTGGTTCTAAATTCACTCCCTGCGGTTTTAGACAAACAAGAGGACTTCTTCCTCCTGTGTGATGTTCTGCCCGAGGACCGGATACTCAGGGAGCAGCTCCAGCAGAACAGACTGGTGAGTTTCTCAGACCAGGAACTGCTGCTTGTCCAACTTCCACAGTAGAACTTGTGCTGTTTCAGCAGTTTTTTCACACAGCGCTCCTTTTAAACTAGCTAACCACTCAGCATTCAGAGTTGAAAACATTAGTTAATGGTTACCTTATAACTTAAATTAGCAGAAACATCTAGTTTTCAGATAGCTAGTGGTAAAGAGCTAACGAAGACCAACTGAAGCGATCCCTCTGCGCTTTTCTGACAGAAATAAACGGTTTGTAGGCACACGCCCCACGTGACTTGTGTTTCTGGGACCTACAGGAAGAGATCTTGGAGCAGCAGCAGAGAGAAAGAGACGACAGCAGCTTCCGACGAGACTGCATGTTTTGCAATGAGGAGTTCATAGGGAACAGGTGTGTTCCCGTCCAGAGGGCCTCTGCCCTGTCCGGGTCTGCAGTACTGCTGACGCTGTTCACGCGTAAAGCAGAGCCATGTGACGCTGTTCTCTCATCCCAGGTCCTCGCTGCTCAACCACATGGCCCGGGAACACGCTTTCAGTGTGGGTCTACCCGACAACATAGTGTACTGCCAAGAGTTTCTAGACACGCTCCAGGGCAAACTGGACAAGTGAGATTGAGTTTACACTCCAGGACGACATTGATGTTGGAGGGAGCAACTGCATGATTATGAAGTGATTGTTATGTTCTGATCTCAGTTTGCAGTGTCTCTACTGTGAAAAGACCTTCCGAGACAAGATCACGCTGAAAGACCACATGAGGAAGAAACAGCATCGCAGGATTAACGCTAACAACCACGAATACGACCAATTCTACATCATCAACTACTTGGTATGTCCTGGTGTCTGTGTGTCTATTTAAGCCTCGCAAACATACGGGTACGCATGTGTTTATGGTTTAGCTTGACTTGAAAGATAAACTATATCACAAAGTTTTTCCGCCCAATGGTACCAGGAACTGGGGAAGACTTGGGAGGAGGTCCAGTCCGAGGATGACCATGAGATGCTGGAAGATCAAGATGAGTGAGTCTCCCTCTGGTGACACTGTAAAACGTTCGGGTTCAGTGTCAGCTGTCACAGGCCTGTACAGCAGGGGTCACCAACCCTGTTCCTGGAGAGCTACCTGCCTGAAAGGTTTCGCTCCAGTAGTAATCTAGCACACCTGTTTCTAATACCTGAGGTGACTCAGGTGTCTGGCATTTGGTGTGTTACTCTGAGGATCTGATACAATCCTACATAAAGACAGTTATGAGTCATGTTCAAACGAATGGGCTGACTCGATGTCGGGTGGCTGTTTTTCCTCCGCAGTGATTGGTCAGATTGGCAGGCTCACCCGGTGTGCGCTGTATGTCTGTTCTGCGAGCACCAATCAGAGACCATGAACAAGATCTACGACCACATGGGGGTAAAGACACAGTTCGCTAAACAGTGAAAGCATGAGAGCATAGTAGTAACATTAACTGATCCTGGAAATTCTTAAGACTTGTCTTTCAAAGCCTTATTTTTTCCAGGAAGCCCATGGATTTGACCTCCACAAGTTGAAGTCAGAACTCAGTAAGTAACACCAGACAATAACTAAACAGCACCGACACACACACAGACACACACACACACACACACCAAACAGTGGTTCTGTCCAACTCACCATCCTGTGTGTCCTTCTATATAGACCTGAGGTTCTACCAGCAGGTTAAACTGGTCAACTACATACGCAGGGAGATTCACCAGTGCCGTTGCTATGGCTGCCAGGAGAAGTTTTCCTCCAGGCCTGAGGTCCTTCGTCACGTGGTGGACGCAGGCCATGCCATGATGCTTCCAGAGATGTCCACATGGGACCAACCTCAGTGCGTCCTCCTTTAGTTACCTCTGAGTTATTTAGAGATGTAATTATAGTTCTGGATAAAAACACACAACAGTGGATTGACACTGCAGTACGCGTGTCTCAGCTATAAGTGATTCAGATATACCATCGTCTTACCGGGCCGTCAGTCACTGTGATCAGTAAGGAAGCTGTTCTCTCGCTCCACAGTCACTGTGATCAGTAAGGAAGCTGTTCTCTCGCTCCACAGTCACTGATCAGTAAGGAAGCTGTTCTCTCGCTCCACAGTCACTGTGATCAGTAAGGAAGCTGTTCGCTCGCTCCACAGTCACTGTGATCAGTAAGGAAGCTGTTCTCTCGCTCCACAGTCACTGTGATCAGTAAGGAAGCTGTTCTCTCGCTCCACAGGTACTACTTCCCCACGTATGAGAATGATGCCCTCCTGTGTGCCCTGTCTGACAGTGACAGCGAGGGTCACGGTGGAGATGTCCCTGTCATCGCAGAGGACATCTCCAACCTCAGGGCCTTGAAGCAGACCAGCGTCCTCAACCAGCTGCTGAAGAACAGAGGAGCCAACATCTAGCTGGATGAATGCGTGACCCAAACAGGGACGGGGTGTATTTTTCTAATGCAGTAAAATAATGTATATTTCATTTTGATAACTGCTCGGTACATCAAACACACCATGTGTTCTGTTGTAAATAAAATATTTAACACAATGTAATCTTGCATCACTGTTAAACACACTGGTTGGTGGTATTGTGTGTAAATATATCGTTCTGGGCACTTAGGGTTAGGGTTCTTTTTTGACCACTTCACAATTCTTCCATTTCTATAGCAAATCCTTTTTCTTCATGTGGTGTCTTGACTGGGGTGGTGTTGGGTCTTCGGTATATTGTGAAAAGTACTACCTCCTGTCCTGAGCTGTTACAACCTCTCCTAGCAGGCCTAAAAGAAAGAGGGTTGACTGCACTATCTAACCACTCAGACCAAGTCAGGAACCATGTCAGAACAAGGTGCAAGCTGGTAACCCAGAACAGGCCATTCTGCCTTCCTGGACCAAAGAGGCTGAGTTTGTCTGGGCTCTGGTTAGACCTCCTCCCTGCCTCAGCTTTCTGGCCCCACTACTGGGATCCGCACAGGCAGTCACATTCACACCAGCAGTTTGCAGAAAGTGTCCACAGATGGTGTACATTGCCTCCCACAACAAGTGAATCAGACTATATCAAGCAAGATAGTCTGTTTTTATTGCATAGTCAAGACATCATCCAATATTAATATAAAATATTTTCCACATACGTACACAACCCATACATATTTGATTAGAGCATGTACATTTCCTCCAAATACCATTGTCACGCCTGTAAGACATTTCCCCACATTCCTCCAGATAGTGCAATTGATCTGTTTCGGTGTGGTTGTGGCCTGCCCCAAAGAGTATGAAAGAATATGCACTGCACATCAGTAACAGGAGTGACACTCAAAGGCTTGCGGTGGTTCAGAATATAAAGCAGAATACAAAAAGGGTTTGTAAGAAACAACTCTTGAAATACAAATATCCAACCACAAATCAAGTCTTATTTTTCTCCTAATATATAAATCTAAATAATACCGTGTCATAACCTGAGATTTGTTGGGGGGGTTGAGTTCAATATCCATTTCAGTTTCAGAATTTATTTTATAAGATTAAAATAACTTTATATATTTTTGGTTTTAGTTTGAAGGCACAGAATCTATTAATTTTGAATCTGACTGAAAATGGTGCTCGCTCTAGTGCAAAGGTCTGGTTCGAATGGAATAATTCCTCTCAAACTTCTCATAAAAGAGATAACATTCTCCATCTCTTCCCATCCCCAGCATATATATGGAAGTTCCACTGCCTATTTACGCTTGGAGAAGGAAGTTGAACATCAATGAATGCAGGAAGAAAAAAGTCTGTGTCAAATGTCATGATAACCAAATGTTTTGTGTGTGCAAAGACGACCGCCATTTTGGTATATCAAATGTGTACATATTCTTAATCTAACAGCACTTTTACTTAATATAAATCATTCTAAACGTTATATTTGTCAGTAACTGATCCACAATCCAAAACTGTCTACTTGGGTTGAATAAATTCAGACCAAACATTGATTCAACTACTGAAAACTATTTAGAAAACTACCCTGAGCTCTGAAAAAAAAAAAGTTATCAATACGAAGTACAACCTCAAGCGATAAGGAGAAAGCATAGCTGAATCTTAGAGAGCCTATTTCTAGGTTCTGACCAACTTGAAGCCCTGGCCCGTGTCCAGCACAGCAGGGGGGAACCAGTTTAGTTTGACTCTTTTGAGGCACCGTAGGCAGATGTTGCAAGCCCACAGCAGATTCAGACCAGAGCACCACAGAGCCATCTGCACCACAGGGTAGGTCAACCGTGGGAAGTACATCCTCCAGTGATTGGTGACATCACTTCCTGTAGGCAGGTGCAGCGTGTAGTCGCTCCATTCCTTGGAGATTCCGTAGGCGGCAGAGACCGTCCTACCCCTCTCCGACCACTGGGTGGCGCTGTTGGGGTTGCAGTTGAACTCCACCCATTGGGAGGTGAAGGCCCCCAGCTGGGCAGAGTCCTGCAGCTCCAGGTCGCTGGAGCGGATGAGCAGCGCC
The DNA here is from genome assembly GCF_963692335.1 of Osmerus eperlanus. NCBI lineage: Eukaryota > Metazoa > Chordata > Actinopteri > Osmeriformes > Osmeridae > Osmerus > Osmerus eperlanus. The sequence continues at coordinate 2,217,070 of NC_085022.1, forward strand.
CCCTGCACGGCCACGTACAGCCCCTCCACCTCCCGGGCAGCCTTCACCCAGGGCATGGCGTTGTCACAGTCCAGGACCAGGATGAGACGGGAGCATGCGGTTCCGTTCTTCTCCTTCCACCACTCCAGGATGCGGTCCAGCGACAGGCTGTCCCCTCCTGAAGGACGAGACACGCACCAACAACACAAGTCGGTCAAGTCGTTAGGTCGTTGTTGTTTTTTTTTACAATGGTGACATTTTACTGTTCTCAGTGGCAGAAGGCAGCACAAGGGTTAATGCATTATTGGACAGTATTTTCGTGAAGTGTGACAGGAAAAGCAAGGCGAGAGAGCGAGTGAAAGGGGAAGTCATGCAGCAAACAGCCATGGCCGGATTTGAACCCAGGCCGCCTCAGTCTACACGGTACTGGTGCTTATCCTGTGAGCTAGCGGGGCGCCCCAGAGCAAGGTACATTAGAATGAGTGAGTTAGGTGGAAACCTACGGTTCTCAATGAGAGGAGAAAACTATTTAAGCTTTACTTTAATAACACAACAGTTAATTCCGCCTCCATCCTGACCTGCCAGGGCCCACTCCCCGGTCCGGTGCGTGTGTCCGCTGTAGAACAGGACGTAGGTGTCGTGCCGGGGGCCGTCGGCCGTGCGGACCTCCAGGAAGGCCTTGATCTTGGCCTGCAGAGCCTCCAGGGTCAGCCCGCTCGTGGAGTAGTCGCAGCCGAACGACTCGATCATGTGGTGCGAGAAGAAGCGCTGCATGGTGTTCAGCATGTCTGTGGAGCGCAGGTTCAGATCCCGCACCTGGTCCGGGGGCAGCAGGGTGGGCTGGCCGTCGGGGCTGAAACGTGGGAGACGGGAGGAAGTTAGTTGTGCAGTTAAGTCTTGTTTAGATCCCGTCTGTGAGCGTGGAGGTGGGTGTAAGTGCTGCTGATCTGTGGGCATCGGTGAAGCCCTCTGTGACATTGCTTGTAAAAAGTTCTATACAAAATAATTATATTCAGTATTATGATCATTGGATCAAGATGGCAGCATGTGTGGGTAAAAAAAAGTGTCTGGCGTGTGCTGAGTAGGGATGAAGTTTCTAACCTGCAGTAGTTGGTTGGGATGACCACGGCGTAGCCCATGCAGGTCCCACCCAGGCAGTTCCCCAGCTCGTAGAAAAGCCCATGAAACAGAGACTCCAGGGGCAGGACCAGTAGGAGCATGCCCATGAAGATACTGCTGGAGGACTGGGACACACAGAAACCATCTATTCAACATCGACACAGAACAGGAGCATGCGGCAGGCAAAAACAGTGTCTGTAAAATGTAGACCACGCCTACCTGCCATGACAACGCTGCGATGACTGAGGTCGACACCAGACTGAAGAGTACCAGGCGCTGAGAAATGAGGCAGAAGTGCCTCATTCCCTTGGAGGCCATGACCTTCTCCAGGCTGCCTCCCCCAGGCCCCTGGGCCAGGCTCACCCTCTGGCAGTCGCTCAGCTTGGTGTGGAACCCCCACACGGTGATCACAAACACCACGTGGCAGATGACCCAGAACACACCGCACACCACGAAGGCCGGGATCTTCAGGTACCACTGGTGCAGGTCGGCCAGCTTCACGGCGGCCAGGCCGAAGAAGGCCCCCTCCACCAGCAGCAGGGGGAGCAGGGAGAGCTTGCGCCACAGGCCGCGCCACAGCAGCAACGGTAGCCAGCGCTCCGTCACCGATAGCCCGCTGTAGTACACGTCCAGCAGAGGGTCGCAGATGAGCTGGCTGAAGAAGCAGGCCAGAGCGAAGGGGTTGGTGGGGGCCTCCAGGGACCTGAAGAAGAGCGCCGCCGTGACAACGCTGAAACAGACCAGGTTAGGAAGAGCCAGGACAGCTTTCATCCGGAGGGCCACCATGACCGCAGCCATGGCAACCACCAGGACTACGACACTCGTGGACTTCTGGATGGGTAGGACGACGCTGGCTGTGGCAAATCCCACCAGCTCCAGGAACTCCGCCGAGGTGAGAAAGGCAGGACGGTATCTGGTGCAACCACACAGCCTTTCCAGCAGAGCCCAGAGCGTCCTTATCCCAAGACTGGCCAGCAACAGATAGTTGGTCGCTTGCTCTTTGACGTCATTCTCCAGGTCCTTACTGTTGATGAAGCACAGCAAGCCCAGGAGGAATCCAAAACATAGGTGAAGAAGGCTCAGGCTGACTGCCTCCATGTTGAAGAAGTAGTACAATATGCTTGCTATCCCGAGGACTAACAACGCCAAAACTAAAATAACAAGGATGGTGGATTCCGCACTCTTTTCCCATCTGACGTAGAGCCCCAGGCACAAGGCCACCAGGAGGTTTATGCCGGACAGGTATCCCAACCACCGGATTGAAGACCACATGTTCACCTCTCCATTGACCTCATCCAGTCGGGTCATAGCAGCATGAAGGCAGTGACTGACACAGTAGCGTAGTATGCGACACATCTTGTTGACGGATGTGTGACGTCCAGATAACTATTTACACAGGGTTATCTTTATACAACATTTAGGTAAAGTTATACCTAAGCTGACTTAACGGCTACATGTAACTTATTAATGATTGCTGCCGGTGAAGTATGCTAGCCGTTAGCTAGCGAACAAACCATCTTTGCAGGCAAGATTAGCTAGCGCTAGCTAGCTAGCTGATGATCAAACTGGCCTAGATCGTGTTAAACGTTGACTATATGCAAAGCTTATGAAACTACAAAGACGAATCACTAGAGGTATCTCTTGTTAGTACAACGCGCAAGTAATGTCCTTTTCCCACTTTGAAAACTTTCAGTCAGATGACCACCGCCATCGGGCTTGTCGGTCTCTGAATCTGAATTCATGTAGTACGGAACGGCTGAAGGGACAATCTTGATCTCATATTCGTGCTGGAGCAGTGTTACATTTTAACCATTGAAGCGAAAACCTGCCAGAAAAACATTCTGTCAGGAATGTTTATGTATTTATACTAATAGAATCGGACGGCTGCCCATGGAGTCAATAACACAAACACACTGCATTTATATTCATTTATAAAAGAGAAAAATACAACCATTCTTTAATCACACATTGTCCTGTTTGTCCAATGATGTAATACTGAAATGATTCTAATGTTGCAAATGAAGGATGGAATAAAAAGAAAACCATGGAAGACAAACAGTTAAAGAAACAGTATCACAAAATGCTTTTGGGTAGATTGGACAACCTCCAAGATGAGACAATATTAAAAAAACATTTTTTTCTTCCTGTTACAAACAGCTTAAAGTAAACTAAGTCTAACAAATGTTATGTAGTTGCCTTTTGTGTTATATTTAGTAAAATAACAGGCAGCAATGGCATTTTTTTGGGACTGAAACTGCAAATGTATACAGCAACTGCCAATTGTTTTAAATTGGTGATGGACACTTGAACATGACAGACACTTTGGCAAAGGAAGCCTGTAGTATGAAGCCAGGTGAAAAGGGAATCCAACATGGACTATGTGCAAGAAAATATGGTTGCGACATTGCTGGGAAAGAAGGCACCTTTTGGGCTCCAGGTATCCTGATGAAAGAACTTTAAGGAACCATAATATTGGTCATATTAACAAGACTATGTTCCTAAAACAGGACTTACATTTGACTTGTGGCACCCTAATGGATTGTTATTGATCAAATAAAGTGCCGTAGACAAATACATTACAACACATTCTCACATACACACCCTCACATACACACCCACACACAGATGCTAGTGTCATTTACTGGGCTCTGTCCCCTGCCCCCCCCCCCCCCCCCCACACCCCAAAAAGGTACAGTACTTTCAGATGACACCTCCCTACTGCTAAAATGCACTTGGATCCGAGAAAATGTGACGATAGAAATACAGGATAATAGTGCAAAACCTCACTGAGGTAAATCTGATGAATACATGTGACAAGATCATTTGGGAAATCGAATTTGGACTATCAAATCAGGTATATGGCTGTTAACTTCATGCATGTAGAGGACTGAAATACTGAAGGGATTTTTTTATGATAAAAGACGTACTCGTACTTCAGTTGTATGAAAAACACGGTCAAACGCAAGATATAATGAAAACAGAACAAGCCCAATATTTGATTTAAGATCAACAATGTTGCACTCAATTCCTCGACGGTAAATTTCCATGTAAGGCCAAAGCAGCAAGATATATGAAGAACAGCAAACAAGCGGAGGACGTATTGATAAATCACCTCTGGTGTGACAGTCTGAAAATGTCTCAACACAGAACAATGACTACTGAGCGACCCTCCTGCCTCGTCACACAAACACTGTCACAGGTCCACTGTCACAGGTCCACTGTCACAGGGCCATTTCAGTAAACCTAATGTGAATGCCTACCTTAGTATGGTTTTTAAATGCTAAAAATGCTACAAATATATATTTATTCTAAAAGACAAGTGAGCCACAGATGCCAAGTTAAAATGGCATTGTCGACTGTGTTCAACTTTCTCTTTTTTTTTTAAATTTTTGTTTTACATTTTGCAACTTTTTTTTGTAACTAAATGCACACCAATAATTTGATAAAATTGAGTTAAACTGACAAGCCAGCAAACCTAATTCCATCTCAATGTTTTCACAGAACAAGAACAAACTTGAGTTATTATCTAAACTAAGTAGCCTGTTGGCCTAATACGGAAGCGTATACTACTTGAAGACTTCAAATCTACTGAAACATACAGAGTATAAACCAGTTTTCTACTGTTGTCATAAGCATGACCTACTGATAAACGGTATGGAAATCATGGAGCTGGCTAGATATCTCCAGGGCATTCAGCTTACAAGTCTATTCAAATAACCCTACATTTGTTTATCACAAGAAAGTATTATGTAACTGTGTGTGCATTTGTGTTAAGAATGTAATCATGTCACATAAAAAAAAAAAAAAGAAACAAACTCACTTCTGTAAACGTCTTTCTTCCACTCTGTGCAAACTGCATCATTTTGTTTGGGTTTAAGAGGAAATGCAGCACATTAATTTGGCAGCTCAGCAGTTGAGAGAGAGGGGAACAGAGTGAGATGGGGAGAGGCAGAGAGAGAGGCAGAGAGAGAGGCAGAGAGAGAGGCAGAGAGAGAGGCAGAGAGAGAGGCAGAGAGAGAGAGAGGCAGAGAGAGAGAGAGGCAGAGAGAGAGAGAGAGAGAGAGAGAGAGAGAGAGAGAGAGAGAGAGAGAGAGAGAGAGAGAGAGAGAGAAAGAAAGAAAGAAAGAGAGAGCCAGGATGTAAGTGTCCCAGCCAGCGTTCAGCTGTGCAGCAGGATGGGGTCCTCCAGCTCGTGGAACAGCCCCGAGCTGCTCTGGCTCTCCCCAGAGTCCGAGTCGTACGGCGTGTCAGGCAGCTCCGTGAAGCCCCACGCCAGCTGGTCGTCTTCAAAGTCGGAGCGCGCCTGGACGGGCACGTCCGCGTAGTCGTCGTCCTCGTTGGAGTGGAAGTCCTGGGGGATGAACAGCATCTCCGGGTAGTTACGGCTGACCAGGTCGCTGCTGGTGGTCAGGGACACCTTCCGGAAGGCGAGGAGGTGCATGTGGGAGAACTTGACGTATTTGTACCGCTTGAAGCCGAGCGACTCCACCGCCACGCGCCAGCTCCGCATCATGAGGGCGTGGCGGTTCTGGTGGGAGGAGTCGGGCGTGATGATGAGCAGGAGGCCGTGCAGCTGGAGCAGCTCGTGGGCCTTCTTGCAGCAGATCCAGCGCTGGTAGGGCGAGGGGAAGTAGGAGAGGAGCAGGGAGAAGACCACCACGTGGAACAGCTGGGAGGGGAGGGCGTCGATGGGGCTGCGCAGCTGCCGCAGGAAGGCCTCCACCGCGTCGCCCGCCAGCTGCAGAGGCTGCTGGAGCTGGAGGTTGAGGAAGTCACACTTGTATACACTCTGTTAGGGAGAGACAGGAGACACACAGGTTGCTGTTGTGGGTCGGTTATCAAACTACCGTGAATGGTAGAGTGGGACGTGGGAAGTGGATGGGCACATACCTCCACCGCAGGCACTATGTCGATACCAACTGTGAGGAACTCATCAAACTTCAAGAATGGGTTGAAACAGCTTCCCACATCCAACAGATGCATTTTTCCCAGCTGAGGGATTGAACTGCAACACAGAAACCATCACTTATTAATCAGTTTACTGGAAGGAAGAGGGCAGTGCATCATTTTTGTATCTAGCATTACAGTCTGTGGACTACATTTACATTTAGTCATTTAGCAGACGCTCTTATCCAGAGCGACTTACAGTAAGTACAGGGACATTCCCCCCGAGGCAAGTAGGGTGAAGTGCCTTGCCCAAGGACACAACGTCATTTTGCACAGCCGGGAATCGAACCGGTAACTTTCAGATTACTAGCCCGACTCCCTAATCGCTCAGCCACCTGACTCCCAACTACAAAGTGTCATACTGTATACCCTGTGGAAATGTCACTAAAGAAAAAACAGGGATGATGAAAGAGAAGGGAATGAGGGGGAGGGTTAGGAGGGGTCAAAAGGAGCTGCGGTTGTACCTAGGGACTGTGGTGATTGGCTGGGCACTCAAAGCTGGGGCACTCACAGCCATGGCCAGCCTCGCACTTTTCTCATCCTTCTCCAACATTCTCTTCATCCCACCATCCAGGAAATACTCCTGGCAGATGCTGGGGGGAAAAACAAAGTCACATGTTATTACCTCATGCATAACTGTTACAACAGCAGCGTGATGAGGAAAGTGGGAAAGGCCGGCAGAATTGTGACCGTCTCTCCGGAGCGAGGCGAGGCTCTGACCTGCGGCACCACTCGATGCGACCCTCTCCCTCCTGGTTCTGGGTCCAGTGGTTGTCCGCCAGGTTCTTCATGGCCAGGGCGTACTCAGTCAGGGTCAGCTCGTCCTTACAGTGCTCCTGCCAGATCTTCTCAAAATCCCCCACTGCAGACGGAGCAACACACAGAGACGTGAGAAGACGGCAGAACCACACGATCAGAACCAAACGATCAGAACCACACGATCAGAACCACACGATCAGAACCAAACGATCAGAACCAAACGATCAGAACCACACGATCAGAACCAAACGATCAGAACCACACGGTCAGAACCACACGATCAGAACCAAACGATCAGAACCACACGATCGTGGCTTCTGTGGCTCATTCAGCATTTTATCCTGTTCCAATCCATTACATTCCGTAGACGTTCCAATCCATTAGATTCGGTTAGAAGAAAACAATGCATTTCTGTGTTACATAAATCAGCCATGTTAAACCACAACATTTTAAATACCTACTTGCAAACGGCAGCCACCCAAAAAGTTGGATTAGAGTGGGATGACCTCTGTTGCTATCACAACAGCTGAAAACGCCCAGGGCTAACGCTCAATGCATACTGCTTGCCTTTAGCACTAAGCAGAAGCAAGACTTTAGTCTGAAACTTTACACAATTAGCTCAACATTCATTGTGACGGCATGAATCCCCTTCTCCTTGGTCTTCATGAGTGTTGGGCAGCGGGTCTGTTTTGGTGTGAAGCGAACACGCTGAGGAAAGCAACCCCATGACCACCAGAAAAACACCATATCAGATTTAGAGACGAAAACAAGTGGGACTGAAGTAAACAGCAGAGCCCTACAAAGCATAAGTGCTGTGTTACAATGCCAGGCAGACCAGATCATGCTTTACTCATTAACCAGTCCTGTCATGGGGTCCGCTGACAGGGCCACACTGAAAACACTGTGGCTTCCTACCCTGCTAGTCTAGAAGTCGGCTCTACATTACCCTTCTGTATAATGACAAGTGTTGCTGGTGGTGACTGTGTGGATATTGTATACTTCCTCCTCTGGTTGAAAAGGGGTGATTGTTGCTCACAGTGTAAAGCAGACCATGACATGACATCATCATTACTATTTCTGAAGTTGATAAAAGGCGTGATGCACATTCTTTGGACTAAACCATCAAAGGAACCTCAGTGCAATAACAACACAACAAGAGCACAGTTGACTGGGTCTCAAACTACAGATGCCAAACACCATCTCTAAAAAACTGTAATAATAAAAGTGTATTTGCTTTTAAATGGCAATTATGGTTACAACTAACAGTTCGGCTCTATAAAGATCAGTTGGACTAGAGTAAAACACCCCTATTTCATGGTCCTACCTAGACTAATTGCCATCTTATAGTTGGTTAAATGGAATTAAACAGACAAACCCTTCCTGATTGCTGGTGTCTAATGTGCATCTGTCCAATGTGTGTTAGTGTGTGTGTTGTTTGGCTTCTGTAAATGTTGAAAGCCATGGCCAAACCAGTTTTACATTTCTGCTTATTGAGTGTTTTCCATACTGCATGGTCTGAGAAGAGTGAAATTGACAGAGGTGTGGACTCGAGTCACATGACTTGGACTCGAGTCAGACTCGAGTCATGAATTTGATGACTTTAGACTCGACTTGACAAAATGTAAAGAGACTTGCAACTCGACTTGGACTTAAACATCAATGACTCGTGACTTCACTTGGACTTGAGCCTTTTGACTTGATAAGACTTGCTCCTTTCCCCAAAACCCAAATATTAAAAAGTATGTTATTAAGGAATGCTCTGTATCTTTCATTGTGTATGTGTGCGTCTGTGTGTGTGTGTGTACGTGCTGTCGGCACAACATCCAATCAAATTAGATCCACATTGTTTTGAAGCGACAGCATCCATCCAATCAAACTGCAGGTCAACCAATGAAGAGCAACTGTCAAACAACGCGCCAGTTAGGGAAAAAATGATACCAAATATAGTTTCGTTCGGGTATAAAAACTCTGAGGTGGTCAACAGAAAACGAAGTGCAGTCTGCAAAACATGCGGGACGAAGATTTCAGACGGAGACGCAACAACTTCCAACTTCGTTCGACATTTGAAGTTGCACAAAGAACAGTAGTCCCTCATACAACCCAACTTCACCAATCCCGAAATAAGTTTTACAATACATGACCAGTGCTGTAATCTGCTACAGCAGCAACTCTAACGTGATGTTTACCACACACACACACACAATACAATTCATATTAACACAATGTTAAGATTGATATTAATAATATGAGTAATAAAGAGTAGTTTCAATACAATTCATTTGTGGCTATAAGGGATTTTCTGACATCCGTTTTAATATGCTTACCTCTTACAGATTTGAAGAATACCAGATGAACAAAAGCATCCCAAATGAACCACAGCAGCCCTCAATTTCGCAATTCCTGGACAATCGTGTAGGGCATTACAGCATGAGCCATCCAAAGCAGAAAGCTATCACCAATGCAATAATGTCCGACTTGATTATTGATTGCAACTTGCCCCTGTCTATTGTGGAAAACAAGAGTTTTCGGCACTTTCTGACAGTGCTTGACAGCAAGTATAGCCCAGTATGTCGCAGAACACTGACATCAAAAACAGAGAACCTCGCTGAAGAGAAACGTTCAAAATTAAAAACTCAATTGAGCAACACTGACCATGTTTCAGTCACTGTGGACATTTGGTCTGACAGAAAGATGAGGGGATTCCTTGGTGTCACTGTGCACTGGATAGAGAAAGAGGCAGAGAGGATACAGCTAAAGTCCAATCTCTTGGCCTGTGAGTGCTTCAAAGGCTCACACACAGCTGAAAGAATATGTGACCAATTTGAGGCAATATGTGATGAATACAACATTAAAGATAAACTGGACTACATTATTAGTGACAATGCTGCTAACATGCGAAAAGCATTCACTGTGTGCTTCCCCAGTGAACAAGAGGATGACGGAGATCATCTTGATGACCCTGAGCTCTGGTGTGACTTAACCCTGGAAGATCAGCAAACAGTAGATGTTGCTATGGCGAAGAAACAGCGCTTGCAGTGTTTTGCGCACACTCTTCAGCTGGTGGTGGGAGATGGTTTGAAAGAAACAAAAGTGGCATCTCCTTCTCTTTCAAAGTTATCAAAACTCAGCTCACTGCTGCACACAAGCACAACATTCAAAGATGTGTTTGATGCTGAATTTGGGGAACAGAAAGGCATCCCTGCTGCAGTAAACACAAGATGGAACTCAACACTGAGGCAAGTGAAGGCAGTTCTCCAGTGCAATCATCTAAAGCTTGGTGCTGTTCTAGAAAAGGCTGGGCACAGGGAGTTGTCATTCACAGCACGGGAGTGGAATCTGCTGAAGGAGTTGGTGGACATCTTGAAGCCATTTGGAGAAGCGACTGATTTGACACAGGGGGAGAAGGTCATCACAATCAGTGCTGTTGTTCCATCCATCTTGTCCCTCAACCACCACCTTGAGAAGATGAAGCCTCAAGTCTGTTTCCTGAGTGGCCTGGTCAGAAGTCTCCAGGCATCCCTGAACAAAAGATTTCTTGGAATCTTCATCAACATGAAAATGGCCAGGACACAAGATGGGATCACTGCCCCCTTTTCAGATCCAGTCTACCTCAAAGCAGCTGCCTTGGATCCAGCCTTTTCTCTGTTGTGGGTGGAGCCCCATGTCCTGGTCAGTCGTGACGCCAAGACAGAGGTGGTACAACGTGTTAAAGGTAAATGTTACTGAGTCTAGTGTACCTTTTTCCCACATAATCTGATATAATTGACTGCAACAATAATTAAGTATTTCAGTCTAACACACTGCATCACCAACACAAATGGTAATAAGGGCTCTTTTGTTTATGCTATTGTTTTTACATGTTTTGCCAGAATTGATCTTGCATGATGCTGCAGAGACTGAGCAACCTGTGCCTCTTGTTGATGAAGAAGAGCAAGAGGACCTTAGAGGAGAAGGGCTGTTTGCTGCATACCATAAGAGGCAGAAGACGGATGTTGGGACCACTCCAGCACTACAGCTAAGTCACTACCTTTACATAGCCGAAGGACAGAACGCGCTTTTGTTCTGGGCATTGAACATGAAGACTCTTCCTTCACTGTTCCGAGTGGCCATCAGAGTCCTGGCAGTGCCTGCCTCCAGTGCTCCAGTGGAGCGAGTTTTCAGCCATGGTGGAATCATACTACGTCCCCATCGTGCACAAATGACTGACAGACTTTTGGCCAATTTGGTCTTTTGCAAATGCAATGCAGCATAGGGCCCTGACATATAAAAAGCACAACCCTGTTCATTGTTATGTTCATGTATTTGTTACGTTTCTCACATGTACACACACACACACACACAGACAATATGAGGTGAGATAAATGAGATGAGATAAATACAGGACAGAAACTGCTGTGGAACTAGTTAAAATGCAAAATACAATGTTAGCACTTTTGTACAAATAATTACAGTTGCACTTGTTTTTTCAAATGTGTTCATTCTGTAAAGGAGTGGTTTAAAATGAAGAATATTCTTTCAAAATATGAGTTAAATGTTAAAAATGACTGGTTAATAGTGCAATGTCAGCACAATTTTTTTTCTGCAATTTCAATTGCACTTATACAAGTTATACTTGTACCTATAATAAATAAATACAGATTTTAAAAGCATACATGATCTGTGTAAATATATTATTACTCTGTGATCAAAAGGACTCGAAAGGACTCGAAACTCAAACTGCAGGACTTGGACTTGACTTGAGACTTGTCAGTCTTGACTTTGGACTTGACTCGGGACTTGCCTGTCTTGACTTGGGACTTGACTCGGGACTTGAGGGCAAAGACTTGAGACTTACTTGGGACTTGCAAAAAAATGACTTGGTCCCACCTCTGGAAATTGAAAAATAAGTTATTGTTCCCCATGGCAACATTCTCCATTGAAAGAACTCTTATACGGCAGACTTTGTATTGATGTGAGAATAACCACAGTTTAAAACCGTTAAGCTGACATAATGTAAGCAGTGGACAGATACTACATTTTAAAATTTGGGACAGAGTCCTGCCCAAGGGGAATCCTTTTTCTTTTCTCAGTTTGGCTTAAGTTCTGCAGTTATCTAGTGATCAGAATGAATCAATTTATTTACGAAAAAGAAAGTCTCACTGTGGAAGGCTGTTGATATATGCATCATCAGCCTACAAACAATAAAACATAAAATGGTGGTAGGACTACTGTACCAATCTTTTAAAGGTTGTTTGGAATTAAGATACTTGATGGATAGTCAGAACCAAGAAGGGTTTCTAAGTATGTCGCGTTGTCTAGTCGTTGTTGAGATAGCAAAACGTCCAAGCAGGAATTCCTAGGCAGATCAGCACCAACCAACAGATCAAGTGCATACTTCACCTTGGTTGTCAGTTATTCAGATAATGAAAATGTATACTCTTATATATGTGCAAGCCAACCCTATTATAAATTAAACCATGAGAATAGCTGGCTAGAAAGACTATAAAGACCGATGTCCCTTATAGTGATTTATTGATCAGATTGACGGTGAAAGACAGAAGAGGGAAGTTATTGATTGATTGAAAGACAAGGCTATGCTAAATGATACTCGCTAGTACTACAAGATTGCTAAGCTGGCTGGCTGGTGAGCTAGCTACCTAAGCTACACAACTTGGCCTTGTTTTCGAGATTTAAATACCCATGGGCCATGTGGCCATGACTGTAGAAGACCGATTTCTGTCTGGCCTGCATTTTTGTTAGCCAACTAGCTGGCTAACGTTAGCTTAGCATTAATTCTTACCTTCTCGGTATTTTCTTCGCAGTTTTCTGTGAACATTTTTCACGACTCCAGATAATTTTTCCTGCTCTTTTTTCTTGCATCGCGTGTCATTTGGTATAAGAACGTACAACGGCTCCGTTTCAGATTCTGTCTCTCCTGTCTCTGCATTGTTCAAGGGATCCATAGCACTGCGCCGTCGGTTCTAGTCTCTAGCTACCGGCGCACCGGTCCACAAGCCAACAACGCTCGAGCTGATTGCCTCGCGTGCACACACATGCTGCAGGGCTGACAGCTGCACAGCCAACCAGAGAACCAGGAACAGAAACGCCTTCAAACGGCATACAGACCGCTGTCTGTCTGTGCGCTGCACTTTGAAATAAAAGTAAAATCTGATCTGAATATTTTTCAGAGCCGATAAAAAAAATGCTAGTTAAATAATATACACTAATACAACTGCGAGTGAAAACAGAAACATTCTGAACCGAAACTTTCTTATTCCCTTCTCAACGGCAGTCACTGTATTTTCAGGCAAGACAAGAGTGACATGGCAGATGTTAACCGATTTAGATGAGGTCCAACGTGATACCAGGTGTATACCAGATATATACTCCATACGAGAGCACTAGTACCAGATATATCATATACAGTACAAGCTCAACTCTGTAATTTGCCTTTTTTAAATATAATTATTGGTATGTACTGTGTGAATCAACAGCAGCAGAACTAAAGGGTAGCCTACCAAGGCTAGTTTAGCTATGCATGTAGTGCCAAGGATAGCAGTATACTTTAGTGTTTAGTGTTACCTGAATCCAAAAGCTACCATTCTCTAAGGGGGACATTTTTACATTCAAGCCTATGTTGTACCATTGTTGTCAATGATTAAAGCCTAAATAAATGGGGAATTAAATGCTTTATTACTTGAAATGGTTAATATTTTAGCTTGTTAACATGTGGGTGTCCTCCTCAGAGCACTGTAGTTAAAATGTTACAAACTTCCGTTCTAGTCCTTCACAGGATGTAGAAGAGCATCCTTTCAATAATAGCAAACACATGATAGTGTCTTCGGTATTTATTTAGCCCTTTTTGGGTCACAAAAATAGTGTCACAGCTGTTATTTTTAATGCTGTGTCATGTGATGTATCCACTTCCTCCATAGAGGACAGCTGGCATCAGCATCATGTGAGGACTTAAACATGAACATCCAGTCATTTAGCAGAACGTGTAGTGTAATAGTGACAGCAACATTTCCAGCAATGTTATAATCAGTCTAAATGCTAAAACCATCTTTAACGGCAGTAGGGAGATCCTACAAGGAAAGTTGTTGGATCTCAAAATTCATTTTTTTTTTACACTTTGATGACATGGTGTGATTCAGTCACAGGTTGATTCACACAGGCTCGTGTGTGTCATTGCCCTGCTTCTGGCACAAGGCAGCCATGCCATTAAACTCTAACATGACACCTTGACCTCTATGGCACATGACTTAAAGATAAACAAACGACATGGCACTGACAGACATAATATTATTTGACTATACTGACAGTGTTTTGTTCAATCATTCACCACACTGCCATACCTTTTAGATTTAACATAAATTATGGCTTAAAAAATAATTCAGCCAACAAGCTGTGACTTAAATCTAAGTCATAAGGAAACAAATTCACACTGATCAGAACACACAGATGTGTCTGACGTATCTTCCACGTCAATATGGCATTGTGGTTCTCCGCTGGCTAAAAATGACCACTTGTTCGTCTGTGAAGCACAAGGGAGTGATAATCCTAGCAAAGGACAGTCATGGAGGCCCTGACAAGCAGCTGCAGCTGGGAAGGCCCGACCACAGCCAAAATGTTTAAGTTCAAAGGTCAAAGTTAGTGGCACTGGCTATCAAGTTACTCAAACAGTGTGCAACCAGTATGGCCATCTTCATCATCGTCTCATGTGTGTTGTTTATGTGCTTTACGATCTTTGATGTTGGATCAGGAGACTAATACCGCTCTGGGTTTGATATGTGTAAGCAGAGAGGTCCGTGGGGAGGTGGAACAGTGAGGACCGATGCAGTAACAGGACGTTAAGTAGCGTACGTGCACTGGGCCGTGTCGTCGGCTTGCATTTTTCATTTCGCACTATTTTGGAGACCAGTATCATCCCCAGGGACATTGGAACAGTGGTTTGAACGAAGGATGTGCAGTAAAAGAATAACTTGTTGCAAAAGTATAGCTTAACAAGTATTTATCTAGTTTTGGCCCTTTTTAGATTAAACACAGCTCATGAATGTGTGCTTCATAATGTCAAGTGCGATGATGTGAATAGCTTCATGAGCCGCTTCTGAAAGTGAAGTAGCTAGGCTACAAACATTTTTAAACAGAAATGACTACAAGTGATAACAAGGTTTGAGCAAAACAAAACATTCAACATATCAGAACGACTAATGCACTGCACTACCTCTAATGCACTGCACTACCTCTAATGCACTGCACTACCTCTAATGCACTGCACTACCTCTAATGCACTGCACTACCTCTAATGCACTGCACGGCAAGAAATGTAATTCAAAGCCAAAATGCAGGTATGATTTTATTTGTATACTATGGTGTTTCAGGTAATGGCACGTAATTTAACTTGTACGATGGATAGTTTGTCTCCCTCAACATGATAGTGTTCAGATAATTAACTGCAGATCATTCTGTTATGAAACAGACATTTAAGATCTTTTCATAACTGCATGCATGTTTTACTTTACCAAGAGCTCATCTAAAGTTCATCCCTGTCAGCTTTATGCTCTCTGAAAATGAACTGAAAGTAGGCGTCTGTATAACTCAAGTTACCTACCACATGCGGTACATTTCCACCTTCTGGTGGCAATGACACCTTAACTTGACTGTTTATAAGACTGGCAACATATTCAGTTTTTATTCTGATTTACCAGGATGTTTAAAGTGATCTCAAGGACACTGTAATCTAATATGTCTGCTTAAAATACAGCCTCACAGCCTAGCCTTGACAGCCTAGGACATCATGGAGAGTTCTTCTCCAAAGGTTGTTGGTGTGATGAATGGAGCACCACAATACATTTCAGGCTGTTGATATCTTCATCAGAGAAATCATGTGTTGTACACCTCTTTCTTTACAAAATCTAAAATAATGTACACTGACAGATGAATAATTACTATTGCACCTGCAAACATATTAATCATGAAACATTTTCATAAATAACTAATATATATATCAATGGAAATCATACAATAATGTTCTGCACCAGACTCTGGAGGGATTGATATAAACAATCAAATCTGTTTCAGTTACAAGTACAGCTATCCTATCCCAGACACAGTCTGCAAAAAAACGTGTTTAGTTGTAGTCTTGGTGGTTGTGGACAGCGTTCCATCTCAGTTTAACATACTTGCACGCTTTTAAAGGACTAACCCTAAGGGTCGCTCAATCCATTTTTTTAAATATTTTTGTCAGAAAAGGAGTTGAATTGCGGCTCATTCAAACAACAGTCAACAATTAGCAATAGTTTGGACAATGTGCAGATATCATACGGAAATTATTTAATTGGACAAATATTGTATTTCAATTGTAATTAGGCCTACTGTGAGCTACAATGCATTGTCAGTGTCAGAAAAACTATGTTTGTTTGAAAAAATAAATATCATACATATATATGTACATTAACCGTATACTATTGAATGTATATCTTTTTAGTGATATCACATTTTGAAGTGATATACTGTGTTATAGTAAATGTTTTGTGTAAACTGTAATCCAGCAATTGATTACAGAAACTGCACAAAAAGATTGTTTGACCATTCTATCTTCTTTTGTAGAATCACTGATAATATACAATACATACAAACGAAGATGTTCTGATAAGGCACGTGATAAGAGAAGACAGCATCTACACTGATGGATGTTTCTGGGTAACAGGCTCAGGGCTTGTACGTTCCTGAACTGTGTTGTCTCTCTCAGTTTGTTTCTCTCCCTGGCAGCACAGCCAGAGTACAGAGAACAAGTAGAGAGTGAAACAGGCCAGGAAGTCATAATGATACGCCACAACAAAGAACACCACTAACAGGAAGGAGTACATCAGCGCTTTGGAGATGCTGTGAAAGGAGAACGTTTCCCTCCACCATGCTAGATTGTTCTCTGCACTGCCTTCTCCTTTCAATAGTGCAGACAGTGAAGTAACGGGCGGCTCATCCACCGTTTCAAAGTCCAGCAGATCCTCAAGAGCGTCATTGGGTTGCTCCTCGTCCACAGACTCGCTGATTGACGGCATGGGGGAAGGCAGTTGTTTACTTCTGCTTATTGAAGGTCTTTTTCCAAAGCTCGTAGCTACAGGTGTGTCCTTACTGCAGCCTGCCTCTGCCAGAGCAGCACCCTGCTTCTGTGCGGCCCTCAGGCTGTGCAGGTACAAATCCATCTCGTCGTCTGATAAAGATTCAGTGGAAATACTGCGCTCATCCCCGTCCTCGTAGCAAGGTTTACCTGCTCGGAGCGGTCCGTCTCCTTTGACAGAGTCCATCTCTTCTCTTACCACACTGTACTGGTCGTTGTCATGGTCTGCACAGTCATCGTAAGGAGCATCTTCCACAATATAGAGATTTTCTTCATTCCTTTCCCATCTGCTGTCCTCTACATCTGTGTTCTTAGAGTTGTTTGCGTTGACTCTCTCGACCTCACTACCACTCTCAAATGTGCTGTTTCTATGTTCTGCTGTTAGTAAATGATCTGCAGCTTCATTTTGTGCCTTACTGCCTATCTGGTCCTGCTCTCCGTCAGTGTATTCATCCCGCTCTCCTATCTCGACCTCATCTGTCTCTCTACCAATAATAATCTCTTCTCCATCTTCCTTATTTACAATTTCTTCTTCATCCTCCACCATCTCCTCTTCCTCCAACTGTAGCTCATCATCATCTTCTTCCTTGATCTCATCTTTCGAGCCTTCCACCTCAATCTCCACCCCGCTCTCATCCATCTCCACCCCCTTCTCATCCAACTCCACCTCCCTCTCCTCTATTTCTTCAATCCTACACTCATCTACATACATCTCCTCCTGCTCCTTCTCTTCAACTATCATTTGTTCTTGTTCTACCATCTTCTCCTTCTCCACCAGCTCTTCCAAAACCTTATCAACCCTCTCATCACTATCCTCCTCTCTCTCGTCTTGATCAATCTTGCTTTCCTCTCCATCTTCATCTAGCCACATATCCTCTTCTTCCTCTACAATCTTCTCCCAGTCTTTTTCATCAACGTTTTGGTTGTCACACTTCTGTCTCTCATCAAAATGTGGATCTTTTGAGGATCCATCATGATCTTCTACAAAGCCAACATCCTTCTCAGTGAATGTCACAGCTAATTTATCTCCCTCTTCAGACTTTGAGTCATATTCTATGACATCCTTCGTATCCCGAATATTTCCACCACCCTCGCCTTCTGTTGGTAGGTTTGTTTCACCACACCAGTCGTCTGACTGAAAGCCGTCCTCCTCTTTGTCAGATCCTTTCTCACTATCCAGCGATATGCAATCCTTGTGGAAAACAGGGCCATCCTTTTCTATTGCAGCCACACAGTTATTTGCGTTCAGGGTGTATACAGATGGCTTACTTTCAATACTTGGGTGATTTGGCATTTTGGTTGTGGATGACTCAACTCTGAGGTCACCATCTATAAGCTCTGACATGACCGTATCTGTATGTAACCTATCTGTCCCTGTGGACCGTTCACCAGTGGGGACTGTGAGAGGACTCCCTCTTTCCTCTGGCAGCTCTACGCTCACAAGGTTTGGTCCCCAACTCTCCTGTGGGACCATCTCAGGACTGGGGTTTTCTGGCACTCTGACCAGAGTTTGTGTTTGTAAACCTACCATGTCTAAAACACTCTGTGTTGTCGCAGATGTTGTGTCTACAATCTGTGTTTGTGCCGATGTGACCTCGGGTGGGATTTGAGACGAGGAATTCCTCTTGGCCTGGTGAGGAAAGTGGTCTGCTTCAGATGGGCCTTGGGGGGCCTCGGGGATTAGTGCTGTGGGAGCCAGCACGTCTGGACCAGTCCTGGGAACACATCTGTCTGCCTCATCAGAGACAGGTTTAGACTGCCCACTCAGTCCAAGTACTAACCAATGAGCATCTGATTTAAGCGGTTCTCTCTGATTCCCTGACTGTTCTACATGAGTTCCACCAGAATCTGATGTCAAGTTGAAACCGTAGTCTATTTCATGTGTGGAGGCGTATCTCTGGGAAATGCCTGTAGCGGATTTTCCATCATGCAACCTTCCCCTTGATAGACTTGTTTGATTCCTTTTATTGGTTACATTCTGACGGTCACTTTCTACTTGACAAAACACCTGGTGGTAAAGTGGAGCCAGAACCGTTCCAAATGTGACGCCACTGGTCTGACTGACTGGGACTGCAGAACTAACAACATCATCAGGAAACCCTACACCTGGGTCATCTGATTCACCTCTTTCCTCCACCACAGTATTCTCCATCTGCATCAAGATACTTTCCACCATCTCATAAGACATGTTATCTGTTTGGCAGGAGGGAGCATGTTCATCCGTGTTGGAGATGATAGTGACCTCAGACCCTCCCAGGTCTGACGTGATAGGGCCGACAGCCGAGACAAAGTCCTGAGATCCCGCAGCCTCATTGGTGGAAGGCCTGCCTGTCTTGTCCAACGTCGCCATGGAATCGGATTGAATTTGCAGTCTGTTGGATGTGTTGTGCTTTAGTGGCTGTGGTTGTGTCTCTGGTCCACTTGGAAGGCTTTTCACAGGAAGTGTGTTGTGTTCTGTCAGAGGCTGAGATGGGTCCACTGGCTTGTTCTTGTTTTCACTTGTAAAGTCGTCTCTCTGGGAAAAGTAGTCCCTAACGCGTGCCATCCTCGCTTCCTTGCGGCGGTTCCTTCGAGTACAGTTCTGTCTGCTCTCCACCTATCCATTAACAAGGGTCACACACTTAATCACCATGCCAACACAGCCTTCTGTAACTTCTGCCATTTACATTTTTTAAATAAAATTATAATTACATCAAACGATGACAATGTTTAAAAAGGTGTGGGTTACCGAGGAATTTGATACAGTGAGACGACTCATGACACTAACTGGTTACCCTTCTCTGAGGCGTAGATGTATACATGTGGAACATGTGACTGCATCATGGTACACGTTATGTTCTCATGTGTCACGAAGATGCAACCAGCACACGATGGAACATAGTGTCACTAACATTGGCAATCATGTGACAGATTCTCAACAGGAGCACCCGGGCTTCCCTCTCTCTCTGTGTCCTGGTGGAACCCAGGCCAGTCTACCCTCTCTCTCTGTGTCCTGGTGGAACCCAGGCCAGTCTACCCTCTCTCTCTGTGTCCTGGTGGAACCCAGGCCAGTCTACCCTCTCTCTCTGTGTCCTGGTGGAACCCAGGCCAGTCTACCCTCTCTCTCTGTGTCCTGGTGGAACCCAGGCCAGTCTACCCTCTCTCTCTGTGTCCTGGTGGAACCCAGGCCAGTCTACCCTCTCTCTCTGTGTCCTGGTGGAACCCAGGCCAGTCTACCCTCTCTCTCTGTGTCCTGGTGGAACCCAGGCCAGTCTACCCTCTCTCTCTGTGTCCTGGTGGAACCCAGGCCAGTCTACCCTCTCTCTCTGTGTCCTGGTGGAACCCAGGCCAGTCTACCCTCTCTCTCTGTGTCCTGGTGGAACCCAGGCCAGTCTACCCTCTCTCTCTGTGTCCTGGTGGAACCCAGGCCAGTCTACCCTCTCTCTCTGTGTCCTGGTGGAACCCAGGCCAGTCTACCCTCTCTCTCTGTGTCCTGGTGGAACCCAGGCCAGTCTACCCTCTCTCTCTGTGTCCTGGTGGAACCCAGGCCAGTCTACCCTCTCTCTCTGTGTCCTGGTGGAACCCAGGCCAGTCTACCCTCTCTCTCTGTGTCCTGGTGGAACCCAGGCCAGTCTACCCTCTCTCTCTGTGTCCTGGTGGAACCCAGGCCAGTCTACCCTCTCTCTCTGTGTCCTGGTGGAACCCAGGCCAGTCTACCCTCTCTCTCTGTGTCCTGGTGGAACCCAGGCCAGTCTACCCTCTCTCTCTGTGTCCTGGTGGAACCCAGGCCAGTCTTCCCTCTCTCTCTGTGTCCTGGTGGAACCCAGGCCAGTCTACCCTCTCTCTCTGTGTCCTGGTGGAACCCAGGCCAGTCTACACCAGAAACTCAATCCATTCAGAATATTCAAAAGTGTGGTGGAAACTGATTACATCTGATCGAAGTGATTTAAGCAATTTCTATAGCTATATACTTCTATAACTATATACTATACTATATGTATACAATATAGTAATTTTTTGATTGGTCAATTTATTGTTATTATTTACTTTTAGAGATGAGATTACATGAATAGTTCGAGTCACACAAATGTTTTGTTTCGACAAATGTTTTGAGTAAAACTTTCAACTATGACTTAGCATGTGTGTGCTGATGGGACTCAACAGCATTATTGAAAGGTTACATGAAATACACCTAGCAGCTCGCTCACCATCAGTTTCTGTTTCTGCTCCTCAGTTGCTCCCATGCTGTCGATGTTCGGCACAGGCTTGTTGTCTTCATGCTGGGGTACACCTGGAGAGGAGATTCAGTACTGGTTTAAGATGTCGGTTCTCATGTGACTGTCATTGAAACATTCATTTAAGTACAAAAAGCTGACCTGTATGTTCAGCATTGGTTGATGAAAAGTGTTCCTCAGTGGTAAATATCTGACTGTAAATGAATCAGACAAAATACCTTAAATTGTAATATATATTATGCTGTAATGTATTACAATAAAATCTGTAATATTATTATTTATTGTAACTAACATCAGTAAATATGTTTTACTCATATAATCACAGGCAGTTTAACTCTTAATGGGGCCTAACATGGTAGACATTCTCTGGTAAAAAAAAAATACTGATAGAAATGTAATCTTTAAAACTACACAGAACATGGTACTGTCCGGCTTTTAAAGATGACTGTACCGTCCAATCAATAGTTAGTTAGAAAATGTAAACGTTCTTTAGGTGCTATCAAGATGTAATTGTATAATTGCGACTTCACCTTATGGCCTTGAGACAACTTTTCTTTTGAGCGTCACTTTGCAGTTTTTCCTTAGTCTCTTTGACTTTCTGGTGACAGAACAGGACATAGTTCCTGTCACTGTTGTTGGCCCAGAAAGTGCCTATTGGGGTCTCGTAGCGGAGACAAAAGTCCACTCTGGCGCCCTGCGAGCCCGATGCAGGCACCAGGGTGAGCTTGAAAGAGAAACAGTCTGTTACTCCATCGCCAGACCCCGGGACGTATTCTGCCAGCAGGTCAAAGTGGCTCGCCCACGCGTCCAGACTGGTGCGGACATACAGCATCTTATCAAAGGAGAGGTTGAGGACGCGGATGACCCCTCTAAGGATGGAGGTCCCTGGGAGCAGCTCAACGCTCTCCAGCTCCAGCTTCTGCTGCCTGACCCTCAGTGCCAGCTCCTGGGACGGCAGCGGCAGCGTGAAGAGAGTGGACAGGTCATACTCCTCCACCTCCTTCCCGTCTCCCTCCAGAGGGTCCCCGCAGCCGGGCAGCCTGGGGACGTCCCACGCGTCAAACTCCTTCACCGACACCAGGCTGAGCCCCAGGACGTCAGCGAAGGACACCCTCCTGGATCTGGACGGGGGCAGCTCGAGCTCAGAGTCTTCGCTCGACACGGACGTCTTCCTCCGGGGGCAGGGGGACGACTTGGGCTTGATGCCGCCGACCTCCTCCTCCTCCTCGTCCTCGTCTCCGTCCCAGCTGCCGCTGAGGCCTGGGACCCCGAGGAGGCCCCCGGCCCCGGTGGGTGTCTCTCCTGCTGCAGGCTCCATGGGGCTCTCTCTGCGATTGAGTGAAGGGGAACCACAGAGTCGATGCTTTTGGCAACTGACATTCAACATGCTGTGCCCTGACAGATGGAGTCGAGTTACAGTCCACATTGTAGCGAGGGCCAGCACTATAAATAGGTGGCTCGAGACTTAAGCTATGCAGTCAGGGCTCAGGAGAACAGTGGGAAAATATAATACCAAATCCTATTTGAGATGCAGAATTGCAACAATAAAGTGTTGGACATTATTGGAAAAAAAAAGAATTCTCCTCTAATACTCTGTCCTTGTAAAAGTTTTCCTGTCATTGTAAAATATCTAAAGTATGTTTGCATCTGTGGGGTAGATAATTAACTTTTATTGAACACAATAAATATATAATTTATTGGTCTTTCTTCAGTAATTTCATTTTACTGACAGTAGGTCACATACAGTTCAGCAAATAACTTGGAGCTATTTGCAGTTTGGGTTCACAAAATTTGAATGGGAATTATTTATATTAATGAGTCCACTGAGGTGGGGTACTGTTATGTACTGTTAGGAGTGCAGCACAGGCAGGCTAGGAGGAGCAGGCAGGCTAGCAAGAGCAGGCAGGCTAGGAGGAGCAGGCAGGTTAGGAGGAGCAGGCAGGAGAGAAAGAGCAGGCAGGCAGGTTAGGAGGAGCAGGCAGGAGAGGAGGAGCAGGCAGGTTAGGAGGAGCAGGCAGGTTAGGAGGAGCAGGCAGGCTAGGAGGAGCAGGCAGGTTAGGAGGAGCAGGCAGGCTAGGAGGAGCAGGCAGGTTAGGAGGAGCATGCAGGAGAGGAGGAGCAGGCAGGTTAGGAGGAGCAGGCAGGAGAGGAGGAGCAGGCAGGAGAGGAGGAGCAGGCAGGTTAGGAGGAGCAGGCAGGTTAGGAGGAGCAGGCAGGAGAGGAGGAGCAGGCAGGTTAGGAGGAGCAGGCAGGAGAGGAGGAGCAGGCAGGAGAGGAGGAGCAGGCAGGTTAGGAGGAGCAGGCAGGAGAGGAGGAGCAGGCAGGCTAGGAGGAGCAGGCAGGTTAGGAGGAGCAGGCAGGAGAGGAGGAGCAGGCAGGTTAGGAGGAGCAGGCAGGTTAGGAGGAGCAGGCAGGAGAGGAGGAGCAGGCAGGCTAGGAGGAGCAGGCAGGTTAGGAGGAGCAGGCAGGAGAGGAGGAGCAGGCAGGCTAGGAGGAGCAGGCAGGTTAGGAGGAGCAGGCAGGAGAGGAGGAGCAGGCAGGAGAGAAAGAGCAGGCAGGTTAGGAGGAGCAGGCAGGTTAGGAGGAGCAGGCAGGTTAGGAGGAGCAGGCAGGAGAGGAGGAGCAGGCAGGTTAGGAGGAGCAGGCAGGAGAGGAGGAGCAGGCAGGAGAGGAGGAGCAGGCAGGTTAGGAGGAGCAGGCAGGAGAGGAGGAGCAGGCAGGAGAGGAGGAGCAGGCAGGTTAGGAGGAGCAGGCAGGTTAGGAGGAGCAGGCAGGAGAGGAGGAGCAGGCAGGAGAGGAGGAGCAGGCAGGTTAGGAGGAGCAGGCAGGAGAGGAGGAGCAGGCAGGCTAGGAGGAGCAGGCAGGTTAGGAGGAGCAGGCAGGAGAGGAGGAGCAGGCAGGTTAGGAGGAGCAGGCAGGTTAGGAGGAGCAGGCAGGAGAGGAGGAGCAGGCAGGCTAGGAGGAGCAGGCAGGTTAGGAGGAGCAGGCAGGAGAGGAGGAGCAGGCAGGCTAGGAGGAGCAGGCAGGTTAGGAGGAGCAGGCAGGAGAGGAGGAGCAGGCAGGTTAGGAGGAGCAGGCAGGTTAGGAGGAGCAGGCAGGTTAGGAGGAGCAGGCAGGAGAGGAGGAGCAGGCAGGCTAGGAGGAGCAGGCAGGTTAGGAGGAGCAGGCAGGAGAGGAGGAGCAGGCAGGAGAGAAAGAGCAGGCAGGTTAGGAGGAGCAGGCAGGTTAGGAGGAGCAGGCAGGTTAGGAGGAGCAGGCAGGAGAGGAGGAGCAGGCAGGCTAGGAGGAGCAGGCAGGTTAGGAGGAGCAGGCAGGAGAGGAGGAGCAGGCAGGCTGTTCTGAGTCTTTGGGACTGATGGAACCATGCTGCCTCTGGGAGAAAAGGTTCTGGGAGAGAAGGTTCTGAGGGAGAGGGTTCTGGGGGAAAGGGTTTTTGGAGAGAAGGTTCTGGGGGAGAGGGTTCTGGTCTGGGGGAAAGGGTTCTGGAAAAGAAAGTTCTGAGAGAGAAGGTTCTGGGGAAGAGGATTCTGGGGAAGAGGGTTCTGGGGAAGAGGGTTCTGGGGTAGTGAGATGGGATATTTGGGCTTGTTGCCTCTGTGGGAGATTAGAAGCTATGTGGCTGAGTCAGTGGACTGGATAGGGCCCCCCCTGGGCCCCCCCTGGGCACCCTTGGATTCTCCTTGGAGACGGGTCATTGGGCTGGATAGGGCCCCCCTGGGTCACACTTGGAGACGGGTCATTGGGCTGGATAGGGCCCCCCTGGGTCACACTTGGAGACGGGTCATTGGGCTGGGTGACCCCTAATTACACTCCTGACCTTTTACAAAACACTTCTGTCATGGAGGGATCGTGTTACTGTCACCTGATGAGCCCACGTGGCCTCAAGGTCTAGCTGGGAGATGCATCACACAGCAACAAGCACCGTCTTACAGTACGACAACCTGCTAGGTGCTATGCGTTCTAGGATATAAACGTTATAAAAAAGAACATGTATATTTTGTGTTAGCAATATTTCAGCCGTCCATGACAAGACAGTGCATTTGAAACAGCAGCAGATACATGTGTCCACTAGATGGCAGTAAACAGAAGATTTACTACTGGATATAGTTCTGATGTTCTTGTTTTAATCACTCCCTCATTTGTTGAATGTGACATTTAAATCGTTGTAGGCTACAGAAAGTAGATATATTTTCTACCATAACTTAACATCGTGTATTCATTTTTTATTTCACACAGAGCTTTTTTGAGAAACTGGAATGCATATAAATTGTATTACATTTGTATCTTAAAATGCACCCCCCCCCCTTACACACACACACACACACACACAAACACACACACACACACACACACACACACACACACACACACACACACACACACACACACACACACACACACACACACACACGCAGACACCTTGACAATCTTTGTGCTTGTATGATAAATAAAATATTATATTTAAATACAGAGAGCACCTGTTTCATGTCGTATTTTATATCTATATAACGTAAGATTGTAAATATTTAATTTGAAAACTTTTAACAAATGACCTAATCAACAACGCAATTATGAATTAACATATGTTATAATAAAAAGTCTATCTGCAGCATTCGAACACTGAGAATAGCATCCGATATCCTACACAACCTAGCAAACTTCTATAGCCAACACAACCTTCCTTTCATTATCGCTTGTGTCGCTTACCAACCGAAACACAAACGCGCTACACTCAATCGATAGACCTGCTTATGGATAAATTCTAAAGTGACACTCTATAAGTTTGTTCAGAAGTACTGATCCTTGTTGAAATTATTCGCATGAACAATAGTATGTAGGTTATTGTAATAAGTAAGCCAATAAGCAAATAGGTGTTGGTATAATAAAATTGGCAGTCTTATCTGGTGCACAACACCAAATAACTTAACAGGCCTAGCACATATGATATATCATCTACATTTAATAATATATTCAATATAATTTTTATTAGATACAACCTGGTTGTAGACTTCTTCTTGTTGATATAACATATCAAAATGAAATTTGATTTCTGAAAACAAACTGTGTCAAAGGCAGGAACAGATTTTAACAGCGTTTGAGTTTGTTTAACTGTAATGAAAGAGACTGCTGTTATTATGTACTATGACTATTTAAATATACATAAAACCTGTACATACATAGTTCCCTAAACTGCACCACGTTCTACTGACCTTTTTTTTTTTCACTTGTCAGGTCTGAACAATCAAGTGACATGACCACAGACTCCGCCTCCTGCTTATTCTCAGGTACCGGTAAGTACACCGCTATATCCTCCGTCCACACGGACTAACCACGAGACTTAGGATACTCTATGCTACACTGCAGCTACATAATCAATTCATCTTGCAGGTAGGTTGCTTTCAAACGACACTTTTCCTTGAATTGTTACATTTATTGTAATTTCTTTACAGATGTGTGTTTTAATGTAAACATTTTAAGTTGCTTTAGTTTACTGTTCTAGATTGTTTTAGTTTCTGATTGAAAGTCTTTGAACTATTTTAGCCACTATTTTCAACCTTTTCCTTTTCGTTTCTCAGACTTTTATACAGGAGAGTTTAGACAGGGTTCTACCTCCTTGCGAGCAACACCAACCTTTAATCAGTCTTTTTTGTTAATTAGATCCAATTAATAATGACCAGTTATTATCTGGATGGTTTAATATATGCAACTAACAAAAAATCCAATGAAGAATCTGCCCCTGTTTTGTATTTGTGCTCATACAAATATGTTATATGAACTAAATCAAAATGCTAATCGTGTTTCATTGTTTTGATATAGAAACTATTTTCAAATCAAAACTTGGGTCCTTGAGACTAAAACATGTGACTGGTATTGGTATGTTTGCGTATGCCACCACCACAGTGGTTTCATTTCATTACTGCAGAACGAAGAAAACAAAAAACTGTTTGTGGCAATGTGGATTTGCAAACAAATTATTTTATTGAATGTCGTCTGTGACACTCAAATGTAGTCTGTTTCTCTGTTCTTGGAGATCCAGATAGTGAACTGTCATGGTCTATGCTCTAGATCTGGGTAGGTTAATATGATCAGCATATTAAAGGTCTAATGCAGAACTTGTTTTGCAGGTATTAAGTGGGGATGCCCGAGCCCTCAGCCATCCCGGTCTCCCAGCAGCCCTGGAGCATTAGCAGCTTGCAGGAGCAGTCAGACAGCAGCTTACAGGAGCAGTCAGACAGCAGCTTGCAGGAGCAGTCAGACAGCAGCTTGCAGGAGCAGTCAGACAGCAGCTTGCAGGAGCAGTCAGACAGCAGCTTGCAGGAGCAGTCAGACAGCAGCTTGCAGGAGCAGTCAGGCAGCAGCTTGCAGGAGCAGTCAGGCAGCAGCTTGCAGGAGCAGTCAGGCAGCAGCTTGCAGGAGCAGTCAGGCAGCAGCTTGCAGGAGCAGTCAGGCAGCAGCTTGCAGGAGCAGTCAGGCAGCAGCGCAGGGGAGGGACCAGCTGAAGGAGACACCAGCGGAGGAGGGAGCACAGAGGAGGCGCAGAGTCTCCAGCACAAACAGGTACCTTCATCCTCCTTCTCTTCCTCCTCCTCCTCCTCCTCCTTCTCTTCCTCCTCCTCCTCCTCCTCCTCTTCCTCCTCCTCCCACCTCCTCACTCTTCATCCTCCTCCTCCTCCAAACTTCTTTCTAGAACCTCAATAATAACTCCTCGTTAACTGACAACTTTGTCACAACTGTTCATAATGAATGTGTAAAAAACGAATACATTTGATATCTATAAAATCATTGGGAACATTGTGATTAGACTACTAGACCACAGTGACTGATATAATTATATTGTGGACTTCTTCTGGGAGAGAATTTGGTGTGACACAGTCATGTTTGTTGTGGTAGAGATTTCATATGAGGTGTAATCAGTGGAGAGTTTACACGCTGCTGTTTGTCCTTCATTATTACTCTGTAACTCAGGGCTGGAGAACAATCACTGTCGACAGAGCCAGTCCAAACAAATGCAAGGAAAAGACAAACAAGCACAGCCAACATCATTTTATGGTTGTCCATTACAATTGCCTGTGAGAGAATCTTAATCGAGGGAATCAATATAAGAACAGAGAGGATGAACGTTCCCCACCCTCCTCCTCCCCTCCTCCTTCCCTCCTCCTCCCCTCCTCCTCCCCTCCTCTGTCTGTCTGTCTGTCTCTCTCTCTCTCTCTCTCTCTCTCTCTCTCTCTCTCTCTCTCTCTCTCTCTCTCTCTCTCTCTCTCTCTCTCTCTCTCTCTCTCTCTCTCTCTCTCTCTCTCTACCTCTCGTCTTGTCTGTCTTGTCTGTCTTGTCTGTCTATCTGTCTGTCGTGAACCTTGCTTTGTCCGACGGATCTTTGAAAGTATCTGCATGACCTTGCAGGTCATGCAGATACTCTTCAGGTGCCATTAAACGCTTTCATATCTTAGAGAGGATTCTTCACTGACACAATCACAGTAATTTATTAGGCCCTGCAGATGAAAGATCAATTATTCTGTGTTGTACAAAATTATTCTCCGGCATTTGCTTGTGTAATCACAAACTATACTTAAAACATTTTAACCATAGATATCCTTACATGTACATCTAAAGACAAAAAACATCTAAGGAATAAAACTATTGATGTTTATGAAAAGCCCATAAAATGATTTTTCAAATGACCACCACAACCCTAACTCAACCTTCATATCCTGAATGCCCCAGTCACATGGTTTTGTCTTTTTGATTATAATTGTATTTAATATTCTGTAACTCTCACAGGTATGTATACAGTAAGGTGAATTTCTTCAGTTACAAATCAGTTGATCTGTGAAGAAATGCCTACCTTCTCTTCCTTGAACATGAAACTCATGTAATTTCATCCAGTCTAAGATATCAAAAGAAATGATCCATTGTTGATCCTTTCTTGCCAAACCTCTGATGTCAACACAGACTGTCATTATTCTGGGGGTGTTTGCCTCGACTAATGTCCATAAATTTCTATCAGGCGTCACAACATGCATGTAATTAGTCTGCCGCTGTAATTAACTACTCAATCATCCTCCATCTCATTTTAGGGTCACCTTTAACTGACACGACTTCTCATCATGGCTCCGTAGTCAGTTTAGAGGACTGTGAATCTGTGATCGTTGCACTTTTAAATGTTCCATCCGACTGTCTGGCGCCCAACCCTTGACATGTGTCCTGTTTGGCTCCACATCCCCTCCTCTCTCAGGTCTCCCTCGCCCTGATGAGCCCCCTTCCGGTGCACCATCTCCTGACTCCCAGCCAGATCCAGCTTCTGCTTCAGCAGCAGCAAGCCGTGATGCTACACCAGGTAACACCCCACACTGACCGGACGTTGTACTGAAGTCTAAGGTAGCAGCATCTAATTCATTTCCCCCAAAATTCTCTCAAATCAAGCAACACATGAAGGACTTTTACAAGCAGCAGCAACAACAGATTTACCTCCAACTTTTGCAGCAGAAGAACCCAGAGAAGAGAGTAACCGAGGTTTGTGACCTAAACGAGATCCTTTCCTGAGGCTTCATGTAAAAAGAAATCCTACATTTAAATCTTCCGAAGCTAATCTTTCGTGGTCTGACTGTGTGTTCTCTCGGCGTGGCTCAGCCCTCCTTACAGCAGCTGCTGTTTCAGCAGTTGCAGCAGTTGGGACAACTCCTCCTGCCCTCACACGCCCTGGCTCCAGGTGAGCCTCTCTGGGTCGTCCTGCCAACAGCACTGGGACGTACCAAAGCTTGACCAAAGTCGTTCTTCAGCATTCAAGAACGACTGGGAAGATAAACACGCGGCTCGCAACTATATGGACACACACACGTGCTGTTTGAGAATGGCATTGTGTTATACACACAATAAATACATCACTTTGACTTTGACAGGTGAAAGTAGAGGAATTAGCCCAGACTGTACCAACTCTACCACCACCCCACCGTCTACCCCCTCCACAGCCTCAGTGAACCTGGACCAGGAGAAATCTCAACCCCCCCGCAGAACTGAATGGTACTCCCCTCCCGCTGTTGTTCAGTCAAGAACAGAGTCGATAATACCTGTGTGCACGCAACAAAGACCTGTCAATGTCGGGCACCAGAGATGTTTGTTCACGATTGTAGCAAGGCTTCACTTGAATCCCCATGGGGCAAACACATCCCATTTTGTTTGTTTGTTTACCTTTTTAACAGGCAAAGTAAAATATATTCTAAAAAGCCGTAGATATGTTGAACAGATACGAAATCAAAAGCCAGGTTTTCATTAAAAAAAAATTGTGTTGGCCTTCCACCCTGTTTTAAGAAAAACATAACAGCATGTCGTTTTTGATGCTGTAGAGTGTTGATTAAATGTGTTCATCCAACTCGCCCTTCCTGTTCTCCCTCCAGCGTCCCTGATGTGGATTGCTCAGCCACACAGCGGCTCTACAGTCACGGCGTGTGTAACTGGGCTGGCTGTGAGTGTGTTTGTGAAAACATCTGCCAGTTTGTGAGGTACAGTATGTTTCCCAAGACTCTTCACCAGTTTGATATTCATTATTGCCCAAGAATACATGTATTGCAAAATGTATAGATTTAACCCCAAAATGTGTGTGTGTGTGTTTAGACACCTGGGTAATGAGCACCCCCTGGATGTCCGCAGCACTGCCCAGTGCAGGGTCCAGATGCAGGTGGTTCAGCAGCTGGATCTCCAGGTGAAAGACCACCTCTTACTCTGTCATGATTGTTTCATAACGAGCTAGTCAAATTCCCCAAGCTCTTAAAACAAATATGCCTAAATATTCTTCCTCGCTATTGTCCGTCTCCACTTGGTTTCATCTTCTTGTAACTGTAAAAACATGTCTCGACAACTCAATGCCACGCCTGAACTGTCTTGCTGACTCTTGACTTCTGTTCTCCTCCCCCTCCTCCTCTCTTCCCCTCCTCCTCCTCCTCCTCCTCCTCTTCCCCTCCTCCTCCCCCCTCCTCTCCTCCCCTCCTCCTCCTCCCTCCCTCCCCCCCTCCTCCTCCCTCCCTCCTCCTCCTCCCCCCTCCCCTCCTTCTCCTCCTCCTCCTCCCCCTCCCCCTCCCCCCCTCCTCCTCCCTCCCTCCTCCTCCTCCCCCATCCCCTCCTTCTCCTCCTCCCCCTCCTCCTCCTCCCTCCCTCCTCCTCCTCCCCCCCTCCCCCCCCTCCCCTCCTTCTCCTCCTCCCCCTCCTCCTCCTCCCCTCCTCCTCCTCCTCCTCCTCCTCCCCTTCTCCTCCTCCTCCTCCCCCTCCTCCTCCCTCCCTCCTCCTCCTCCCCCCCTCCCCTCCTTCTCCTCCTCCTCCTCCTCCCCCTCCTCCTCCTTGCTCCCTCCTCCTCCTCCCCCCCCTCCCCTCCTTCTCCTCCTCCTCCTCCCCCTCCTCCTCCCCCTCCTCCTCCCCCTCCCGTCCTCCTCCTCCTCCTCCTCCTCGTCCTCCCCTCCTCCTCCTCCTCCTCCTCCTCCTCCTCCTCCTCCTCCTCCTCCTCCCCTCCCCTCCTCTTCCTCATCAGCTTTCTAAAGAGAGAGAGCGTCTCCAAGCAATGTTGGCTCACCTGCATCTGCCACCAGAGCCTCAGACACCATCCTCATGTGTGAGTCTGTCTTTCACACACACTCACACACTCACACACACACACACTCTCTATCTGGGCCTGGGTGACCCGTGCAACTGTTTTGTGTAAAACTGAGAAAAAGCAATACAATTTGAAAGTGTATGATTTTGAAGAAATAATTTAATGCTATGAAGAAACCCTGTCCCACACCCATTTGTGATAATAACACATCTTTCTGCAAGCTCATCTTCTCTGTCCTGCAGCATTGGTTCAGTGTCCTGTTGGTCAGTAATTTATATTTAGTTCCATGACCTAGAGAGCTATAACCTAGAGAGCCATGACCTAGAGAGCCATTTACAACTGACTGAGCATGACAAGATGTGTCTTAAGAGGAGAAAACGGAGAGACGGTTTGGAGGAGGTAAACATGACATCAGGGTTCCTGACTGAGGCTTCTCCATCAGGGTTCCTGACTGAGGCCTCTCCATCAGGGTTCCTGACTGAGGCCTCTCCATCAGGGTTCCTGACTGAGGCCTCTCCATCAGGGTTCCTGACTGAGGCTTCTCCATCAGGGTTCCTGACTGAGGCTTCTCCATCAGGGTTCCAGACTGAGGCTTTTCCATCAGGGTTCCAGACTGAGGCCTCTCCATCAGGATTCCAGACTGAGGCTTCTCCATCAGGGTTCCAGACTGAGGCCTCTCCATCAGGGTTCCAGACTGAGGCCTCTCCATCAGGGTTCCAGACTGAGGCCTCTCCATCAGGGTTCCAGACTGAGGCCTCTCCATCAGGGTTCCTGACTGAGGCCTCTCCATCAGGGTTCCTGACTGAGGCCTCTCCATCAGGGTTCCTGACTGAGGCCTCTCCATCAGGGTTCCTGACTGAGGCTTCTCCATCAGGGTTCCAGACTGAGGCTTCTCCATCAGGGTTCCTGACTGAGGCCTCTCCATCAGGGTTCCTGACTGAGGCCTCTCCATCAGGGTTCCTGACTGAGGCCTCTCCATCAGGGTTCCAGACTGAGGCCTCTCCATCAGGGTTCCTGACTGAGGCCTCTCCATCAGGGTTCCTGACTGAGGCCTCTCCATCAGGGTTCCAGACTGAGGCCTCTCCATCAGGGTTCCAGACTGAGGCCTCTCCATCAGGGTTCCAGACTGAGGCCTCTCCATCAGGGTTCCAGACTGAGGCCTCTCCATCAGGGTTCCTGACTGAGGCCTCTCCATCAGGGTTCCTGACTGAGGCCTCTCCATCAGGGTTCCTGACTGAGGCCTCTCCATCAGGGTTCCAGACTGAGGCTTCTCCATCAGGGTTCCTGACTGAGGCTTCTCCATCAGGGTTCCTGACTGGGGCTTCTCCATCAGGGTTCCTGACTGAGGCTTCTCCATCAGGGTTCCAGACTGAGGCTTCTCCATCAGGGTTCCAGACTGAGGCTTCTCCATCAGGGTTCCTGACTGAGGCCTCTCCATCAGGGTTCCTGTCTGAGGCCTCTCCATCAGGGTTCCAGACTGAGGCTTCTCCATCAGGGTTCCTGACTGAGGCTTCTCCATCAGGGTTCCTGACTGAGGCTTCTCCATCAGGGTTCCAGACTGAGGCCTCTCCATCAGGGTTCCTGACTGAGGCCTCTCCATCAGGGTTCCTGACTGAGGCCTCTCCATCAGGGTTCCTGACTGAGGCCTCTCCATCAGGGTTCCAGACTGAGGCTTCTCCATCAGGGTTCCTGACTGAGGCCTCTCCATCAGGGTTCCAGACTGAGGCTTCTCCATCAGGGTTCCAGACTGAGGCCTCTCCATCAGGGTTCCTGACTGAGGCCTCTCCATCAGGGTTCCTGACTGAGGCCTCTCCATCAGGGTTCCTGTCTGAGGCCTCTCCATCAGGGTTCCTGACTGAGGCCTCTCCATCAGGGTTCCTGACTGAGGCCTCTCCATCAGGGTTCCTGACTGAGGCTTCTCCATCAGGGTTCCTGACTGAGGCTTCTCCATCAGGGTTCCTGACTGAGGCTTCTCCATCAGGGTTCCAGACTGAGGCCTCTCCATCAGGGTTCCAGACTGAGGCCTCTCCATCAGGGTTCCTGACTGAGGCCTCTCCATCATGGTTCCTGACTGAGGCCTCTCCATCAGGGTTCCAGACTGAGGCCTCTCCATCAGGGTTCCTGACTGAGACCTCTCCATCAGGGTTCCTGACTGAGGCTTCTCCATCAGGGTTCCTGACTGAGGCCTCTCCATCAGGGTTCCTGACTGAGGCCTCTCCATCAGGGTTCCTGACTGAGGCCTCTCCATCAGGGTTCCTGACTGAGGCCTCTCCATCAGGGTTCCTGACTGAGGCCTCTTGGTTCATTTCCTGAACCAAAAACGTTTGATCTATGAAAACGTTCTTATCTGTGTTTATCCCTCCATGTGTTGGCTCTCTGTCTTCATACAACACAGCTGTTGACACCAGATGCTACTGTTTTAAAACAGCAGTCCACCAGACAAGTCAGGATAACAGAGAAAACGACTCCTTAGCTAATCCATCTAATCAATACTGCACCGTAATCAGAATTCATACAATACAATTTCACAGTTAAATTAGTAATGATTGGCTTTCTTCTCTTCGGGATATTAGAAGAATCACAGCAAAGGAAGCCTGTCTAATCGCATCTGTTACAGGCTATTTAAAAGCTAATTCCTTCTCTATCTCATTTCTATCCTTCTCTGCCCCCACCCCTCCCCACCCCACCCCACCCCTCCCCACCCCACCACACCCAACCCTACCTCTCCCCTCGCCTCCCCACCCCACCCCACCCCACCCTGCCCCTACAGCTGCCCCCTTCGTCTACAGAGCTGCAACAGGAGTCCCCTCCACCTGCGGCGGCCCCAGGCAGCCCCCTGTCTCTGGGGTCTGGAGGACCCTACCCCCCCTACCCCGCCACCACCCCCAGCGCAGGAGCCCTGAAACACCACTCCGAGCAACACCCGTCCTTCCTTCCCCTGTCCTCAGGTATCAGTCATCCTTACGAACACTCACTCATTGCAAAACACAACACTTTAGAACCTCACTCTCTCTGTGAGTGAGAAAAGAGAATCTGAACTTTTTATTATAATCTGGGAGAGATGATACTGGCTCCACAAGAGGATTTGTATGGTGACGACCATATAAATCTTGCATGTTTTTTAAAACATAAAAAATAACAATAAAAGACATGTAAAATGTTTAAATAAAATCAAACGTTCTTGTGTAACTGTCTGATGATGCCATTTCTTTCCTAGATACTGGACAAATTTTCGAGCTGTACGAGAATGCAGATATCCGACCTCCTTATACCTACGCAACTCTGATAAGACAGGTATGCACTTGCCACAGTGTTTAATCACCTCCCTAAATCGTAAACAGTGGACACTCGAAGGTGCCTATCCTCTTCAGTCTTGATCTGAGTAGTTTGTGTCCTCCAGGCCATAGTGGAGGCACCAGACCTGCAACTCACTCTCAGTGAGGTCTACAGTTGGTTCACCAGAACATTCGCCTATTTCAGACGCAACGCAGCAACTTGGAAGGTACTGCTAAACACATTTGGAATTTAAGAATTGTAATGATTATATATATATCGGCACACAATGTTCTTAAATTAAAAGGGATGATGAATCAGGCTCGCCCTGTCACCCGTCACACTCCCAGAATGCCGTGCGGCACAACCTGAGTCTGCACAAGTGCTTTGTGCGCGTGGAGAACGTGAAGGGGGCCGTGTGGATGGTGGACGAGGAGGAGTACCTGAGGAGGCGGTCTCAGAAGATCTCAGGGTGAGATGCTGCTCTGTCCCTGTCCAGGACACCGTCCGGTCTGCTCACAACACCGGACAGCAGTGGTTCTCAACCCTGGTCCTCAGGGACCCCCTGCCCTGCATGTTCTAGATGTTTCCCTGCTCCAACACACCTGATTCTAATGAATGGCCGTTACCAGGCTTCTGCAGAGCTTGATAACGATTCATTAGAATCACTTGTGTTGGAGCAGGTAAACAACTAAACACTGCAGGGCAGGGGGTCCTGAGGACCAGGGTTAAGAACGACTGCTGTTCAATGTAGATTCCCTATTGTCCTGGCGTCCTTAGATTAGGAAATATAAGTTATCATGTTGATTGCATACAAAACATTGGTTTGATTGAAGTCTGTCATGTGGGCGTGACTGCAGTGTCTGATGCAGATTTGAGTCAGGATAGATATGATTCTCAGTCAGACTGAATTAGGATCTTGGTCGTGGTGATAGACCTTGCCTCTGGCTATGTCAGTCATCAGGGTTTGAGAACTCATACCAGATATTGATTGTTTGAG
Organism: Osmerus eperlanus; assembly: GCF_963692335.1. Lineage (NCBI taxonomy): Eukaryota > Metazoa > Chordata > Actinopteri > Osmeriformes > Osmeridae > Osmerus > Osmerus eperlanus. The sequence goes on from NC_085022.1 coordinate 2,253,039, forward strand.
TATTTCAAATGTATGAGGGACAAAATGACTTTTTCAGTTTCTGTTGCTTTATTGTTCTTTCCATCGAAGCTCATCGGTGGGGAAGCACCTGGCCTTGAGCCTGCCGTATGTGACCACCGTCACAGCCAGAGCGCAGGTGAGCTGATCCCCTCCTCGTCACCACAGCCAGCTGTGGATGGGGCTGACGTGACACTGGCTGTCCCTGTCTCTCTCATCCTCTCAGACTGCCCTGGCCGAGGCTGCTGGGACGAGGAGGGGAGACCCAGGGACCAGGAGGGGAGACCCAGGGACCAGGAGGGGAGACCCAGGGACCAGGAGGGGAGACCCAGGGACCAGGAGGGGAGACCCAGGTGTGAGAAGGGGAGACCCAGGCTGTATCAGCAGCAGCTGCCAGGAGCCCCAGGACTCTGACCCCCCCAGCAGACCTGGTTCCCCTCGACACGCCCAGAGGTGAAGGCCAACTACAGTTCGATAACGTGATTTTTTTTTTTAAACTGTTATTGAATTTGGCCTGTGTCACGTCACTTAGGTGTCCTCTGGTGGGATGGGGGTTGTAACTCAGAGAATTTAACTGTAGATCAAGATCACGGGTTCAAATTCCCCCGTATGTCTCTTGGATGAAAACACAAAATGAATACATTAGATTTATCTTAACAAGCAGCCTTTGGTATTCCTGACAGGCCAATCATGGAAGACCAAGAATGTCTGTCAGTGGTGACAACAACCAATCACAGCCCAGAACCACGGCAGGATGCAGAGCTAGAAGAGGGGCAGTTATCAGACCTGGACTGACCCCATGTGACCTGCAAGGTGCATAGCCTCCCCACATGGCTTCAGACATACACGTTTTCATAAAATAAATGGTGTCAACTATTGATCCCAGCATTCAGAATACGGTGCTGTAATGAAAACTTTCCTCTGGAGATTTCTGTTCTGTGTTCAGCTTCCAGCAGTGTGTGTACACAGTGTTAGGGGGGTGTGGTTGTGTGGTAGCATTTACACATAGTGATGTTTCTTCCCTCAAACTGTTGACAATATGTAATTGTTGTCAGTGATTCTATGTGTCTGTAGTGTCTGTGAAACACTAAACTTAAAAATGCGAAGAGAATGTAGTTTTTTTCACAAATGTTTCAATGTATTCACAAAACATGTGAATGTTCTGTGTTTATGGCTGGAATAGACCCAAACTGTAAAGTTTTTAAGCATGCAACACTCTCTACCTCCTAACAGAAAACACTATATGGTGTATGTCCTATATACCCAAATGTTTAATTAGTGTAATAAATACAGGCTGATTGTTTCAAATTGTGTTTGATTTGTGTAAGTACTATTCCATATTACTGTGAACATTTCTAATAAAGACCAAAAACACAAATCAAACTAAATAGTATAAGAGCCGACAGGTTACACTGTGGCTTGTAATTTTATTGTTATTATTATATCTATCTTTACAAACAACTGTTGTGAGTGTAATAAACCACCCATGCATGTCTGTGAACCTCACACCAGTGTTGCCAGGGAAGAGAATCTCCTAATTAGGTAAAGAACAAAGAACCCATCTTGCTGTTTTAACTCTGCGTTTCAGGCTCATGTCAGTAACTGTCTGTGGTGATAAAGAGTCTTAGTTAGGGTTACTGTTGGTTTACTGTTGTTTCAGGGGATGTTTTGATACTCTGTCAGCCCATTAGGAGGCCTTTTCTGATAACCTCTCTCTGACGTGTTTGTAGACTGAGGGTTAGCATGGAGGGAGACAACTGAAACTCTTTTCCTGGTGGGAGGGGCTGAGTACCTTCTCTGAAGTGCCACGTCCTCATTGTGAGACGAGCAAGTCAACATGTTCTTCTACACATCGCTTTGACAGAAGTTAGTCAACAACCGTAAAGGGCTTCAACTCAAAACTTATCATGGCACTGTTGTTTTTCAATTAGTTTTATTTTTGATTTTAGAGTGTTTACAAATACTGGACTAGCTATCACTACTTCCATGAGTATTATCAGTTATTTATAAAAGTGTAAACATTGTCACATTAATAGTTACACACACAGGGACCACACTGAATTTGATCACAGTAATACACGTGATTACAATTAAAGGAGATTTGATGAAGAAACAGTTATATTACGCTTGAGATGTTGAGTGCAACAGCAGAAATGACACTAATAAGTGTCCTGTCTTTGCAAGTCATGTTCAAATGACTGCATCCCCCCTTCAGCAGACCAGCTGTGAACTAGTAAATGAAAACACATTGAGACCACCAGCCCTAAACAACGATCATCACAGCTACTAAATTACTAGTATTATAAATAACTAATAATATAATAATAAATCCTCCATGTGCTTCTGCCTGATTCCTGGTCTAGTTGTACATTTCATCTGACATCCAGCTAAGTGAATCCGAGTGGCATAACTATGCTTGTCGGACAATTTAGTTGTTTCAAAACCAAACTGTCGACACAGCTTTCCGGCATCGTAACCGTGGGAGTGGGCTGACGACGGAACAGTAACGGCTCCACGTTTGCGAGCCGTGAAGTGGCTGACAAGCATCGTTAGTGAGGTGAACACTGGCCTTCCTTTGAGGTTTGTTTTCCAAGCAGCAGCAAACCCCTTGCTTCAGAAGATGTGACCATTTACCCATCCATCCTGTGTACCATCTTTAGACACTGATGCCAATCAGGATCCTAATGATGAAAACGTGTGTTTTGTCTCTAACCAATGCTGGTCTCTAGTCGTTTTTATGATAATAGGGAACAGTTTATCAACAAGAAATAGGGACACTACAGAACATGTCTTATAAAAAGAAGTGCCATTTCCTCTGAATTCAAGAAGAACAAGGGGGATGGAACGCTGTTACGTTACTTAAACACATTTACGTGTGCTAAGACCTGTCAGGTGATCTGGACAGGAGCTGGTGGAGGGTTTTACAGGGTGTGTGTGTCAGTGTGTGTGTCACCACTTCCTTGTGTGTGTGTCTGCTCATCTAACAAGCGTGTGTGGCATGTGTCTCCATTGTGTTAGAAGCGCAATGCAGAACATAGGAGTTTCTTGCCTTCCCGTCCTCCCCACGTTCTGACCGTCTGTCCTGGCCCGTCTGTGCGGCTGGAGGGGAGGGCGGGGGAATCAGATGCTCTTTGGTGATTTTCAAGTGTCTTTAAGACAACAGATGACAGACTGATACACACACACATGCACACACACACTGGCCTGAGTCAGAGGGCTGTAGTGGTTCAAAGTGTTTTTCTGTGAAGAGGAGTGCTGACTTGTTGTGAGGAAGGTACATCTTCAGATGAGGATGTTGCTGGGGCAGAGATTTCTCCTCAGTCTAGTGGTTATGAATTGACAGCATTGGACTCAGGAGCTATGTGGATAAAATAAATCAAAGTCAAGAAAAACCCATGGACGGAACACTGGACGACATTCATGAGGAGCAAAAGCCAGCACAACCAGGCAAGATTATGATATAATATAATAATCTTGTATAGTTCTTTTGCTTTGTTATTCAGTATTAATATATAATGTTACACTGTCAGCAGAATATGGTAGTGAAATGGTCCCTTTCTATGTTGTATCTACTGCAGCAAGCTTTTTAGTCACCTCTTTATAATGTTCAAATATAATTGTGACTTTACACTTGTTATGACTCGAAAGGTTGTTTTTGCATAAACAATATATATATAAAGCCACATTTCCTGATAGACTGTAATTTTTCCATTTAAAATAGTTCCATCCATTCTAACTGAAGGAGACACATCTGGTGTTCCTGTTCAGAAGGGAATCCCTGCCCAAGGTCACATGACCAGGGAAAATACCACCAGCACTGACCTCATCACAAGTATGCATGTTGTGAATCATCAACTGTACATGACTCAGTCACATTCACAAAGCGCTATAGAAAGGCCAATCATATGTTTTAACATATGCATGAAATGATAAATATCCTGGTGCATGTGTAATATCTTAATAGGATAGTATTTTGAGTCATCATATTGTAATATATTATTGATAAGCAACAGACTTTCTACATTGCGCTTTAGTATAGAATGAGTCATTCTCAGCAGTGTGTTAAACTGAGTCAGGGATTAAGAATGTAAGATCCTTTCACACCTTCCAAAGTTATAGAAACGTCCAGAAGACACACAGCAGCTAAGCAGATACAGTCAGAACAACAACACAACGAAACCTCCATGTTCTTAACAAAGTAACCTTCTCCTCTTCCTCTCAAGCACAGCCCCACCCCTCCACAGCTCCACCTCCGGCCCAGACGCCCTGGTCCCGGCCCCAGAGGGTCCTCCCCGGTCCTGGGGCACAGCAGGGTGGCCGTGGCCTGCCCCCTCTGTGCCCAGGCCGGGTGCAGGGCTCCTGCCTCTCGGTCCACAGCACCAGGAGAAGCCAGAGCAGAGAGAGCCTGGCCAGCACACGGACGCCTGGCACCAAACAAGACGGTAATTCACTTTACAAACTAAACACAGTAAAACATGATAGTAATGGAAGCTGTGTGTGTAGTTTCAAATAACATTCCAGGGCTTTCCGTATCACACAAACAGCCTCATGTAGTTGTCTACATAAAAAAAAAAAAAAGATTATTTTGTTAGTTACAAGAGTGTTGTGTGTATGCATGGTGTTTTTACAGTAACAATAGTCATGGTTACGTAGAACTGGGCTGGAAACAAGCGCTGAACACATTCTGTCCATCCTGAGTTTGATGTCCACCAACATCAGCGTTGTGTCTGTGAGGAAGATGGCCCTGCTGCTTAGCAGAGAAAAGATGAACCTTTCTCCCAGGAGACTGCTGCCACCTTCGTTTCATTTACTTACTTTAGTAAACAGGATGAAATACTCCAATTTGCATAAACCTGCTCCATATCTGGTCCCGGTAAAAGATAAAAACAATAAGCGCAGCTACACAACAATGAGTGGGCCAATAAAGATGCAGCATTACGCATAACAAGGGTTAATTTTATGCAATTTTGCAGAAACTTAATTTCGATATCTGAGCAATTATCCTCTGACAGGTTTATTTGCTTAGTGGCTCATTACAAGTGGCCTTTTCACCTTCCCCTTGATTCTCCCAGAGGAGGAAAGTGCTGTGATTAGGTAAACACTATCGCACGCTAGCACTGAAACAGCTTTTTTAAGGTAAGGATGGCACACACGGGAAATAAGAATACAGATGAAGGGAGGTTAACGTAGATGTTTTTTCCGTTTCTGGAAGCTGCTAGTCAGTGCTTGGTACAGTACTAACTCGCTTGGTTCCATTGTTTTTTTCAACGTATATTTATTTCCAGACCCTGGAAATGTTCCACACCTGTTTCAAATGAATGGGTCGTTATCAAGCTCTGTAGAAGCCGGGTAATGACCATTCATTAGAATCAGGTGTGTTGGAGCAGGGAAATATCTAAAACATACAGGACAGCGGCTCTCGAGGACCATGGTTGCCTACCCCCGCCCTAACCCTGCCCTTAACCTTTAATGTTATTCTAACCCTAAAACAACAAAATATAACTTTAAAAAGCATTAGAAGTTATGGGGTGCAGCAAAAGGGCCCCACAAGGTCAAGATTATCTGGTTTCACTATAGGCCTACTCGTGAGGACATTTGGTCCCCACAAGGATAGTTAAACAAGACCACCACACACACACACACAAAGAAAGAGAAAGGTTGCTGCCAGAGGCAGAGCCATCTAAGAAGGTTTTTCTATGGCTCTGGTTGCTGCTACTGAAACGACAACATACCCTAACATCCAGTCCTCTCTCTCTCTCTCTTCCTTCCTCCATATCGGTGACTTGTGCCCGGTGCTGGAAGGTTGCTGCCTGCCCCTGGTGATGGCCTGCCTGTCGTGCCAGTGCTCCGTGGTTGTCCTGGGCCTGCTGGAGGCCTGCTCCTCCTGCCTCCACTCCCTCTGCACCTCCTGCTGCCGCGGCTGCGCCCGCTGCTGCACCGCCCTCCAGGAGGCGCCCGTGGAGGAGCTCAACTGCCACGCGCACTGCCATTCCGTCCTTTTCGAGTCCTGCTGCGAGCCTACGGAGTGTCTCGAGTTCTGTCTGGAGTGTTCGGAGATCTGCCACCACAGCTAGCAGTCTGTGTGTGCCTTTTTCAAGTTTGTTGGACCTATTATAGTTACAGTATTGACCAGAAATGTAGGGGAGAGAGGGGGGGGGGCGGTGTTTTAGCGAAATCGGTGACCTGTCTAAAACCGTGACCAGGGGTTGCTGTTCAGCAAATGTTAGGGTTAGGGTTCAAACATTTGCAGAACAACGACCCCCGGTCACAGTTTTAGGTACAACACTGGAATCGAAACTGGGGCCGCTGTGTTAAGGCTAGCTAGCTACCTTAGAGGACACTACCTCGGTGAAGCAACAGCGGCTAGCGGACCAAAGCTAGAAGAGCTTTCAGCTGGCCCTCTCATTAGAAACGAACTGAAGAACAGTCCCCGCTACAGGACATGCTGTATCCTGTAAGCACTCTCTTCATGGCCATTTGTTCAAGATTTGTATTCTCTGTTGATAAAGAGCATCCTACCAAGATAATGCCGTTGTGTGTTTTCGGTAGATAAGCCTACTGCTATTGACCCATTCAAAGCCACATCTAGTTGGACTCATTGTGTCAATTAAAGCAGTGAACAACAATCAATCTGCCGTCTGTGAACACCAAACACTCATACAAGTATGTGCTTTTTGATCAAAAATACATAAATAGCTGAAATATGTTTAATTCAACTGCTATGATTTGACATGAAGTAACTTTGGGGGCACGTTAACAATTAACAGCATGTAGGCTAATAATTTTGACCCGAGTAACCCATTTATTTGGAGGGTCTTCTTTAAATCTGCTGAAGTTCAGTTAGTTTTCCCCATGCAAGTCTCCAGCTTTGACTTACACCTTTAAAATCCTTTACAGCTAAGGAAAGAGGCGACGCTGAAGTTGTCATCTCTTTTTCGAATTCCTTTTCATAGGTGTCAGATAAAGCACTTGCAACATGAAAGAATGCCAGGCGTTAACTCGCAAGCTGACAAGAAGAGGGAATAAATGTTATGTTTATCCCCTGTGTGATTTTTGCAAGATAAATTCAAAAGCATCAAGGGTGCTTTTGAAACAAGCAATGTCCTGAAGATCGATGTCGGCTTCTTTAAGCTCGTTTCAAACAATGACAGGGAAGAGGCGAAATAAACAGCCCAAAATACAACAAAGACAACTAAAGACAACACTGTCAATGTGTCTGTTTGCCAAGAGACTAATTTATGGCACGTTGTAGAGTGGAAATCAAATCAAAGCAGCCCCTTTACCCACAAATCTCCTTGATTCGGTCGGCGACAAACAGTGGTGGCATTTTATTTTGAGCTCAGTGACCACAAACAAGCAAATAAAATACTCGTGTTTGTTTCCCATGTCCCTTTCAATTTATCCATTTTCTTATGGTTCCACTCTGGCCTAATGCCTTCCTCCAACAGGCTGTAATAAACCGCAGCAGGTAAATCAGCCTGTGGGAGCAGGGTGGCTCTGGTCAGGTTAACTGGACTGGCAAGAAAGGGGGGCGGGGGGTGGCGTGCTGTCATTTTGTAATGACAGCACGCCACCGCCAATGATTTCCTGTCATGTTCAGGGCAAGTAAACATTATATATTATTGAACCACGGGGCCTCCATCCCTATCGGAGGATGTCAAATATAAATGTTGTGTTAAAGCACTTTGACGTTCACTGTTTCCAGTGTCCAGGTTTAGATCAACTGCATTATAAATTGAAAATTGACATGAATTCTTTCAAAGTGTTGAAGCACTATTATAGACCATACTGTCCGTAAGTTCCGGAAAAAAAGTGTTTTTTTTTTTACCAATTATCGCTGTGTTGTTTAGCGGGTGGTGGAAAACGGACAGTTTTTTGCACGTGATTGGCTGCAGGCAAGCAACTCGAGTGGCGTAATCTGCAAACATTACAGGATGACCCCCTGTCGAATGATTTGTTTAATGTGTGCGTTGCTTTTCAAAACAAACCTTTCAACACGTCTTTATTCCAACTGTCTTCCCGTATCCCTGCCTGTCCTACAGCTCGGTGATGATGTTTGTAACCCCTTCAATCAAAACAGGATTTATGTATAGTGTATTAACTTGCATAAAAAAAGAACAAGTGAATAAAAGACATAATAGGTAGTCTGTCAATGTGCCCATCTATGTACAGGAAACAAAAATAAATGCCAGATGTTAGAACATTTGAATATCCGACGTTGTTGGCTGACAAAGATAGATCAAAGGGAGGGGAGCCACGGGGGGGGGGGGGGGGGGGGGCATCGCAAACACAGCGCCTCTTTTTAATAACTAAGGGGATCGAATGTCGCATCAAGTTTCATATGATACACACGAATGAAGCAGAGCAGGAAAAGAATATCACAAAACTAGAAGATAATGAGGCTTGGGTTACGCATGCAGTATCGCAAATTACGAGTCCACTACTAGTTATTAAACAACTGAGAATTTAAATGTGGTATGACATGGTGGCTGTAAAGATCTTAGTCCTAGAATTATGTGGGGTAATTTACTCGGTACATATCTTAATATCACTTAAGTAACATAAGCTTTGGCAGTTTTAGTTCATTGAGTTTCATTAAACTAAAACTACTTATTTGAAATAAAATACACTACTAAGTCATTACATTACACACAATAATTTGATGCAGTATTGTTTCAAAAACTTTATTTTCTCAGTTCCCTTTTTCATGTTAACGGTCATCATAGGTCAAGACTAGTTTCTGGCCTACAGATTTTGGATTATTAGGCACATTCCTAAAAACATTGTTTAAGCACAAATATTCACGTAAAAGATTGTTCCATACAGCTGATTAAAGTGTACCATCTACATAAAACATATACTTTGTTTATATAATGAAAGGTTTTCTGGACTTTTATTTACTTTACAATATATTTTCTGTATCTTTAGAAATGTACAGGTCCGAAGCTCCAGGGGTCATGAACGCGCTTCAATCTCATATATTTCTTAAAGTAACAATATCCTAAAATACTGAAAGTTTATTTTTTGGTAACCACAAGAGCAAACAAACAAAATAGTTATTCAACCAAGTTAGCTCGCAAAGGTACCCTGTTTAAAAGAACTAGAGAATGTTCTAGTTTGTCTCATTCAAGTATATCTTGTGCATGACAGAAAACAAAACAAGTTTCTTTTACAAGACAAAAAACAAGAGTTATCCATTATTCACCATTACATGGCACAAATTAAATTAAAGTTCTAGGCAATATTATCAATAACATACAGTCCAACACTTACAAATATGCACAAACATCAACCAGGACTGTCTGCACACAGCACCCTATATACAATACTGTACACATATCGTATTATAGAGACTCAACTAATAAAGTTACAGTAAAAACAAACCCGCTCTGGAGAAACAATACTAAAGAGTACCTCTCCGTTCGTACACATCGATAACAAAGATTTTCAAAATATGGCTTTTGAAAACATTCTAAAAAACCCCCCATCTACTCCTGAGTGTGTAAGTGCAACGTGCAATCATGTTTGTCTCCATCTTTGAAACGGTGCGAAAATAAATAGGATTAAAAAAACAACAATTAAAATGACGTAAAAGCTGGCGTAGGAGTGGCTTCAGCCCGAGTGTTGTTCTCTTGAGAGTAAACAGGCGGTGAGGGGGCCCCAGCAGCTCTGGTGAGGGGGCCCCCAGCAGCTCTGGTGAGGGGGCCCCAGCAGCTCTGGTGAGGGGGCCCCAGCAGCTCTGGTGAGGGGGCCCCCAGCAGCCCCGGTGAGGGGGCCCCAGCAGCCCCGGTGAGGGGGCCCCAGTGCCGTGGTGAGGGGGCCCCAGCAGACCCGGTGAGGGGGCCCCAGCAGCCCCGGTGAGGGGGCCCCAGTGCCGTGGTGAGGGGGTCCCAGGAGCCGTGGTGAGGGGGCCCCAGTAGCCCTGGTGAGGGGGCCCCAGCAGCCGTGGTGAGGGGGTCCCAGCAGCCCTGGTGAGGGGGCCCCAGTAGCCCTGGTGAGGGGGCCCCAGTAGCCCTGGTGAGGGGGCCCCAGTGCCGTGGTGAGGGGGCCCCAGTAGCCCTGGTGAGGGGGCCCCAGCAGCCGTGGTGAGGGGGCCCCAGCAGCCGTGGTGAGGGGGCCCCAGCAGCCGTGGTGAGGGGGCCCCAGTGCTGTGGTTAGGGTGCCCCAGCAGCCCTGGTGAGGGGGCCCCAGTGCTGTTGTTAGGGGGTCCCAGCAGCCGTGGTGAGGGGGCCCCAGCAGCCGTGGTGAGGGGGCCCCAGCAGCCCTGGTGAGGGGGCCCCAGTAGCCCTGGTGAGGGGGCCCCAGTGCAGTGGTTAGGGAGTCCCAGCAGCCGTGATGAGGGGGCCCCAGCAGCCGTGGTGAGGGGGCCCCAGCAGCCGTGGGGGGGGGCCCCAGTGCCGTGGTGAGGGGGCCCCAGCAGCCCTGGGGGGGGGGCCCAGCAGCCCTGGGGGGGGGGCCCAGCAGCCCTGGGGGGGGGGGGGGGCCCAGTGCCGTGGTGGCTCCAGCACGTCTCAGATCATGTAGTTCCTCTTCAGCACCTCCAGGTACTGCTGTGTAGCCCTGCTGACGGGGTCCAGCTCCACCCCCAGGCTCCTGGTGGAGCCGGAGGCCGAGCCCACGGGGGACACCCGGGCTGGACTCCCCTCCAGCTCCGCTGAGGACACACACAGCGAGACGTCACCCATGTGATCCCATACAGGGGAAATCTATATGATTCAACTGTGTACGACTCAAAAAATGAGAATTTCAGAGACAAACATTACCATGGTCCAATTCCTTTGATATATTTCTCTCCAGTTCTTTCTGCATCTAGGGTACAAGGAGAAAATACAAGTATGAGATTCAGGAGGTCCACCTTCAGCCTGGACCTTCAGCCTGGACAGACCTTTAAACCAAACTGCATGTTTCGATAGGGACAGGTTCATTCTGGCAGGAGAGAACTGGGGTGTGTTTCCCGAAAGCGTTGTAAGCCTAAGTTGATCGTAGAATCCATCGAAGGACGAATCTTAGTTTTACGGGCCGTTCCTAAAGACATCGTAGCTAAAGTGTCTCTTGAAAATTCGTAACTCTTGAAAGTGCATAGATTAGCCTACTCCTTTACAAGCATGTTTGGGAAATGCACGTAAGAAATATCGATGGTTTCGTTTTTTGCTCGATCGTTGCTACGATCCATCGTTATTGAGAAACGCAGCCCTGTTCAGTTAGCACATTACACTGGGCTGAATGCACACTGTGGCAGGATCAGCTGGTTGACAAGGCAGGCAAAAACAGCAACCAAACACTGCAGGACAGCTCAGCTGTGAGCAGGCAACCATGTGAGCACTGATGGGGACTGAGACAGCAGGCCAAGACACCATCCAACTTTAACTGGGCCGCTATTTTTAACACATTCTTAACACGTCATCCTACAGTGGTGTTTTCTAAGATCGGAGTATGGTACACTGAAAGCAAATTACAACATAAAGAATGTGCGAAATGGTAAATGAGTACAAAAGAGTGTATTTTTCATTTAGTTTCTCCAATAACGGCTATAATACACACGACTGAGATCTCAAATTGTTGAGTTGCACAAAAAAAAGGCAATTTCAAACTGCTTCTGAACCCCTCAGACAGTTGTCACAGCTTGAGAGAAAATGCTTCAAATCAAGAGAACTTGAGAAGGATACAGAACAAAACTATCTATTCCCATCTTTCATGGGAATAGATAGCCAAATGAATTGAGGTTGATGTCTGTGACAACTGCACTGCAGGACACTACTGTATTGTAGATGCTGTCCTACAATAGTTTGCTCCAATGCTTTTATAACTAGCTCTGCTGCCACTCTGCGATGACTATAACCCAGTGAGGGCTTTAGTATGGAGGGGTGGACCAGAGGAGGGTTGCAGGGTTAGGGGTGGACCAGAGTAGGTTTCAGGGTTAGGGGTGGACCAGAGGAGGGTTGCAGGGTTAGGGGTGGACCAGAGGAGGTTTCAGGGTTATGGGTGGACCAGAGGAGGTTTCAGGGTTATGGGTGGACCAGAGGAGGGTTGCAGGGTTAGGGGTGGACCAGAGGAGGTTTCAGGGTTATGGGTGGACCAGAGGAGGGTTTCAGGGTTAGGGGTGGACCAGAGGAGGTTTCAGGGTTATGGGTGGACCAGAGGAGGGTTGCAGGGTTAGGGGTGGACCAGAGGAGGTTTCAGGGTTATGGGTGGACCAGAGGAGGGTTGCAGGGTTATGGGGTGGACCAGAGGAGGGTTGCAGGGTTAGGGATGGACCAGAGAAGGGTTGCAGGGTTAGGGATGGACCAGAGGAGGGTTGCAGGGTTAGGGATGGACCAGAGAAGGGTTGCAGGGTTAGGGGTGGACCAGAGGAGGGTTGCAGGGTTAGGGGTGGACCAGAGGAGGGTTGCAGGGTTAGGGATGGACCAGAGAAGGGTTGCAGGGTTAGGGGTGGACCAGAGGAGGGTTGCAGGGTTAGGGGTGGACCAGAGGAGGGTTGCAGGGTTAGGGATGGACCAGAGAAGGGTTGCAGGGTAAGGGGTGGACCAGAGGAGGGTTGCAGGGTTAGGGATGGACCAGAGAAGGGTTGCAGGGTTAGGGGTGGACCAGAGGAGGGTTGCAGGGTTAGGGGTGGACCAGAGGAGGGTTGCAGGGTTATGGGTGGACCAGAGGAGGTTTCAGGGTTAGGGATGGACCAGAGGAGGGTTGCAGGGTTAGGGGTGGACCAGAGGAGGGTTGCAGGGTTAGGGGTGGACCAGAGGAGGGTTGCAGGGTTAGGGGTGGACCAGAGGAGGGTTGCAGGGTTAGGGGTGGACCAGAGGAGGGTTGCAGGGTTAGGGATGGACCAGAGGAGGGTTGCGTGACAGGACAGTGAAACGAGAGCATGGACAGCTACACACCACTACACACCTGGTCACGAGTCTGGCTGTAGAGAAGATAGGTGAGAGACAGACTTTTGAGCTAGAAGCTGGAGAAGTGAGAAACAAGATGTTAGGAACAATGTCCCACTACAAGACACAAGAGGAGGACAGGCGCAGGAGAGAAGAGATGACATGTATGGAAGTATCATGTTTAAAAGTCTAGTTAGTAAGGAAGAGTGAGAGAGCAGTGGAGAGGGAGCGATCCCAGCAGTTTGGTTGTTTCATTTATATAAAGGGAAACCGAACAAACGGGAGGTGTTGCCATCATATACAGTTAGGTCCATAAATATTTGGACATTGACACAATTTTAATCACTTTGGCTCTGTATACCACCACAATGGATTTGAAATGAAACAATCAAGATGTGCTTTAAGTGCAGACTTTCAGCTTTAATTTCAGGGTATTTACATCCAAATCAGGTGAACGGTGTAGGAATTACAACACATTTTATATGTGCCCCCCCCCTTTTTAAGCGACCAAAAATAATTGGACAAACTAACATAATCATAAATCTAATTGTCACTTTTAATACTTGGTTGCAAATCCTTTGCAGTCAATGACAGCCTGAAGTCTGGAACCCATAGACATCACCAGACACTGGGTTTCGTCCCTGGTGATGCTCTGCCAGGCCTCTACTGCAACTGTCTTTAGTTCCTGCTTGTTCTTGGGGCATTTTCCCTTCAGTTTTGTCTTTAGCAAGTGAAATGCATGCTCAATTGGATTTAGGTCAGGTGATTGACTTGGCCATTGCAGAACATTCCACTTCTTTGCCTTAAAAAAACTCTTTGGTTGCTTTCGCAGTATGCTTCGGGTCATTGTCCATCTGCACTGTGAAGCGCCGTCCTATGAGTTCTGAAGCATTTGGCTGAATCTGAGCAGATAATATTGCCAGAAACACTTCAGAATTCATCCTACTGCTTTTGTCAGCAGTCACATCATCGATAAATACAAGGGAACCAGTTCCATTGGCAGCCATACATGCCCACGCCATAACACTACCTCCACCATGCTTCACTGATGAGGTGGTATGCTTTGGATCATGAGCAGTTCCTTCCCTTCTCCATACTCTTCTCTTCCCATCATTCTGGTACAAGTTGATCTTGGTCTCATCTGTCCATAGGATGTTGTTCCAGAACTGTACAGGCTCTTTTAGATGTTTTTTGGCAAACTCTAATCTGGTCTTCCTGTTTTTGAGACTCACCAATGGTTTACATCTTGTGGTGAACCCTCTGTATTTACTCTGGTGAAGTCTTCTCTTAATTGTTGACTTTGACACAGATACGCCTACCTCCTGGAGAGTGTTCTTGATCTGGCCAACTGTTGTGAAGGGGTTTTTCTTCACCAGGGAAATAATTCTTCTGTCATCCACTACAGTTGTTTTCCGTGGTCTTCCGGTCTTTTGGTGTTGCTGAGCTCACCAGTGCGTTCTTTCTTTTTAAGAATGTACCAAACAGTTGATTTGGCCACACCTAATGTTTTTGCTATCTCTATGATAGGTTTGTTTTGATTTTTCAGCCTAACGATGGCTTGCTTCACTGATGGTGACAGCTCTTTGGACTTCATATTGAGAGTTGACAGCAACAGATTCCAAACACAAATACCATACTTGAAATGAACTCTAGACCTTTTATCTGCTCCTTGTCAATGAAATAACGAACTCCCATGAGGGAATAACATACACCTGGCCATGGAACAGCTGAGCAGCCAATTGTCCAATTACTTTTGGTCCCTTAAAAAGGGGGGGGCCACATTTCAAATGTGTTGTAATTCCTACACCGTTCACCTGATTTGATGTAAATACCCTGAAATTAAAGCTGAAAGTCTGCACTTAAAGCACATCTTGATTGTTTCCTTTCAAATCCATTGTGGTGGTATACAGAGCCAAAATGACGAAAATTGTGTCAATGTCCAAATATTTATGGACCTAACTGTAAGCTTGTCACCATCTCAGAAGGCTTGCTGATGCAAAACACACATTCAATACAAAAACTACAAACAATGATGGAACCATGGAGATGTTTGAAAATTGTAAAAAATCTTTAAACCCCCGATTGTCTCACGAACCCCTCAAAGTCACCATGACATGAGCCTGTGCACAGCAGCTGCCACTGGGTGACCCTCTGAGAGCTCACCTTAGCCAGGTAGGCCTCCACCCTGCTGCCATCCCCCAGGGGGCTGAGGAGGGGGGCCCCCAGGCCCAGGCTCCTGTTGAGGGGCCCCAGACCGGCCCCGTAGGCCCCCACAGAGCCCAGGGAGCCCACGTCCAGCGAGGGCCCCCCCAGGCTGCCGTTGACGATGCTGTTGGCGATGAGAGACTTGCTGCGTTGGCGCTCGCTAAGCAGCTTGGTGTTGGCTTCTGCCAGACGCTCATTTGACCTGGGGGGGAGGGAGGGGGAGGGGCAGATAGATAAGGAAGACATGTCATTATGAGGGGGGTTGCCTTCAAATGGAGAACCACAACTCCACTGCAAAGCTTCGAAATCATCCCCTTACCTGGTGAGAAGTCTATGGAGCGACGGGGAGACATAAATCATTGTCAATCGGGTGCCCCTTCGAGTTTAACTTTACAGTACAAAACTACACACCCTTCCCCCCCCTCCTGTCCCCTTCCAGGTGCCTCAGAAGCCCCTCCCTCACCTCTCCAGCTTGGCCGCCAGGGCCTTGCGTGTGCTTAGCTCCTGGCTGTACAGCTCCCGGTAGCGCTCCAGCTCTGCGCGGGTGCAGTCCCTCTGGCTCAGGCTGTCCTGCTGGGTGGAGCGGGCTCGCCCCAGGTCCCCCTCCAGCTCCCGGATCCGCTGCTCCAGCTGCGAGCGCAGGCTGGCCTCGTTGGCTGCCTTCATCTGCTCCAGGGCCTCCTGGGAGGCTGCCTGGGTCTGGGGGACAGGCATGGATACATCAGGCACCGTCCAGAGTAGCTGTCCTACTGTACGGTCAAGTCAGCACTGGGTCTAGTAGATGGACCATGGATACCTCACACTATCCAGAACTTAGGCTGAGTCATCAGTTAAACTAATATTACCTGTGATCTGATCTGTGATCTTTGACTTTGTCTGGGTATTGGTATGTTTGATTTCAACTATGTTATATAAAACATACATACACATATAAAATCATATAGATATAGGGCTGTTATGTCTCATGCCCAGGGCCGTGCAGGAAGAGGTTGCAGGTTCACCTGCAGGAAGAGGTTGACCTCCTCCAGTTTCTGCCGGACCTCCTGGCGCGCTCTCTCCTCGGCGTCGCGGCGGTACGTGTCGGCCTGGCTCTGGTCCAGCGCCCCGGCCTCCGCCTGGCGGCGCAGTGAGGCCAGCTCCTCCTCCAGTTGACGCTTGCTCCTCTCCAGCCTCTCGTGGCTGCGGCCCAGACCCCTCGTGGAGGCCAGCTGCTCCTTCAGATCCCCGTTCACCCGCTCCAGCTGGCTGCAGCGCGACGCCTCCTTCTCCAGCCTGCTCTGGAGCTGCTCCACCTGGGGGTGGAGACGGGGAGAGGAGGCCTTTAGTGGGATGAGACACGCAGGGAGAGGAGGCCTTTAGTGGGATGAGACACGCAGGGAGAGGAGGCCTTTAGTGGGATGAGACACGCAGGGAGAGTAGGCCTTTAGTGGGATGAGACACGCAGGGAGAGGAGGCCTTTAGTGGCATGAGACACGCAGGGAGAGGAGGCCTTTAGTGGGATGAGACACGCAGGGAGAGGAGGCCTTTAGTGGGATGAGACACGCAGGGAGAGGAGGCCTTTAGTGGCATGAGACACGCAGGGAGAGGAGGCCTTTAGTGGGATGAGACACGCAGGGAGAGGAGGCCTTTAGTGGGATGAGACACGCAGGGAGAGGAGGCCTTTAGTGGGATGAGACACGCAGGGAGAGGAGGCCTTTAGTGGGATGAGACACGCAGGGAGAGGAGGCCTTTAGTGGGATGAGAAACGCAGGGAGAGGAGGCCTTTAGTGGGATGAGAAACGCAGGGAGAGGAGGCCTTTAGTGGGATGAGACACGCAGGGAGAGGAGGCCTTTAGTGGGATGAGACACGCAGGGAGAGGAGGCCTTTAGTGGGATGAGACACGCAGGGAGAGGAGGCCTTTAGTGGGATGAGACACGCAGGGAGAGATGACAACACACACGAGAGCTTGGGTGTTTACTGATGGAATTCCCTCTCTGCTTTCCTAACGTTCCTCGTCTTTGCTTCCCAGGGCAGCCAGGAGCAGTGGTCAGCCACTTGGCGACCCAGGAGTGGCGAGTGGCGAGTCTAAGTGCTCACTCATGTCCTGGTCAGGACATTGCATCTGTTATGCAAGTTAATATTTTTAATATGAAGGTTCTTTATGGAGGAAAGCCATGTGAGTTTGTGGAGAACAGAGAGGCCTAGGAGACAGCCCCGCTGAGCACCGAACAGCGGCCCAAGCAGGAATCAAACCCAGGATTGACACGAGGCACCGTACCACGACAGCAGCGAGGGCTGTGAGGGGGACAGTACCTTGTCCTTCATGCGGCCCACGGCTGCCTCTGATTGGCTGTGTCTCCCCGGCTCCCCCCTGGGACTGGTGAGAGGAGAGCCTAGCTCCGCCCCCTCCTGCTCCCTCAGCCTCTTCTTGGCGGTCTTCACCAGGGTCCTCAACCTGCAACACGTCACCCACACAGCCCCGCCCGTTAGTGACCAACGCTGACGGGGGCGATACAGGGAGTGTCTCTAAACCTTCATCTGACCTCATGCTGGAAAGAGACACACTATGCCTACATTTATTGCAATGCAAAGTAGATTGACTGCATAGGAAAATATGCAGTTTTATCATTAAAAAGTTTGCAGACTAACTCATATTTTAACAAAATGTTCAAGGTTAAAGAGTACTTGAAATACAACCTTTGGGACTCAACATGGTACGTCTAAAGTTTGAAAAAATCATCTCAAATAATCAATGTAACATAGAAAACCCTGACTTCAACAAATACTATGCACAGACATTCAAAAGGACAAACCAAGACAAACCACACGGAACAGACACCAAAACCACGGAGGGACACGGGGTTGCTGAAGCCGGAGAGAGAGCATCTACTGGGTTCCAGTGTTCTGCAGGTTCTAGAGTGTTCTGGAGGTTCCAGAGTGTTCTGCAGGTTCTAGAGTGTTATGGAGGTTCTAGAGTGTTCTGGAGGTTCCAGAGTGTTCTGCAGGTTCTAGAGTGTTCTGGAGGTTCCAGAGTGTTCTGCTGGTTCTAGAGTGTTCTGGAGGTTCTAGAGCGTTCTGGAGGTTCTAGCGTGTCTGCCGCAGGTGAGGAGGAGGTAAGGTGTCACCTGTACATTTCTTTCTGTAGCTCGGTGTTTCTCTTCATCTCCTGGTCCAGCCTGGTGTCCACACACTTCTTCTGGTCGGCAATCTTCCTCACCTTCTTCTTCTCCATGTCCATCTACAGGACACGGTCAAGGCAGACACGCATCACACATCTCCTCCAACACTGGTCCCATTTGGTCAGGAGTTAGCGCTTTGAGTGCAAGACAGGCACATTACAAATGTGATTGAAAATATGATGAAAAATGTATTACTGATATTATTAATTGTGACAGAGGGAAAAGCTAATCTCACGTCGTTAAGACATCACAAAAACCTCTGCCAGTCTGTCGGCATGCTGGGTACTAATCAGGCGTTCTCCAGCCCAGCTGTCAGGGTGGTTGTCATGGTCACCTGACTGCTGAGCTCCCCCTTCTCCTTCTCCAGCTCGGCCAGCCTCAGGCCCAGCTTGGAGCGGCTCTTCAGCTCCTCCTCCCAGAGCGCGTGGGAGTCCTGGGCGGTGTGAGACAGCACGCTCTGCTTCTGCACCTGGAACACGCCACAGACAGGGTTTCACACGCAAGGTCAACATGTTCAAAATCCATGATCCTTCAAAGTCACGGAGATATGGGGCTGTCACTTATCTGACCTGCTCACCTTGGACAGGTAGGGCCACACTATCTGACCTGCTCACCTTGGACAGGTAAGGCCACACTATCTGACCAGCTCACCTTGGACAGCTAAGGCCACACTATCTGACCTGCTCACCTTGGACAGGTAAGGCCACACTATCTGACCAGCTCACCTTGGACAGCTAAGGCCACACTATCTGACCTGCTCACCTTGGACAGGTAAGGCCACACTATCTGACCAGCTCACCTTGGACAGGTAAGGCCACACTATCTGACCAGCTCACCTTGGACAGGTAAGGCCACACTATCTGACCAGCTCACCTTGGACAGCTAAGGCCACACTATCTGACCTGCTCACCTTGGACAGGTAAGGCCACACTATCTGACCAGCTCACCTTGAACAGCTAAGGCCACACTATCTGACCAGCTCACCTTGGACAGGTAAGGCCCCACTATCTGACCTGCTCACCTTGGACAGCTAAGGCCACACTATCTGACCAGCTCACCTTGGACAGGTAAGGCCACACTATCTGACCAGCTCACCTTGGACAGCTAAGGTCACACTATCTGACCAGCTCACCTTGGACAGGTAAGGCCCCACTATCTCACCCTCTGAGAGCTCAACGCAAAACGGCAGAGGAATAATTCCCGGTTGGCTGACGTAACTGGACAAGGTGAGGCAACCAACCTCATGGTTGAGCTGATCCTCCAGACTCATCTTGCTGCCCTGCAGGTTGGTCACCAGATCCTCCAAACGATTCCTGACCTGGGGGAGGGGAATGTTAGGAACGGGAATTTATTTCTGATCAGGATCACCCCAGGAAGACAGAGAAACCACATGGACCTGGAGCAGCCTCTCCACGCTGGTCCAGGGGACCCCCTGCCCTGCTGGTCCCAGACGTTTCCCTCCTCCAACACAGCTGGTTCAGATGAACGTTTCGTTATCAGGCTTCTGCAGAGCTTGATAATGACCCGTTCATTTGACTCAGCTGAGCTTGAAGAGGGAAACCTCTAAAACATCCAGGACAGCGGCCCGAGGACCAGGATTGAACCGCCCTGCTCTAGAGCATGCAGGGCAGGGGGTACAGAGGATCAGGGGATTAAGACGCTGATCTAGAGGATGGAACATGCACCATGCAACTCTAACATCTCCAAAAGGGAGTCCTAGATACCAAGGTTAGATTGGTAGAAAAAGAGATTCAAACAACGCAGACTTGCAGTAGAAACCAATCATTAAGAAGGAACCATCACCAAGAAGGAACCATCACCAAGAAGGAACCAAAGGATTTCAAAGACACTCAGTGATAAAGTTCAAAATCTATTGTCTTTGGATTCCTGGTGTACAAGTGTTTTTGGTGTAGGAATGTCCACGAAGATAAAACTGAAAAAACGATTCTAGAGAAGTCACCCCAAGAAAAATACCAACCCCTCCTCCTTGTGAGTCAGACGGCTGTGAAGAGATCAAACATATTTAAAAACAGATCTACAAGTCAGAGCAGCTGGACAACGACACTTTAAACACATGTGAAGGTTCCGGAACCCCCCGGGGCTCCAGGTGGAACACTCACCCCGACAGCCTCCTGGGCAGCTTTCTGCAGGGCTTCTATCTTGTTGGTCTGCTGTTTGGCTGTGGCCTCCAGCCTGGCGTTCTCGATCTCCAGCCTGCAGCCGGAGCGCAACACCAGCGTTAACTGACCTTCACTGAAACAGTGAAAGTCCTTCTTCCAACACACCTGATTCTAATGACCGGGTCGTTATGAATCTTAGCAGAAGCCTGGTAACGACCAGTCAAAGAACCGTCTAAAACATTCAGGACAGAGGACCCTAAGGACCCGGGTTGCGCTCTGAGGAGGGGGGCTCTGAGGAGGGGGGCTCTGAGGAGGGGGGCTCTGAGGAGGGGGGCTTGTTCAGCTCACCTCTGCACAGCCTCCTCCAGCTGGCGGATGGTTGTGTCTGAACGCGCCGAGGCAGACACGGCCTCCTGGAGTTTGTGAGCGGAGGTGTTGAGGTCTCTCTCCCTCTCATCCACACTGCTCTTCAGCCCGTTGATCTGCCTCTCTGCCTGAACGTACTGGTCCTCACTCTCCTCCAGCTACACACACACACACACACACACACACACACACACACACACACACACACACACACACACACACACACACACACACACACACACACACACACACACACACACACACACACACACACACACACACACACACACACACACACACACACACACACACACACACACACACACACACACACACGTATTGAGTATTTGTACACACCTTGTGAGAATCTACCATTGACTTACATTCAAAATTGTGATCTCTCTAGCCCTTAACCCTACACCTATGGTCCTCTCTCTCCTCTCTCTACACACACAAACACCAACCATCAGCTTTGAGCTCAAACCAAATTCAATCACAGGTCCCCCGTGGTCAGCAGCCTGGTTCATTCTACTGATGAACAACGTTGATCTAGATAATCTGAACAGGCTAAGCAACTTGATCTCTAGTGGTTCCCCAGCGTGGTAGCGGCGCTGTGACAGCCTCTTACCACAGGAGGGCAGTGTACCTTAGCCTTGAGCCTGTCCATGTCCTTGAGCAGTCGTGTCTTCTCGTCCTCCAGGTCATTCCGGTAGCGCGTGTTCACCTCGAGGGTGGCCTCGCTCATCGACAGCTTCTTCAGGGAGTCTGCTAGCTCCTGCTGTAGCTGCCTCACTCCAGCCTGCCACGGCGGGAAAACCAAAAGCAGGGGGTTTAAAACGTCTGTTGAAGTTTCAGAGTCAGAGCTTGATCTCCCACAGGCTGACACGGAGGGAGAAAATGCTGCTGCGGGGGGGGTGGGGGAGGAGGGGGTAATCCTCTTACACTCGTCTGTCCCGGCCTTACCTCTCTGGCGTTCCTCTCCTCCTCCAGCTTGTACACCTGCTCTCGGAGGTCCGCCGCTTTGCCCGCCAGCTCCTTGCTCCTCTCCTCCGCCAGCTGAACGCGCTCCTCGCAGTCCGAGCGCAGCTGGGCCAGGATGTCGCTGAAGCGCTCCTGGGCGTCCGTCACGGCGCGCTCCTTGGCCTCCCCCTTGTTGTGGGCCTCCTCCAGCTGCTGCCTCAGCAGCATGGCCTCGCTCTGCACCTGGGCCAGCCTCTCCTGGGTGGCTTCCTGGCGCGCCCCGGACCGGCCGGCCTGCTCCCTCTCCGCCTGCACGGCCCCCTCCAGCTTCCGGAGGCTCCCGCAGGCCTGCTCCTTCTCCCTGCTCAGGGCCTCCAGCAGCAGGCTCTTCTCGGTGAGCGACAGCGTGACGCGGTGCAGCTCGTTCTCCAGGTTGTTGGCCCTGCCCTCGGCCCTGGCCAGGTTCTGGGACAGGCCGCTGACCGCTTCGCGCTGGCTGGCCGCCTCGTCCTGCCTCTTGTCCTGGGAGCGTAGTCTCTCGTCCCTCTCCCTCTGCAGGGCCTTCTCCGCCTCGGCGCGTCCCGCCTGGCAGAGCTCGGCCTCCTGCAGCGCCCCGGCCAGCCGGGCGCGGGCCGACTCGGCCTGCGCCTCCAGCTGCTCGCGCGCCTGCCGCTCCTGCTCCAGCCGGGACGCCGCCACGGCCAGCTCGGCCTTCAGGGAGCTGAGCTGGCCGCTGTACTGGTACATGGTCTGCGCCAGGGCCTCCTCGTTGAGCTTGAGGTCGCGGCGAGCGTCTTCCAGGCGCTCCCGGAGGCCCTCGCTCTCTTCCACCAGCCGGGCCTCCTCCTGCAGGCTGTGGGAGCGCCGGCGCTCCAGCTCCGCCCTCAGGCCCCCCAGCTCCTCCTGCAGGGTGGAGAGCTGCTGCAGGAGCTCTCTCTCCCGGTCGCTGGCCTCAGTCAGCTGGGACAGAGCCTGGAGAGGTTGAAGTCAGAGCGGTTGATTTGTCACACGCACCAAATAGCACAGCGTGAGCAAAAAAAAACACGTTTTAAATGAATAGTGGACACACCAAGGAACCCAGACCCACACAATCTAAAAAAACCCAAGAAGAGCTGTGACCTCGTTGCTCCTGCTGACGTTCCTGCGGTTCTCCTCCTCCACCTCCTGCTGCCTGCGGAGGTGGGAGCTGAGCAGGCTCTCCTGCAGGGCGCGGGCGCTGCGCTCCTGGGCCAGCAGGCGCTGCATATCGCTGCGGTCGTCCTCCAACTAGGGGGCGACATTCAAAACACTGCTCACCTCGGAATCTCAACAGGAGAAGGACGGCCCGAATCAATCGGTAATCAAAAGGAACACTGGCAGCAACAACAAATAAACCGATGCATGAAAGGAATGTGGTGTGGTTGACGGGTGTGGTCATGAAAGATGTGTTAGGGGTTGTGATGTGAGGTGTTATGAGGTCTGGGGGGTTGTGAGGTCTGGGGGGTTGTGAGGTCTGGGGGGTTGTGAGGTCTGGGGGGTTGTGAGGTCTGGGGGGTTGTGAGGTCTGGGGGGCTGTGAGGTCTGGGGGGCTGTGAGGTCTGGGGGGTTGTGAGGTCTGGGGGGTTGTGAGGTCTGGGGGGCTGTGAGGTCTGGGGGGCTGTGAGGTCTGGGGGGCTGTGAGGTCTGGGGGGCTGTGAGGTCTGGGGGGTTGTGATGTGAGGTGTTATGAGGTCTGGTGGGTTGTGATGTGAGGTGTTATGAGGTCTGGGGGGCTGTGATGTGAGGTGTTATGAGGTCTGGGGGGCTGTGATGTGAGGTGTTATGAGGTCTGGGGGGCTGTGATGTGAGGTGTTATGAGGTCTGGGGGGCTGTGATGTGAGGTGTTATGAGGTCTGGGGGGCTGTGATGTGAGGTGTTATGAGGTCTGGGGGGCTGTGATGTGAGGTGTTATGAGGTCTGGGGGGCTGTGATGTGAGGTGTTATGAGGTCTGGGGGGCTGTGATGTGAGGTGTTATGAGGTCTGGGGGGCTGTGATGTGAGGTGTTATGAGGTCTGGGGGGCTGTGATGTGAGGTGTTATGAGGTCTGGGGGGCTGTGATGTGAGGTGTTATGAGGTCTGGGGGGCTGTGATGTGAGGCGTTATGAGGTCTGGGGGGCTGTGATGTGAGGCGTTATGAGGTCTGGGGGGCTGTGATGTGAGGCGTTATGAGGTCTGGGGGGCTGTGATGTGAGGCGTTATGAGGTCTGGGGGGCTGTGATGTGAGGCGTTATGAGGTCTGGGGGGCTGTGATGTGAGGCGTTATGAGGTCTGGGGGGCTGTGATGTGAGGCGTTATGAGGTCTGGGGGGCTGTGATGTGAGGCGTTATGAGGTCTGGGGGGCTGTGATGTGAGGCGTTATGAGGTCTGGGGGGCTGTGATGTGAGGCGTTATGAGGTCTGGGGGGCTGTGATGTGAGGTGTTATGAGGTCTGGGGGGCTGTGATGTGAGGTGTTATGAGGTCTGGGGGGCTGTGATGTGAGGTGTTATGAGGTCTGGGGGGCTGTGATGTGAGGTGTTATGAGGTCTGGGGGGCTGTGATGTGAGGTGTTATGAGGTCTGGGGGGCTGTGATGTGAGGTGTTATGAGGTCTGGGGGGCTGTGATGTGAGGTGTTATGAGGTCTGGGGGGCTGTGATGTGAGGTGTTATGAGGTCTGGGGGGCTGTGATGTGAGGTGTTATGAGGTCTGGGGGGCTGTGATGTGAGGTGTTATGAGGTCTGGGGGACTGTGATGTGAGGTGTTATGAGGTCTGGGGGGCTGTGATGTGAGGTGTTATGAGGTCTGGGGGGCTGTGATGTGAGGTGTTATGAGGTCTGGGGGGCTGTGATGTGAGGTGTTATGAGGTCTGGGGGGCTGTGATGTGAGGTGTTATGAGGTCTGGGGGGCTGTGATGTGAGGTGTTATGAGGTCTGGGGGGCTGTGATGTGAGGTGTTATGAGGTCTGGGGGGCTGTGATGTGAGGTGTTATGAGGTCTGGGGGGCTGTGATGTGAGGTGTTATGAGGTCTGGGGGGCTGTGATGTGAGGTGTTATGAGGTCTGGGGGGCTGTGATGTGAGGTGTTATGAGGTCTGGGGGGCTGTGATGTGAGGTGTTATGAGGTCTGGGGGGCTGTGATGTGAGGTGTTATGAGGTCTGGGGGGCTGTGATGTGAGGTGTTATGAGGTCTGGGGGGCTGTGATGTGAGGTGTTATGAGGTCTGGGGGGCTGTGATGTGAGGTGTTATGAGGTCTGGGGGGCTGTGATGTGAGGTGTTATGAGGTCTGGGGGGCTGTGATGTGAGGTGTTATGAGGTCTGGGGGGCTGTGATGTGAGGTGTTATGAGGTCTGGGGGGCTGTGATGTGAGGTGTTATGAGGTCTGGGGGGCTGTGATGTGAGGTGTTATGAGGTCTGGGGGGCTGTGATGTGAGGTGTTATGAGGTCTGGGGGGCTGTGATGTGAGGTGTTATGAGGTCTGGGGGGCTGTGATGTGAGGTGTTATGAGGTCTGGGGGGTTGAGCGCAGACCTGTTTGTTGTTGTTGGCCAGCGTCCTCATGTCCAGCTCCAGGTTCCTGAGGGAGAGCTGCAGGGTCTGCTTGTCCTCGGCCTCAGCCCGCTGCTGCTCCTCCTTCCTGCCCAGCTGCACCCGGGTCTTCTCATACAGCATGGAGGCGTTCCTGTGCTTCTCAGTCTCCTGCTTCAGCTGGAACCTGGAGCCACGCAGGAGCAGAGGGGGGCGGGGGGGGGGGGGAGAGAGGTGTGGGGAGGGGGGCGGGGGTGTGGGGAGGGGGGGGGGGTGGGGGCAGGTCAGCTACACCTGCTGCTGAAGTCATCTAACGTGAAGAAAGTAATCAAACTAGAAGAAAAGTGTGTGCTGCCGTTAAATAGGATTTTCTTAATAAAAAGTGTGTGAGGTGGGACAGGACAGATTTGCAGTTCCTAAAAAGCATGTCATGAAACCGACGCCCCAGACACACACACAGACACCCACACGCACACACACACGTACTTGAGGTTGTTGAGGTCTGTCTCCAGCTCCAGCTGCTTGTGTTCCAGGCCAGACTTGAGGTCCCGGACGTCCTCCAGAGCCCCCCTCAGCTCCCCGCTCTCCCCCTCCAGCTGGCTCAGCTTGTCAGCCAGGCGCGCGTGGCGACCCCTCTCCCGGTGGATGGTCCTCTCGTACTCGTGGAACATGTTCTGCAGCTTCACCACGCTCACAGAGTCTGGAGGAGGGCGCACAGCGTTAACACAGAGCACGCTCACAGAGTCTGGAGGAGGGCGCACAGCGTTAACACAGAGCACGCTCACAGAGTCTGGAGGAGGGCGCACAGCGTTAACACAGAGCACGCTCACAGAGTCTGGAGGAGGGCGCACAGCGTTAACACAGAGCACGCTCACAGAGTCTGGAGGAGGGCGCACAGCGTTAACACAGAGCACGCTCACAGAGTCTGGAGGAGGGCGCACAGCGTTAACACAGAGCACGCTCACAGAGTCTGGAGGAGGGCGCACAGCGGCGGGGTCGACCCCGGGCGTTAACACAGAGCACGCTCACAGAGTCTGGAGGAGGGCGCACAGCGTTAACACAGAGCACGCTCACAGAGTCTGGAGGAGGGCGCACAGCGTTAACACAGAGCACGCTCACAGAGTCTGGAGGAGGGCGCACAGCGGCGGGGTCGACCCCGGGCGTTAACACAGAGCACGCTCAGAGTCTGGAGGAGGGCGCACAGCGTTAACACAGGGCACGCTCACAGAGTCTGGAGGAGGGCGCACAGCGGCAGGGTCGACCCCGGGCGTTAACACAGAGGCAGCATTGTGCCTTCATGCAGTCAGCTGATCTCCTTGTCTGAGACTTAAGACTGACTTAGATTCGACTTTGTAAATGTTAAGAGGCTACAAATCAACTTTCCAACACAATTCCACGATAACATGAGTACAATATATTCCAAATTCTCCCCCAGGCTAACAGATACAGTGAGTTGCAATTGGAAAGAAATGAAGCACCTGTTGGTTATCATAGGGAACCTAGTGAGGTTTCAAACTGTGAGTTTCTAGAGTGCAGTGTTGATACGGGGTGAAGGGGTATGTACCTAGCGAGGTGGCGTCCAGCTGTTTGATGAGCAGAGACGCGTGGTGGTACCCTGATGCAGGGGTGTCCATGTCTTCTGTGCCCGTGTCAGAGGACTGCGTAAGCTCGTCAAAGTCCTCCGCCATCTCCATATCACCTGCAGGCTGAATCTGAACACGAGACACCACAGCAAATTGCATTTTAGATCAAATATGTCAAGCTACGCTAATGAATAATAATAATAATAATATTTTCATTTCGCAGACGCTTTATTTTTATTCAAACAACTTTACAGTAGAGGGGGGATTTGAACCTGTAACCTCTCAAACTGTACACAAATTGCTCTACAGGTGGTTAGTGAAGGCTTTACCTTGTCTCTCCGGCTCCCAGCAGACGGGGACCTGGGGGCAGAGAGAGCAGAGGGGAGGCGGGGTTACTGGGGAAGAGGTGACACGTCCCACCCCCTCGAGCTGGAAGCCTGGAGCGCACGCCTTGAGGAGGTGATGAAGCGCTCAGCCACAGTGTGGGAAGAAGCAGCGCACCTTTCAGAGTTAGTCAGGAAGCAGACATGCAACAGGACCGAGCGGACCCAGACCCAGCCAGAACTGAATCCACTCCAGAGACCAACCCAGCCCATGCCCCCCCCCCCCCCCCCACTAACCCCAGAAGAGTCAGGAGTTAGTCAAATGAGAGAAAAGCGTACTGCATATATACCTTCCGTCATCGTCCGACACGTCACTGACAGTACTATCGTCAAACACAGACAGCGGGTCTCCGTTAAGGTGTGTGTGTGCCGGGGGGGCTCTGCGCCGTCGGGCCCCCCCGGCCCGCTCCGGGGGGGGCCCCCGCGGGGTCCTCTCTCTAGCTACAGCCCCCCTCTCCTCCCTGCCACTGAGGTGCTGCTGCAGGGGGGCCTGGGGCTCCTCGGGGGCCCTGATGGCACTGGGGACAGCGTAAAGCTAACAGTGAGCGACACACCCATGACCTCACTGTTCATCACACGCCCAGGGGGCACAGCCCCGCCCAGGGGGGACAGCCCCGGCAGCGGTCCTGGGAGCAGCTTCTGTATTGAACAGCATGGAATCAAACAGTGTGACTGCAGGTTCTCTCTGGTTGTGACGGTGTCCTTGGGTTACCTGGGGGGGGCTTGGATGTGTAACCCTTGTGTTATCTTCGGGTCATTCTGACCCACCGTCGTATTGCGACAAATTTACCTCATACAAAAACAAAGTGAAGCATTTTCTTTTAACCGTCGGGCTGTCTCAGACCCCCCACATTGCAAAGGTTAAAAGAAAATTATTTTTATTTGTTTTTTTATTGGGTAAAATTGGGTAAACACAACGATGGTTTGTTATGAACCTTTGGGTCATGTGACCCGAAGGCAGCACGAGGGTTAAGAGCGGCGTGAGCTACACCTGTTGGCTGGTACGGCCCACACATCTGAAAGGAACCCCAACTGTAAAAATGGCAGTAAGGTTTAAGTCTTCACGGTTATCTTTCCTCTACGAACCTGGTGCTTGGGTGCTACAATAAAAGAAAAAGTAAAAGGAGAACGTAATTCTTTTTTCTTTTTCACAGAGGGGAAAAAAGACACGTACCTCTTTGGACTGTTCGACCCCAGTCTCGGAGAAACACAGCCACCAGCTTTGAGTTTCTGTTCCATCTGAGCGGCTCCATATAAAGATCTAGACTCTCTTTCAGGCTCTTCCTCCAACAGTTCCCTCTCAGCCTGTCGGCCTGGTTGTCCTGCAGCCCACAGAGAGCTGGACTTCTGCACCTCCAGAGAGCTGGACTTCTGCACCTCCAGAGAGCTGGACTTCTGCACCTCCAGAGAGCTGGACTTCTGCACCTCCAGAGAGCTGGACTTCTGCACCTCCAGAGAGCTGGACTTCTGCACCTCCAGAGAGCTGGACTTCTGCACCTCCAGAGAGCTGGACTTCTGCACCTCCAGAGAGCTGGACTTCTGCACCTCCAGAGAGCTGGACTTCTGCACCTCCAGAGAGCTGGACTTCTGCACCTCCAGAGAGCTGGACTTCTGCACCTCCAGAGAGCTGGACTTCTGCACCTCCAGAGAGCTGGACTTCTGCACCTCCAGAGAGCTGGACTTCTGCACCTCCAGAGAGCTGGACTTCTGCACCTCCAGAGAGCTTCTCCTCCTCTCGTGGCTCACCTGAAAAATGAAAAGGTAAATGTTTAATGATCGAGGCAACAGAATTGACAACAGTACAAACCGAGACAGGCTAGAACCGGCCTTTAAAATGAGGTTTGGAGCAGGTTTACTACCACATACATAATTTAGACCGTCACCCTTCCCCGGAGAGACCCAACACCTTGCTGCGGTGAGTCCACAACGAGACTGTGTAGTCATGCTTAATTACAGGCTTGAGTCTTTACCGACGGCCTTTTTTCAAATCAATACAATTCTACTACTTTACACTATTACAATACACCATGTTATAAAAACTTAAAGTGGACATTCAAAAGGCTGGCTAAATTGGCAGGTTTCATGTTCATTTTGACATTCCAAACAGTACATGAATTCCTGTGAATCACATGCACGTTAGGGAGATCACATTGGCTTGCATCACAGAATACCCCATGCAACACAGAATAAAACATAACTAGGCTACTAAACAAACACTGCAACACAATACTTTTATATATATAGTATTTCTACATACAAACACTTCAGAACTGCTACTGTATGTGAACCATGCATAAACAACATGTCGACAGACATTTCGCTATATGAGGCTGTGTGCGTAGCTCATAGACGGAGACAATCAACACAACGAAAGAATGTCAAAGAAGGATGACATGAACGATGGCAAAGTACATGCATGGTATAGAATTATTGTGGTATATATAATGTATATACACACACACACACACACGCACTACTGAGGAGTGGAAAACCGGCCAGGAAAATAGACACAGATGTAAAACGAGAGGCTCGTTTGTCCACCTAAAGTAAGAGACTATCTGGAAGACTACAGGAAGACACGTCTGGAGGACCTTTGACCCCCCAGACTCAGCTGAGGCGATGAAATGGAAGCAGAAACAGAGAGAGAGGTGGAGGTGGCAGGCACTACAGGGGTGAGGGCGACCGTCCTCTACCTCGTTCTGGAGCAGGGCCTTCTCTTTCTCCAAATCCAGGAACCCAACCTTCAGCATCCCTACCTCCTGCTTGAACCTCTGCAGGTCCTCCTCCAGCTCTTCATCCGAGACACCAGAGGGCGCTGTGGGGCCGGCGCTCAACACCGGGGGCTTTGAGGGCGTTTCTTCCGGATCCTCTTCAGAACTGGAGGAGAACTCTTGGTCTGTACCTCGGAACCCACAGGCAAGTTCCGGGCTCGTGGCCAAGTCTGGTTCAGGCTCACGCTTGGTCTCCTGGTTGGTCAAAGACGAGTCCACGTTTGTGGCGGTTGGTTTGGGTTCCGTGTTTCGGTCCTGGAAGGCATCGGTGGAGTCATCGCCTCTTGTACAGCTTCCTCCAGCTTGGGAAGGAGACCTGCTCTTCTCCTGCTGGTGGTCTGTACTGGCATCGTCACCGACAAGCCTCGCGTTGCCACCCTCTCTTGTCCCAGCGCCCAGAGCAGGCTGGTGGGTCCCAGCGCCCAGAGCAGGCTGGTGGGTCCCAGCGCCCAGAGCAGGCTGGTGGGTCCCAGCGCCCAGAGCAGGCTGGTGGGTCCCAGATTTGGTCCCGTCCTCACAGAGGGAGTTGTCAGCCGACTCGGTCTGGGAGTCCTCCAGGCCTGATTCCCTCTGCTCGGTCTGGGAGTCCTCCAGGCCTGATTCCCTCTGCTCAGGGATGGTGAGCAGGACAGTGCTCCTGGCTCTGGCGGTCGGACGGATAACGGCTTCCCCCTCATCTTCATCACTGGACGACGACTCTGCGCTTCCACCAGGGGCTTCCACCTGGTCGTCCAGATCCTCTGGACAGTCTTCCCAGGTTGCTTTTCCGGCCTCTGATTCAGCAAGCTCTCCAAACTTCTCCTTCAGCTCGGCTGTTACGTTCCTGTAGCAGGTCTTGACCTCCCTTTTCTCCACTTCCACCCAGATCTTCTCGTAGCGTTTCTCCCATGGTACCCCTTCATTGGTTTCTTCTCTTTTTTGATCTCTCCTTTCCTCCTCCTCCTCCTCTTCCTCTCCAGCGCGGAACCCCACAGGGCTGAGGTGGTACGGGTTACTTAGGTCTAACTCTGATACGTCTAACGCAACATCTCTCTCCTTTGATGGCATGAGTGAACAAAAAAAATATGGTTAACCACAAAGCCAACACAAAAAGGGGGATCCACAACACATTAGTTACCAAACCACAGAATTACAGAAAGGGATCGAGGAACCATCCAATCACAACACTGCTAGATGAATAGGATACTCCTAGATTTAGACCCACCTCTGGTGGCCCCTCTATTGGTCGCTCCTCCTCTGGAAAGTCCTCCTCCAATGGGGACTCCTCCCTCAATTGGGGCTCCTCCAATGGTGACTCCTTCCTTGTTGGGGGCTCCTCCAATGGGGACCCTTCCCTCACTGGAGACTCCTCCCTCAACAGCGGCTCCTCCAATGGGGGCTCCTCCTCTGGTAGCTCCTCCCCCAGCTCTGGGCTGTTCTCTCTCTCCTGATCTTCCGGTGACGGCTCACGCACACCTTGCTCTGCAGGGGAGCACAGGAGACAGCCAGGCCAGTCTTACTGAGACCTGCTGTCAACACACGTACACAAATAGTCCTGCTTAACGAACCGTCAGGGTAGTCCTCACCTGGGCTCAACACTCCTTCACTTTCAGCAATATTTGGCAGAGGTGCGGCAGCTTTGAGCAGGCTGGAGGTAGAGGCCACCTGGTCGGAGTCCCAATCCGAGTCTTGGAGCACCACGGGGGAAAAAAAAACGTGAGTTCACATAATGAAAGGAGGACAATTAGCTTCAAATGAGCTTCTCCAACAGCAGAACCCTCCTCTACCCACACCTTCTTCACTCTCAGCTCTCTGAGGCAGAGTCTTCCTGACCCGGGGCTGGGGACATGGCAGGGACAGGCCAGGAGAGCGAGGCGTGGAGGAGCGCGGGATCGGCAGTGGAGGGGTGTCTGCCGGAGAGGATCTCCCGCCCGAGTTGCGGCTGCTCCTCTGGCCTGGAGGGGGTACTGGAGGGGCGTCCTGCTCCTGGGCCTCGGGCAGGGGGACAGGGAAGGCCTCGGGCAGCTGCTCTGCTCCTGGGGAGGGCACTCTGCGGCCAGGGAGGGTTCTCCGGCTTGTGGTGCTGGCTGTGTCCCAGTCGGAAGCATCTGTAGCGAAGACGATGAACATGTTTGAAGTGTGGCATGAAACTCCAGTGTTCAGCCTGGCTATTTGACCTCTACAGCAGCTTCTATGGTCTCTACCTGATCTAGAGTACTCACTACAGCAACCGTATAACCACTGTTATATATATATATATATAACTGACCTGCTAGATTTTTGGGAGATTCTTTAGTATGTAAAGTGAAGGGGGGAAAAGACATTCAATAGTGATTGGTTCCTTTTTTCAAATGATGCTTTTTGATGTTAGAATTGTCTGATTGTTACCTTCAAGATCATCCACATCACCCAGCCCAAGTTCATCCATAATGTCTGTAACAGAATAACAGACATGTATACATTTATAATGCATATCAATTCTGAAGTGGGTGCAATGTATATCCATGCTACAGGGTAGAAGCATAAGCTCTGAGGGTTTCACGTCACCTGTCTTTCTGTCAGCATCTCCTTTGGATAACTCCAGCTTGCTTATAAAAGACAGTGGTTCCCTTTTAATCCTCCCTATCTGTTGAGAAGCAAGATACCGTTTTAGATACACATACAAAACACCTGACACTTGGTCAAATGGACTTGCATAGCTGACCTCACCTCCTTGTCTGGGATGGCAGTGTCATTCCCATTACCAACAGCAACATCCTCCTCATCCTCCTCCTCCTCCTCCTCTGGGTCATTCTTTAAAACTGTCATTTAATTACAACAATGCAACAGGTGAGACACCTTAGAAGAGGACAGGAGCCAACAGACCGACAAGGAAGACAGCACAGATCTGGTGCAGTTAGATGAGCTGGTGATGGTGAGGGTGCTGTCTGAAGGAGCTGGTGATGGTGAGGGTGCTGTATGAAGGAGCTGGTGATGGTGAGGGTGCTGTCTGAAGGAGCTGGTGATGGTGCTGTATGAAGGAGCTGGTGATGGTGAGGGTGCTGTCTGAAGGAGCTGGTGATGGTGCTGTATGAAGGAGCTGGTGATGGTGAGGGTGCTGTCTGAAGGAGCTGGTGATGGTGCTGTATGAAGGAGCTGGTGATGGTGAGGGTGCTGTCTGAAGGAGCTGGTGATGGTGCTGTATGAAGGAGCTGGTGATGGTGAGGGTGCTGTCTGAAGGAGCTGGTGATGGTGCTGTATGAAGGAGCTGGTGATGGTGAGGGTGCTGTCTGAAGGAGCTGGTGATGGTGAGGGTGCTGTATGAAGGAGCTGGTGATGGTGCTGTATGAAGGAGCTGGTGATGGTGAGGGTGCTGTCTGAAGGAGCTGGTGATGGTGCTGTATGAAGGAGCTGGTGATGGTGAGGGTGCTGTCTGAAGGAGCTGGTGATGGTGCTGTATGAAGGAGCTGGTGATGGTGAGGGTGCTGTATGAAGGAGCTGGTGATGGTGCTGTATGAAGGAGCTGGTGATGGTGAGGGTGCTGTATGAAGGAGCTGGTGATGGTGATGGTGCTGTATGAAGGAGCTGGTGATGGTGCTGTATGAAGGAGCTGGTGATGGTGAGGGTGCTGTCTGAAGGAGCTGGTGATGGTGCTGTATGAAGGAGCTGGTGATGGTGAGGGTGCTGTATGAAGGAGCTGGTGATGGTGCTGTATGAAGGAGCTGGTGATGGTGAGGGTGCTGTATGAAGGAGCTGGTGATGGTGATGGTGCTGTATGAAGGAGCTGGTGATGGTGCTGTATGAAGGAGCTGGTGATGGTGAGGGTGCTGTATGAAGGCAGAACAGTGGGGATATCTCTCATGCAGGCCATGCTCTGTGCGCTGGATGAAGTGAAAGGTGGTTAATAGGGAATGGGTGAGCATTCAAAGCCGTTCTGCATTCTCTGGTCTCAGAGGGACACAAAGGCATGCTTTGTGTTTTGGGTCGGAGTTTGCGACTGATTCGATTTAAATACAGCAACTCCCAAAAAAAGAGTTTAATCAAAGGATCCGGAAAGTCCAAAAGTTACTCAGACACAAGCACGCCCAGCCCAGCTTGTCCCCCCCCCTGAGCCCACGTCTGGGTTCACATTCTAAAGGGGACAATGTGATGGTGATGCTGTGGATGCATGGAGTCATGGTGAGTCCTCTGGTATGGTTGACATGCTGTTGAGATCCAGCGGGCTACAGAAACATTCCTACCCGCTCCCTGGCTTCCTCCACTCCTCCACTGCTCTACACACGGCGTCCTATAGCTCCCTAACCCCCTCGAGAAAGAGGGGACGTATAACCGGTCTGGAAAAGGAACGTGATGAAGGCCGGAAATATTTGTTAAATAGGCGTTAGATAATACAGAACGGGACATGGAACACATACATTGCTGCATGTAAACACGTCATACTGGACATCAAAAAGAGTCGTTTTATGAGGTTACGGCTTTTTGTATGAAGGCTGTACCTCTTCAGCAGCATGAAATGATAGCTGGAATGATCTTATAGAAAGCATAGGTAGACTATGTAAAGGTCACTTTTAATTGATAATACATACCTAAAGGAAAGGACAAAATAAAATACAATAAAGATATATTAACCTTCTTTGCCCTCCTCGGAAATACTGGACATGATGTGCGCCTTGGTCAGGGAACTCTGGTCCTCCCTGTGAGGTTTCTTTGGACTGTCAGAACAAGACTGAAAGGAAGAAAATATATCTGTAAGTCACTTTGACCACTTACATTACCTGATGTAACTAACTTGAATTCAGATCCTAGCTCATTCTGTACCTCAGAATCCCAGGAGTCATCTTCATCTTCTCCCTTCTCCAGACCCAACTCAGACAGGAAATCTGTCGGGGAAAGAATGACATGGATCTAATTAGATCATGTTCATTTGTAGCATTGTCATGCTACATGCTAATACCATTAAACATTTTCATAACATGAATGACCTCTTTGTTGTTCTTTGGAGTTATCACTTTTGGGGACTGGTGTTTGATTCCCGGCTGTAAGGGAATCATCCTCTTCAGTTTGATGGTTCATCTTTCCTTTAACAACCTCCCCAACCTCTTTGGATTCTCCCTCTTCCCTCTCCTCTTCTTCATCACCTTCCTCCTCATCTGAGTCTTTCTCCTGTTCAAAGAAAATGTTCTGTCACTTTTAATTCACGCGCTTGCTGAACAAGGCAGCAATGAGCTTAAAGCGATCATGCATTAAATAATACATTACCGAAGAGAGGCAGCTTGCTCAAGCTGTATGGTCTCACATTTTGTACTTTTTAAAATTATTTAACCATAAAAACTTGATGACTTGAAATTACTTGTCAAACTTTCAAATACTTTGAACAGCAAGTCTGAACCTTAATCATCTAAATGCATCCATTTCTTTATCCTGCAAGAAAATATCTTATGGAGCAACAATCAGGCAACATCAGACCTGTAACACATCTAAATGAGTTTCTCACAGCTAACAGACCAACTGCACCACACAGATGCCTAATGTCTACTTGCACTACTCACAACCTGTCTTACCTGTGCAAAAGACACCTCAGACATTTCCTTTATAAAATTATCTACCTCATTTTCAACCGGTGAGTCCACATCAACATCATCAATGTCAGTTTGTGGGATTTCCTCATCAGAAACGTCACTGCTGTCAGGCTCCAGAACCCCTGAGACATAACCTTGGCCTGTGGTAGGTGCGCATAACAGTTCATCATCTTTCTCTGGCTCTTCCTCAAAGCTATCCAACAACTCGGAGGTCTGTTGTGCTGTTCCAGACTCTGGCTCAGGAACGTCTATGTCTGTAGTAGGAGCAGCCTCCCTGTGCTTGGGTGCCGGGTGATCCTCATCAGGCTCAGAAGGGTCTTCGTCGCTTGAAACGTTTCCAAACATGCTGCTGGTCTCGCGATGGGGTTCACTGGTCTCGTGATGGGGTTCACTGGTCTCGTGATGGGGTTCACTGGTCTCGTGATGGGGTTCACTGGTCTCGTGATGGGGTTCACTGGTCTCGTGATGGGGTTCACTGGTCTCGTGATGGGGTTCACCAGTGTTTGTTGGATTTGGACTTGGTTTAAGTCGGTCCTTGTCACCCGAGTCCCTCTCATCCTCTTGTCCTGGGCATTCGTCCACAATGTCGTCAGAATCATTCGCCTCATCAGGAACTCTGAGTGTCCCACTGGCAAAGTCATATTGCAGTTTTTGGTCTTGGCTGTCCGAATCTCCACTGTTCTCATCTTTGCCGCTCACGTTGAGTCCATCCTCCTTGTTGCCGTCTGTCTCTTTCTCATGCTGCCAAGAGTCCTCGTCTGTCTCAGCTTCCCCTACAATCATCGACACAGGGACATCCTCCTCCTCTTCATCATCTCCAGCCTCAATGTTTAGATATTCTAAGACGTCCAATTCACTGGATCCTTGTTTAAACTTCTGGTCATTTGCGCTGAGGGGTCTGGAAACCGGGGAGTGTATATTTCTAGGTGTTGAGGGGCCACTTTGTCTAGGTGTTGAGGTGGCACTTTGTCTAGGTGTTGAGGTAGCACTTTGTCTAGGTGTTGAGGGGCCACTTTTCAAGACAACATCTTGATCAGCATCCTCCACCCTCCGATTAGGGGTCAGTGAAGGAGTCAGCACTTTGCTTGGGGACATTGTTTCTAACTTCTGTAAAGGGTTTTGTTCAGTGGATTCCATGGTTGCCATTTTCTCCTTATCTTCATCATCATCATCATCATCCCAGCTATCATATGCCATCTTTTTACCCTCATCTTCTTTGCTTCCCATTTTTGGAGAACCATCAATGGATGCATCTCCATCATCCTCCTCCTCCTCCTCCTTTTCATCTTCAGATACAACTTCTCCAGAGGCATTTCTGTCCTCCGGCTTTGGAGATTCCTCTGGAGGGTCTTCATCACCGGCTAACTCCTCTGGAGGGTCTTCATCACCGGCTAACTCCTCTGGAGGGTCGTCATCACCGGCTAACTCCTCTGGAGGGTCTTCATCACCGGCTAACTCCTCTGGAGGGTCGTCATCACCGGCTAACTCCTCTGGAGGGTCGTCATCACCGGCTAACTCCTCTGGAGGGTGTTCATCACCGGCTAACTCCTCTGGAGGGTCTTCATCACCGGCTAACTCCTCTGGAGGGTGTTCATCACCGGCTAGCTCCTCTGGAGGGTGTTCATCACCGGCTAGCTCCTTGGCATCCCCTTCGTCTTCGTCATCCCAGGAGTCATCAGAGCATCGTTGTTCTTCGGCCTTGTGTCTCAAAGATGCAACGCTGCTGACTGGGGTAGGCTTAACCGTCTCTGCTGGACAAAGAACGTCTAAACCCTCGTCTTTAACCGGTTGGGTGTCATCCTTATGATCGTTTTCATCGGAACTGGAGTCCCATGAGGAATTTGGTTCACGTACCTTCGATTTTAGTGATAGGCTTGGTGTTGTCGGTGCTGGTTTTATATCTGCTCCTAGATGGACACCAGCCTTCTGGTCATGTTCCTCTGAAGCGGAATCCCAAGAAGATTTTGGATCCTCTACCTTTGATTTAGGTGACATGCTTTGCAAGTGTGGAGTTGTGGGAACTGGGCTGCCCCCTAAATCTACTGCTTTGCTCTGAGGAGTGTCGGTCCTGACCCCGTCATCTTCAGTTGGTGAGGCACCTCTGTTCTGGTCATTTTCATCAGACGAGGATGCCCATGAGGACTTGCGTTCATCCATCTTTGATTCATGAATCTCTTCATCTAGCTTGTCATCGTCATCTTCTGCCTCAAAAGAATCACCAGAACAGTTCTTCTCTTTGGCTTCCAGTAGGGGACTTCTCATGTTTGGTTTGGCGAAGACTGTAGTACGACCCTTGTTCTTGTCTTCGTCGTCACCATAAGGATCCGTATCATCACTCCAGGAACCTGCATCTACGTTGTCAACATCATTAGCTCCCTCTTCTTCAAATACTTTGTTGTTAAACTCCCTTTGTGATGGAGACCCTACGTGGTGTTGTCGAGCCACAGGCTCTGCAGGAGACGCAGTGAATGAGCAGCTCTGATGATCCGGCGTACATCCAGCTCGTTTTCCTAGGCTGTCATCTTCATCGGAAAATGTTGACTCCACCCTAATGGCTGACACAACACAGCCGTCCTCCACATCTAGTGCCGCAGGGATCCCGTAGCTTGACGATCCAATAGGCGCCTCACTGTCCATTTCCTCATTATCTGGGCTTTTAGCATTGGAAAGATTTTCTGGACCCTGTGTCACGTCATTTAAAAGGCCTTCCATCTCTGAACCAGCTACTGCTGTATTTGAGGAATCTAAAACACACGCAGTTTCACCATCACCACCAACATTTTCAATGTCTGCAGTGCTTGAGGGTTTAGTCAAGTTCTCAGTTCCAACGCCCTCCACTTCCAAGGAAGCCAGAGCAGTAGTAGCCTCGTCTTCCTCTGCATCTTCATCATCCTCCTCCTCCTCCTCTTCTTCTTCTTCTTCATCATCCTCTTCTGCCTCATCATCTTCGCTTTCCTCCTCCTCATCTTCCTCCTCATCGCTTTCCTCCTCCTCCTCTTCCTCCTCATCATCCTCTTCATCTGATTGTCCTTCTTGGTTCTCTTCCGGAGACTCACCCCCTCTCTTACTACCTGAAGGCTGCTCTATGACCTCACTTCCTTCCAGCTCAGGTCCAGCACCTTCTTGTATTAGTTTGTGAAAAGAAAAAAAAAGTACAAAAGAAAGAAAAGAGAAAGGTGTCACAGAAGCTCAACTCACAGTGTTAATTAGTGGCACATTACCTTTCTGGAGCTTAGGACTGGGGTAGAGGTCATCTGGGGAGGTTTGGAAAAGGAGCTGGGTGAGGGGGATATTAGGTGCTGAGGATTTCTGCTGCTAAGAGGTAAAGCCTTGGGGAGGGAT
The DNA here is from genome assembly GCF_963692335.1 of Osmerus eperlanus. Lineage (NCBI taxonomy): Eukaryota > Metazoa > Chordata > Actinopteri > Osmeriformes > Osmeridae > Osmerus > Osmerus eperlanus. The sequence continues at coordinate 2,291,851 of NC_085022.1, forward strand.
GAGTGGCTCTGGGCCTGTCTGTCCTGGCTCTCTCCCTCACACTCAGCCTTCCTCCAGGGCTCTGGAGGATCTGCTACAGCAGTGCAAGGGGGGATAGGGTTACTACACAACCACAGGGTAAACTACCTCACAACTACAAATATGTTTGTACTTACCGCTATTACTTCTCTTCTTGGCGCTACCCATGAGTTTTTTCAGGTTCAGCTTGTTAGGTTTCTGTCAGACAGAAGAACAACAATCACAAACCACACTGATGGCAACGATCACTGTCAGGATAACAGACTCAAAAAAGTACCTTTGGGCTTAAGTCCGAATCATCGTCTTCATCTGAAGAAGGCCAGTCATCGGCAGCACTTTTTGATGCACTTATAATAAAAAAAAGTATAAGAAATTAGTGAGAAAGGGAGACCAATTAGATTCTTAATGGAAAAAACAGGCAACAGACAAAAAAAGATGTACTCACCGACTTACAGACTCTGTTTGTGAATTGTCCTCAGTGTCTGCGAAACAGTATGAAATATTTATCAATATTTATGTATCAGCTCTCATCGTGAGTCTGTCACTTATGATCAATACTTGTTAAGGAACATTGCTAAAACTATATAGCACTACTAGTTCAGACACTTTAATTGAATCAAGGGAGGATGAAGATTGTGATAAGATGTAAAGTAAATCGTAAATCAATTGATCAAAATAATTGAACAGGATTCTATCATCTTCCATCCCTTGAAAATGATCAACTACCATCAACTTTTAGTTCAGTGTGTCTGATCTTGAGGTGTTATTTTCAAAACTACAGCCACTTGCAGTAATACCTCTCCCTGCTTTACTTGCTCCACGTTCTAGATCCAGTGAAGCGATGTTGCATGAGGAGTAAATGAAATATTCAAGGTGAATGACAAACATTTACTTCATGGCCTTGATGACCCTAACCCAAATGGCAGCAATTAAGAGCAAAAAATCACCTGCAGAACATGGATACTGACATTTAGACAAACACATCATCTAAATCTTACTGATGATTACCTTTCTGGGAAATCCTGAGATTTTTTTAGGAACACATCTGATAAAAGACAGTTTGCTCTTATTCAACAAAATGTTGGCCTGCAAGTCAGCAGCCGCACACACGACCACATTACGAGAAGCTCTGGACCTACCATCTCTGTCAGTGGCCGGCCCTCCTAGCGTAAAGCCCGCTTCCACTCCTTGTGAGGAGCTGCCCATCACGGAGGACTGCTTCTTCTTGCTCGGGACGAGATGTGAGGGGGAAGGCATCGACCTCCGCTTGGTTCCATGCTCAATAATGAGATGGGAACAACTGTAATACACAGAAGATGTTCATCCGCAGTGTTCACCAACAGCCTTCAAGTAAAGTGCTGCTTCCATCTCCCACTAGCCAGGGGTGCATCATTAAGGGCTGAATGATGGGACATACAGCCTACCCTGGTGTTGGTAGAGGTAAGGTTTCAACACTCACGCATGATGTCCATTCATCACTGCGTAGTCGTCTGACGACCACCCGTTAGTGTCCTTCACTGTGATGTCTGCGTCACACTGCAAGAGCAGGCGCACCATGCTGATCTGTCCATTACATGCAGCTATCATCAACGGCGACCTAGATGTGTGAAAAACACATATACTGCTGTTAATACAATACACATGACGCATATGTAATTGTAATCATTTTGCAATATCATAAATGTGCCTCCTTCTGTAACACCGACCTTCGCCCCTGATCTGCAGTGTTCACATTAGCACCTTCCTTCAAGAGAAACTCTGCCATCTCTATGTGGTTCTCTTTCACTGCCATGGTCAAGGGGGTATACCCTTCCTGCAAACACATTACACCTCATTTCTACATGCAGCACTGGTAAATCTGTTGAGCAAGTGCGTAAATAAAATGCATGTTAATACACATTATAACAGAACATCTCTGCTGTTTATGTGACTACAAAGAAACACTACCAAAACGAATGGCTTTTAACAGCATTCAAGAGATCTCCTCCCAGCTCTCTTGTTTCCACGGTAACCCTTCTTGTTCTGGTTTGAATGATGGCAGAGGTACAGAGCCTGACACAATATCTGTTCTCTAGCAAATATACGGTTTCATCTGTGCTCTGGTCATTCATTCGCATCGGCCAGACCAGGGTGTTCTGTGTTCAACCCTGGTCCTCAGGGTGCACGGTCCTGCATGTTTTAGATGTTTCCCTGCTCCAACACACCTGATTCTAATGAATGGGTTATTATCAAGTTCTGTGGCAGCCTGATAACGACCATTCATTAGAATCAGGTGTGCTGGAGCAGGGAAACATCTAAAACATACAGGACAGTGGACCCTGAGGAACAGGATTGAACACCCCTGGGCTAGACTCTAAGCACCGACACTCGGTGTGTTCTGAGCCGTGAACCCAGACCAGCAGCCCCTCTCCCCGGGACATGGCTGACCTTGTTCTGAGCGTTGATGTTGGCCTTGTGCTCCAGGAGCAGGCTGGCGGTGGAGATGGCAGGGATGCAGGCGGCCAGGTGCAGGGCCGTGTTCCCGTTGATGTCCAGGAGGTTAGGATCAGCCTCGTGCCCCAGCAGAGGAGCCACGCAGCGGTCCTGCTGGCTCTGCACCGCCTACGGGTGAACGCACACGCACACTTGAGTCGAGTGTAAAACGGTAAACGTTAGAACGCAAGTGACATGGAGGAGACGTGGGGAAACTGAGGTCAGATTGGGGACGAGTGTAGGTCATTTGAAGCGACTCATCGTCTCTTGTCGTTTCAGGCGTGGCTGGTATGAACTTTCAGAAGCATTTCACGGGGCCGTGTATAGGAACCTCACATCATGTTGCATTTACCTTCATCAAGGCGGACCTGTTTTGATTGTCGCATAAGTTGAGCTTTGCTTTGCTCTCAACCAGGAACTGGACCACCTCTGCATGTCCATTGGCACAAGCAATGTGAAGTGCTGTTCTGTAAGTAGAATATGGGTGACAATGAGTTCTTTAATCTAAATAAACCCTTTTGGATAAGTGGTTTGGATTTCAGGTAGTTAGGCCAGCTGGAAGATACCAGACAGAAGGCTGGTCAGTATTAGCTACAACTACACACACTTAACAGGTACAGCCGTACAAACAAACTATAAAAAAGTGAACACAAAAAGCAAGTGTGGACCATATTTTTACAGTTACCTTAGAGTTACTCATGATAACATCGAGGCTAATTATGAAAATTAACTCCAGTACTCCACTTACACCATTCTCAAGCCGAGTACCATGCATTGTCAGTCTGAGGTAACAAGATCTTCGCTTGTAACATAAGTAGAAAAGTACCAAAGACCAGATGTGATAAAAGTCCTGCTGCCTGTTAAGTATTTCCTACCTGTTCTCCTTGTCAAGTTGATTGATATCATTTTTCTTGGCAAGCTGCTTTAGCTTTGCCAAGTCACCCACAGAAGCAGCCTTGTGGACCTTCCCGAGGTCCTTGTCTTTCAGATCATAACCAACGGACAGAACACTCCCTGAGTCGGAGGCGTTTGGAGAAAAACCTTTCTTTTTCTTTGTGAAGTTAAATATCTTCTTCATTGTATATGGTTGCACCGTTGACAGTAAAGCGACAGCATTGCATTTGCAGTGTCACTACCTGGCGCTCAGGTACCGCTGGAAGCTCACCACAGGTGTCTTTCCCATCCCTAAAAATAAAACAAGCAAAGCGGATTAGAAACTGAACAAAGCCGGTCTGACACACGGCAATGTAGCCGTTAGACAGTGTAAATTTCAAAGAGGACATTTCAATTAGCTAACGTTAACGTTCATATGCAGGCTAAACAGGTAGATCATACAGAAAAGACAGCATTACATTAATGACTAACTTGGCTAGAGCTAGCAAGGTACGTTTCAATGTTCCTAAAAATAGATAGGTGGGTACTTTATTAATCCCAAAGGGAAATTGCGGCGTCACAGCACTGCAGTCCAGATTAGAAGAAACCAGTAGAGCTACAGTATCAAACATAAAAATAACATTCATATGTGCTTCAGATATGTGGTAACAATGACCTGACATTTACTTTAGTAAATGACTAAATGTAAATGTACCCATAACGGACACATTCAATTACACTGGCGGATAGACAAGTTGGTAGGTTTAGGTAGTTTCATTTAAGCATTGTTGAGTATGCTTGTAGTACTGTACTGCTGTCTAAGATACAGTTGTCAAGCTCTTTAAAATTAAAGGTCATATTGGAAAGCTAGCTGCCAGAAAGCTAGGCTACCTACCGTCCCCTCGCGCCTCTTTTAATTTAATATTTTGATAACCTTGGTTGACATCAAGCGGTCGTACCTTACTACAGAAGTGATATAACCATGCACTGGATATCGTAAAAGATCATCTATTTAACCGTAAATAAGGTTAGCTAGTCTAGGTAGTTCCTTGGCATCTTTAGCTTTCTTGCTAACAGGCTCAGTATGAGCGTCAAGAAGGAACGTTGATCCAGTCCGTTACCATGACAACCAATGGCAAGAAACCGTCTGGGGGGACGAGGGTTTAAGCTTCGATTTTAATAAGACTTGCTAGGCCCCCTTAACACCCAGATATTTAAACGTGTATGCATTAATTGATTGCAAATCAAAGGGAAATAATTTAATTACTCGAAACGTTAACTTCGTTCAACACATAATACAGAATCTAACATTCTTTTACTGTACCAGACTAGCAACTGTTGATTGAGTAGCTTCTAATAGTGCTATCTTGCCATCCACGTCGATAGTCGCGTCCAACACAGAAGACCGCGATATTTGAATTTGAGCCAAACAGTCTTGGTACTACATACTTAGCTAGCTACTTAGCTCCTGATTTGTGATATGAAGTCACCTAACGTTACTAAAGCCGAATAGCTAGAGCTAGCAGCTTAAACAGATAATGAAGTTTCGGTTGGCTGTGTTAGAAACACTAGTTATCTAGCTAGCTAAGTTGGTTAGCCAGCCTGCAACAGACTGTGGTCGGAAAGGTGTCTCGCTAACGTTACTGATACGACTACATCAACTAGCACATAGCTACTGTAGCTGTAGTACAGCTACAGTAGCTAGAGCTAGTTAGGATGATACAAAACGTAAACATAACATTGCTAGAATAAATAGTTACCCACGACCAGCGATCCGTGAGTACATGGACTTGCACACACCTTAAGGCAGCTATATTCCGAAATAGTGAGAAAAAGTTCAGCAAAAAACTTGACACACTAACCTGTTGATCACCTCAAAAATAAGCTTCCACACTACTTTGCTACAGACATGTAGCCTACCATGTTGCTATTCCATTGATCCAATCAGAAGTCAGCGTTGTCAAATGTTTCCACTAAACTGACCAATAGAGTGGTCTTGTCATACAGTCAAACTACAAATAGCCGGACCACATGCAATTATACACATATTTGAGGGTACGTTTCCATAGCCGACGATGTTACTACACCAGCAACCCAAACCGGGAATACTTGCACATATTGTGAATCAAACCTTTCTGATTTTATAATGTACCCAATGCATAGTTGTTTTTGACCTGATCCTGCTGGCGAAAACCACTTCTTCTACCACTTTTTCTACCACTACTACTGCTAACTTCTACCTCTACAACTAGTACGACTTCTGTCAAATCATATCATGATAAATTCAAAGATATCATTTTTTAAATAATTATTTTACGTATTATATGATGGCGAAAACATACATGATAATAAACCTATTTAAACTATGATGATCGTGTTGGAATGGTGGTTTTCCCACTAGATGGCGTAAATTACTTACATGAACTGGTAGAAGGCAGCTTGTACGTTTAGTGGAGACGGCCTCATCATTGCTTCGGCGAAAGTGCTTGATTTAAGCAGGAGCTGAGTGTGACTGTCTGAATATCTAATACAAATCTGATCTCCATTTGGTGCACATTCTGCCGCTCTAGCAAACATATGGACTATTAGACCAGTACAATCCAACTTCATTGACATTTGATTGAATAGAAATGTTATGTGCAATAGCCTATAATCTAATAGCTGTGACAAATACTCACTTAACTGCTATTTGATTTCGCCTGATTACTATTCTTCCACTGATCTCACCCTGTACAAGGAAGGCTTGAGGGTACAGAAGAGGCATATTGTCTACTGCCAGCCACGCAATTAGATCATTGTCTAATGAAGAGTAGTAAAAATTGAATCAATGTCATACACTAAAGCACAGTGTCAAACATTTGCCTACAGTTGCGAAGATTTGTAAACGTGACTGCTAACCTCATTTTAGGACAGTTTTTTAAAAGTTTTTTTTGAAATAAATCTTTACGATTACCAGTGTGTGTTGTCCTTTGAAACGGTACCCTTTCCCATACTTACACGAAGCACACTTAAGTCTGTCCCATGTGAGTGGCTTTGACATAACCTCAGGCCCAGTGAAGCGGAAGGACAGAGTCTAATGTATATGAGGGTGATGAGGAAGGAGATCCAAACAGAGATTTAATGAGGGATTATGTCTGCCTGCACAGCATTTGGTCACTCTCAGAGGCCTGTGCTTCGGTCAGGGCACATACCGTACAGTAGCCTAGGTGGCACAACTCTGAATGCATACATTTTATGTTGTTACGTAACTGTAACATAGTCTTGAATTTAAGCCTATCATCAACAGGACTTTTCACAGTCTCATCTCTGTCTGTATTATAGATCTGGAGATGGTTGGTCATGGTTGCACATAGTGGGGTTAGAAACTGACATCTCTGGATAGGAAGGAGCACCCAAAGCTGGTGTTTGTTTTTCTTGAGCTTCAAAAGAATCAGTTTTATTTAGCACAGTCTTTGCCATTCCCAAGGCCACAGCCCCAGACCTCTCCCTGCTGTGGGTCTTAGTGGTGCCCTCACTTTGTTCATGTTTACATTAGACAAATTGGATGTTTATTTTTTCTAATTTTACTGACTTTATAACCTCTCCCCACCCCGCCGCCCAGTAAACTCAAGGTTACAAATTTGTCTGACACATCTCTTTCATTATCTATATATAAAGATCAATAATGTATTGATTTTTATATAGATATTTATAAAAACATATCTGCATATGTATTTTTTTATTGTGCAGTATGTGACCATGATGGTCATGCTGTGATGCATGTGTTTCGTATCTGTGGTAACAGGGAAACCTGGGCACAGAATGACGTTACTAAGAACCAGCTGATGGCTGCCCTGGCCTCCGAACGCACCCTTCCACGGGTCATGATAAACGGCTACAGGCTCAACCAGGGGCGTAGCCAGGACATTATTTTTGGGGGGACCAGCTCTGGCCAGTCTTTTATTTGGGGTGGCACTTGATTGTCAAAAACTACTATTTTAAAACTCACACACTGCAACCCTCAGAACAGCAGTTTTCTAACGGTATCCAGTGGTTAGCTGCTAGTCTCCATTGAAGCGCTGTCAGAATGCAGGTACGTTGGTTTGCGTCTTGCGCTGTTGATGGGGGCGTGGCCTAACATGTTGCGAATATGGGGCTGGTAGCTTAAGTGACACATGACAATATAAGACGACTTTATAAAAAATATATTAATGCATTTTTTCAGCTTTATACCGTTTCTGTTCAGGAGGGTTTAAAAAATAAATAAAATAATTGTTTTTGCGAGGTTGGGGGGGCCGGCAGGGTGGCCATTCTCTGACCAATGGTGGCCGTGGCCCCCCCTGGCCACCACGTGGCTATGCCCCTGGGCTCAACACTACCGTGTCACATAGTCTGAAGGAGGAACACAGGGTGATAAATCAACACAACTATATTTAAATCCTCCTTAAATCCTCCGTTCCTTCACTGGAGCGCAGTGACATGAAGTTGCAGGCTTTTATAGGAGGTAGAAGCCAGGGTAACAGAAAGGATATGCCCCCAGCTTACTGTCTTGGAAGCCTAGTGTTTAAACTGTATTGACTAGGGAGAGGATATTTACTGGTGAGTCTAATGTGTCTCTTATGATAAGTGGAATGGATGGAAATATGTTTATACAGGCAAAATGAGAAGAATATCCACGTTCGGTTCACTAGAAACGGATGTGTGACAACCATGAGGAGCTGTGAGGGGAGACTTAGAATGTGTCACGTTACATCAGACCAAACAGTCTGAAAGGGATATCTAGAGAAAGCCTTAGATTTTCTTTCTTTGAAGATAAGTAATGAAAAGTGTTATTTGACTCGTCATGGTGACCTGAAGGGACATCTTGTGCTTTGATCTGCCACCATCAAGTTCTTTTGTAAAAATTTGGAGCATTTTTAGACAACTTGAGACCATAGCTGCAGACCGTGGTGTGTCTTTCCCAAACACAGAGTTCAACAAACCTACATTTGGGAAGCAGAACACAATTGAGATTGCAATTACTAGAATTACGAGACATTACGTGCGAAAAAGGGCATAATTTGGGCTTTCTGACAAAGTAAGGAAAAAAAAAAAAAAAATTGTCTGTGCTTCGTTGAATTTATTACAACTTTTTTATTGATTTACCATTGAACAGTTAGCTGGTAATGATGCACAGGAAATTATTTCACTCCTCTAATGATGGAGTAAAAAACTTTCTAACCCACTCAGTCAGAGACTTTGAATGTTTAAAAATTGAGATATAACGTGATAGTGCTTGAATACTTTTTGAGACGATATTCAATGATAAGCCCATTTTGAGTAATAGACTCCTATTTCAATGTGACAAGTCACTGAGTTATGACTCAATCTGTCAACAGTCGATTTTGGTTCCAGTGGCAATGGCAATAACCGCCACACCATAGCATCTTTAAACTTCCTGAGCCATGAATCATAAGTCAGACAGATATTCTAATTTGAGGTGCAGGGCTTTGGGTACTCCAGGGCATACACAGTCTGGGAAATAACAAATTTGCAGCCAAATGGAGAACATGACCAAAACAATGGATAAGCATAGAATAACAACTTAATTAAACAGACAAGGACACAGATAAGGAAACTAATGATAAATTGATATCATTTTTCCTTCCTATGGTTTTAAATCAACGGCAGAATTGCAAAGTAGATTTGCCTTTTAACTCTATCAATAAATTTAAAAAAATGACATAATATTTTCCTCTGGCATATTTCCTCTCCACAGTAGGGAGCGTGGATGACAGTCAAGTCTGTGTCAGGATGGTTAATGACATTATGATGTGGCTGCATGGTAAGAAGACAGAAGACCTAAGATGAAAAATTGATTTGGAGTTATGGGACATTACACAGTCTGGGACAGTGAGTTTGCTTTTAAGGTATAATCAAACAAAATAAAAAAGCACATGTTTATGTACATTAGTTTAAAACGCTGTAGTTTTTATATTTTGGTTAAACAATGATCAACTATGTTTTAGTAGTATACTGGCTACAGTTTGACCATGACACTAATATGCAAATCTCTCATGGCAGGATTGCTTGTTACTTACCGGCCCATCTTTTGCCAGGCATGTTGTCTGTAAGAGTCGTATTTAGAGAAGGGTGCAGAGGAGGTTATACAGGGTGCAGAGGAGGTTATACAGGGTGCAGAGGAGGTTATACAGGGTGCAGAGGAGGTTATACAGGGTGTAGAGGAGGTTATACAGGGTGCAGAGGAGGTTATAGGTTATACAGGGTGCAGAGGAAGTTATACAGGGTGCAGAGGAGGTTATACAGGGTGCAGAGGAGGTTATACAGGGTGCAGAGGAGGTTATACAGGGTGCAGAGGAGGTTATACAGGGTGCAGAGGAGGTTATACAGGGTGCAGAGGAGGTTATACAGGGTGCAGAGGAGGTTATACAGGGTGTAGAGGAGGTTATACAGGGTGCAGAGGAGGTTATACAGGGTGAAGAGGAGGTTATACAGGGTGCAGAGGAGGTTATACAGGGTGTAGAGGAGGTTATACAGGGTGCAGAGGAGGTTATACAGGGTGCAGAGGAGGTTATACAGGGTGTAGAGGAGGTTATATAGGGTGCAGAGGAGGTTATACAGGGTGTAGAGGAGGTTATACAGGGTGCAGAGGAGGTTATACAGGGTGCAGAGGAGGTTATACAGGGTCCAGAGGAAGTTATACAGGGTGTAGAGGAGGTTATACAGGGTGCAGAGGAGGTTATACAGGGTGTAGAGGAGGTTATACAGGGTGTAGAGGAGGTTATACAGGGTGCAGAGGAAGTTATACAGGGTGTAGAGGAGGTTATACAGGGTGCAGAGGAGGTTATACAGGGTGCAGAGGAGGTTATACAGGGTGCAGAGGAGGTTATACAGGGTGTAGAGGAGGTTATACAGGGTGTAGAGGAGGTTATACAGGGTGTAGAGGAAGTTATACAGGGTGCAGAGGAGGTTATACAGGGTGTAGAGGAGGTTATACAGGGTGCAGAGGAGGTTATACAGGGTGTAGAGGAGGTTATATAGGGTGCAGAGGAGGTTATACAGGGTGTAGAGGAGGTTATACAGGGTGCAGAGGAGGTTATACAGGGTGTAGAGGAGGTTATATAGGGTGCAGAGGAGGTTATACAGGGTGTAGAGGAGGTTATACAGGGTGTAGAGGAGGTTATACAGGGTGTAGAGGAAGTTATACAGGGTGCAGAGGAAGTTATACAGGGTGTAGAGGAGGTTATACAGGGTGCAGAGGAGGTTATACAGGGTGTAGAGGAGGTTATACAGGGTGCAGAGGAGGTTATACAGGGTGCAGAGGAGGTTATACAGGGTGTAGAGGAGGTTATACAGGGTGCAGAGGAGGTTATACAGGGTGTAGAGGAGGTTATACAGGGTGCAGAGGAGGTTATACAGGGTGTAGAGGAGGTTATACAAATGGTTCCATATTCATTGAGAAGACTTTGCTAATTGATTTTCATTTCCAAACCGGACATACAGTATATTAAAAAAAGTTTCAGAATGGTAAAACATTATTCATAACATGTTTATGAATTCATTATATTTATTCAGAATGTGCTGTAATAAGTCTCAAGAGCACCTGCTAGGAAAGTCCATAATACGACCATATTGTTTCCCATAAGGCCATCTGCTTCACAGCATCTCTCATGTTTTGGTACTGGCAACCGAATAAAGAGCAGAGCAAAGTATCTGTCTATCCTGTAAGAATGCAATAGATCTATTTGTAAATATAATCGTTTTTTAAAGTCAGGACTGCACCTGTAAAAAGTGTTCATGAAATGCCTGAGCTTCACAGCGTTTGAAGAATTACCATTTCAACAGACTGACGTGTACTTTAGTCCTGGATAAGATTTTCTTCAAGTCAAAGAAAGAAGCTTTATCACAGTCAATTGTTTTCATCCAAGGCAACAGACTGTGTGAGAGTGTGTGGTAGGTGATTTTGTGCAGCAGGGAGCAATATATTAGAACGGCCAGACAACAGTCAGACGATGGGTTGTTGCAGTCTCACTCACTCTCAGTGCCAGGTCACTGCCTGCACCACTCCACATTCCTCTCTCTCTCTCTCTCTCTCTCTCTCTCTCTCTCTCTCTCTCTCTCTCTCTCTCTCTCTCTCTCTCTCTCTCTCTCTCTCTCTCTCTCTCTCTCTCTCTCTCTCTCTCTCTCTCTCTCTCTCTCTGTCTCTCATGGTGTACAGGTGAGCTGTTCCTCCTCAACTCTCTCATCTCTGATGTCATTATGTCCCTTGCCAGGAAGCAGCCTCAGGCTGGCTGACATGACTGAATGAGTCTGACCTCTCACAGCATGTCTCCTGACCTTCCATCTCCACCACGAGCGTCTCCCTACGTTGTCACAGTGGAGGGCTTGGTTCAAAGCCATCTGGCTTCCACAGGGTTTACTGACAAGGTACAAATCGTTTTAGTTACTCTGTGTGTGTCCCTTCATTTGAGATGCAAAGCTGCCATGACTCATGAAGAAAACAGCTCCGGGGAAACGTTTTTCGTACAAAAGAGCATGCCTCTGCTTTCTAAGTGCTTCCTGAATGTTCACCCAACGTGAGGAGAAATGAGAGGGCCGGCAGTAGCCCGACCCCATCTAGACCTTAGAGATTCCCTGAGTTTAGATTGCAGGGGATGGACCCACCGATCAACTGTGTGTGTGTTTTCACACTGACCCCTACACCCTGATGCCAAAAGGGACCTGACCCCGATAATTGATTCTCATTGTATGAAGACTATTAGTACCAAGAGGTGCAAGACCCTGTTTTGTTTAAAGCAAATCTAACTACATATTTTCCGGTTGTACCCTTCAACCAGGTAGTTGGTCTCCTTTTCATCTCCCACAGTTGAGTTAAAGGTGTTTGGAAACAAGCGTGTGTTGATACGTGATTTGTGTCTGTTTTTGCAGGGGATTGGGAATAGCACTGAAGGAGAGATCTCGGTACGCAAACACTTCCTGGTCAGGCTATCCAGATTATGTCACAGTAAATCAAGTGTTGAATTAAAGTGGAAAATAGGACAGCTTCCAAAACGCTTTTTTTTTTCCTTCTGAGAATCATCCCTTGCTTTTATCACTTTAGTGTAGTTGCCAAGTGTGCTCTTCGCTGTTCCAAGCTTGTCAATGGAAGTTTGTCTCATCCGGTGCAAACAAAGGCCGTGCGGTCCAGTGGTGTTTGTCTGCTTGTTTGCTAGCACAAACCCCCACCAGAAGAGCTCTCTCTCTGTCTCCAAGCACCGCCTTTTCCTACAAAGATCTTATCGACACACAAATATCCATCAGACGCTACTGTATGTGCAGCTTTCAAGAACCATAGATCACTCTCAGCTGTGGAAACTGCTTCTGAAACATTTCATGTTATTTATGTGTTATTCCAACAAAAGCGTCCGTTTGACAGCTTGAGCACGGTCGGGTGGCGTGTGAGGATTCACCAGCTCCCACGCAGATGAGGTGTTTCATTCGTGGAGTTATTCCTCAAACTTCGTTTACAAATTCTCTTGAAAGTCCTCATTTGAACTTACCCTGAAACAACTGTCTACAAAACAAAGTTAGGATAAACATGAATTCAATTACTCACAGTTGTGGGAAAATAGTGATAACTGTGTATACAGACCACATCAAAATATCAAGGAACCCACTAAACACGCAAGGCATGTTCTTGGGACCAAACCATGTTATTCCCATGGACGCATCATTCCCATGGAAACAGGTCAAAGGTGATTGGGATTCAAACAGGAAGTCAATAATGGTCTTATCTTCGCCATCTGTTGATATCCCATCTTGGGGCTGATCCTATGGTCAGGTTAACTGACCATTTCTTGGGGAGTTGGGGTCATTAAGACAGGATGAGATATCCACTTGGAGGAAGTCCACGCAGAAATATCCCCTTCCAGGAATTGTCTTTGATTGCTCTACTTGTGATGCTAAGAATGCATGGAAGGATATACAATGAATATCCATATTTAGTTCACTCATACTATAAGTTCTGACCGCATCTGGGCGGCTCTCAGTTCTGAGAAAACCACAGTGCAAGCTCCGCAAAGGAAATGCAACAGCAGTTTCCTAGGAGGTGTAAAAACAAGGTCTCCACAGACAAAGCAGTTGCTTCTACAGCTTGGGTAACCATTCCCATATGCCCCTGCCTTACGCATTAATCAATTCCAACAAATAATGTAAAAAGTAAAAAAAATAAAAAATAATTTGGAATGAATGGGATGTTCAATAATGTTCTATAAAGTTCAAGGTTAGAGTTAGGGTTGAATTTGCACAGTCCACTAAGGAAAACATGTATTTGACCACATTGTGCAATCACATTGTGCTGGTACCAATCACATTGTGCTGGTACCAATCACATTAATGTATTATTGTTCCATTGTTGTGGTGATGGAGGCTCCTGTCATGGCAGCTACAGTAGCTTGTGTTGAGAAAGTGGAGCCATGATGTCACAGGCGACTGAGCAGCACCCGGAGGACCTGCGTTCATCTCGCCTTCTCTCCTGCAAAGAGCTGGACACCTGCGTTCATCTCGCCTTCTCTCCTGCAAAGAGCTGGACACCTGCGTTCATCTCGCCTTCTCTCCTGCAAAGAGCTGGACACCTGCGTTCATCTCGCCTTCTCTCCTGCAAAGAGCTGGACACCTGCGTTCATCTTGCCTTCTCTCCTGCAAAGAGCTGGACACCTGCGTTCATCTCGCCTTCTCTCCTGCAAAGAGCTGGACACCTGCGTTCATCTCGCCTTCTCTCCTGCAAAGAGCTGGACACCTGCGTTCATCTCGCCTTCTCTCCTGCAAAGAGCTGGACACCTGCGTTCATCTTGCCTTCTCTCCTGCAAAGAGCTGGACACCTGCGTTCATCTCGCCTTCTCTCCTGCAAAGAGCTGGACACCTGCGTTCATCTCGCCTTCTCTCCTGCAAAGAGCTGGACACCTGCGTTCATCTCGCCTTCTCTCCTGCAAAGAGCTGGACACCTGCGTTCATCTCGCCTTCTCTCCTGCAAAGAGCTGGACACCTGCGTTCATCTCGCCTTCTCTCCTGCAAAGAGCTGGACACCTGCGTTCATCTCGCCTTCTCTCCTGCAAAGAGCTGGACACCTGTGTTCATCTCGCCTTCTCTCCTGCAAAGAGCTGGACACCTGTGTTCATCTCGCCTTCTCTCCTGCAAAGAGCTGGACACCTGCGTTCATCTCGCCTTCTCTCCTGCAAAGAGCTGGACACCTGCGTTCATCTCGCCTTCTCTCCTGCAAAGAGCTGGACACCTGCGTTCATCTCGCCTTCTCTCCTGCAAAGAGCTGGAAGTGGATGATGGATTGGTCTGTGGAGTCAGAATAGTCCTCATGATATACACTCCTGACCTCCCTTACTGGAAGTATTCATCACAGGGGCCAAATCGTGGTGGGGAGTAAATTCACAAACGACTCCCATCCTTGGATCAGAGAGAAACAAATGTAGTTTTCATTTCTTCATATAAAATGAAGCAACAGTACTTATTTGCGTAATTCTTATCTACTTCTAGTATTTACCTTCCTGTTCATCATTTCACTCACCTAAAAGGGATTAGTTAGGGCAAAGTGGCTTAAAGGGTTTAAGGTCATTTTAAGATAATGTTTTGTAATACAAGATTGTAAAATCAGATTCTTGATCAGAGTATTATTTTTACACTTTGCCAAAAGATGTCTCCATGTCGGTGCAAATAAGTTATTGGGAGGGAACATGGCATGATTCATCACTATTAATTTTTCTTTGCACTTATCAGTGCTTCCATACCTTACCACCTACCAGCTGAGATTATTGAGGGCCAGGGTTTGTCCCACATTCATTTTTTTAATGTCAGTTCTGTAAACCAGTATTTGTTTATATGTTAGATTACAGGATATCAGATATCAGATCATATTCGTTTTTCTGAAGTTAAGATGACACCAGTTTCTGCAGCATTTTTGTGCTGATTATAATCTACTTTTTAAAGAGAAGATAGAGAAGTAACGAAGGTTACAGATTTAACGATGTGGATTGATTCCACGAAAGGGTGAGAGGTTGGGAAAGGGTTACGCTCGATAAGCAGAAAAACTGTTATTCTGTGATGATTGATGGTGTTTACAGAATAAGCATGTGACTGAGATCTCTGCATGCACTTTGCTTCTGGGAAGATGTCCAAGGGGAGATCCACAGCATGAGTCATGAGGGGATTGGCAGCACATTTATGAGATGTTCTCAAGGAATTTCAATTCCTGACTGGAGCAAACAGTAGGCAGATATTTTCATACAAATGATACAATGACCTCCCAGCCATCTAAATATTGCAGTACTCCAGTGGCGCTAAAGCAAAGCTTATCAACCCCCTTTATCATCATATAGTGACTGAGGAACTTTTAGCCTCATGGAAACGAACCTCAGATGTTATTGTTCTAATTTAACCTTTTCACACTGTTGGTGTGATGCTTTTATGAACCAAAATGTTCTTATTTAACAATATCAATTCCATTATCAACCAACAAACAATCACATTCATCAATAATTTCTTGAGGAAAAACACAAATCCTGCTGATTGGCTGTGGGGGATTTTATAACATATCCAACTTTTTTTGGGGCAGTAATCAACAGCTATAACATTGAGCTGTCAAGTTTTTGGATTGAAGGTTTCCTGAAAGAAAGAGAGGATTTTGTCTGTAAAGAAGGATGCACTTGCTGGACTCAATGCGAGTGCATCTGCAGCAGCCTAAAACCATCAGGTATTTATGATACCATGTATCTCTACTGAATTGAAGCTTATATGATTGTAGATTTATGAAATGTAATACTTTCTCACCCTATGGCCACCAAATAGTAAGCCAGTGATATTACACTCTCTCTCTCCCCCCCCCCCCCCTCTCTCTCTCTCTCTCTCTCTCTCTCTCTCTCTCCCTCTCTTTGTGTGCGTACTGTAACTAGCTTTCCAATACCCCTGTATACAGCACATACCCCCCCCCCCTTGTCGAACTAGAGCACAAAGCCCCCAGACCTTCCCCAGGACTGTCATCCATGACACTGTCATCCATGACACTGTCATCCATGACACTGTCATCCATGACACTGTCATCCCTGACACTGTCATCCATGACGTCCCACTCAGTTAGAAGTGCAACACGTGTAGTTGTGCAGGGGGTGCTGAGGGGAATCAGCAGAGGCTTCAACTGAACGAGATTAAAGAACAAGATCTGTTCATCGCAAAGCCTTTTCATTTGATCTGAGAAGATGCACTGACAAATGCTTTTGACATATAACAGGTTAGCCTTGGATCATGCAAAAATAGATTAGAAGCCCTTCAGATTTACACGTTTGTTGAAAGCATTTGAGCTAGATGGGTGACAGAAAGAAATAAAGAGAGAAAGATAGAAAGAAAATGTAAATTGACAGGTTTTACCCAAGGAGTCAAGGTCTCCACATCAGGAAGTGATGACACGAGTGAAGGTCTCCACATCAGGAAGTGATGACACGAGTGAAGGTCTCCACATCAGGAAGTGATGACACGAGTCAAGGTCTCCACATCAGGAAGTGATGACACGAGTGAAGGTCTCCACATCAGGAAGTGATGACACGAGTGAAGGTCTCCACATCAGGAAGTGATGACACGAGTCAAGGTCTCCACATCAGGAAGTGATGACACGAGTGAAGGTCTCCACATCAGGAAGTGATGACACGAGTGAAGATCTCCGCATCAGGATGTGATAACACGAGTCAAGTTCTCCGCATCAGGATGTGATGACACGAGTCAAGGTCTCCACATCAGGATGTGATGACACGAGTCAAGGTCTCCACATCAGGATGTGATGACACGAGTCAAGGTCTCCACATCAGGATGTGATGACACGAGTCAAGGTCTCCACATCAGGATGTGATGACACAAGTCAAGTTCTCCACATCAGGATGTGATGACACGAGTCAAGGTCTCCACATCAGGATGTGATGACACGAGTCAAGGTCCACATCAGTTGAGTCAGAAACTCATGAAACCTGAGGGAGTCTCTTTAGCGTTGTCGAGCTTGTTGTTCCTGAACCATGTAGGCTGACGACTTACCACGGGGGCCCAGGTTCGATTCCAGCCCGGGCCTTTTCCTGCATGTCCTCTCCTCCTATGTTTTCTGTTCCCCTACACTGTCCCTTTCCCCAAAAATCAGAAATTCCCTAAAAATATATTGTTAAAAATAAAATAAAAAAACATCTGGAAAGGATTTGATTGTTTTCTCATCGTCTGCTTTTAAAACTTTGGCTCCGATTCAGGAGAGCACAGCTACACCATGAGGCAGGTCAACATGAGGTGGGGGAGTGTAAGGACATGAGGTGGGGGAGTGTAAGGACATGAGGTGGGGGAGTGTAAGGACATGAGGTGGGGGAGTGTAAGGACATGAGGTGGGGGAGTGTAAGGACATGAGGTGGGGGAGTGTAAGGACATGAGGTGGGGGAGTGTAAGGACATGAGGTGGGGGAGTGTAAGGACATGAGGTGGGGGAGTGTAAGGACATGAGGTGGGGGAGTGTAAGGACATGAGGTGGGGGAGTGTAAGGACATGAGGTGGGGGAGTGTAAGGACATGAGGTGGGGGAGTGTAAGGACATGAGGTGGGGGAGTGTAAGGACATGAGGTGGGGGAGTGTAAGGACATGAGGTGGGGGAGTGTAAGGACATGAGGTGGGGGAGTGTAAGGACATGAGGTGGGGGAGTGTAAGGACATGAGGTGGGGGAGTGTAAGGACATGAGGTGGGGGAGTTTAAGGACATGAGGTGGGGGAGTGTAAGGACATGAGGTGGGGGAGTGTAAGGACATGAGGTGGGGGAGTTTAAGGACATGCTTTTGCTCCACAGGACAATTAAAGTTTACTGGCAATGAGGACCTTGAGAAAGTTGTGACTTTCATAGATTTTCCTTTACGGTGACCTATAAGTTCTTTTGAAACTTTAGACTATTGTGCTTGTCCAAAATAAATAAGAATGACAAGGAAATGAACTTGTCGTATCATCTCAGTCCTTCTCTGTGGTGTACCACAAGCAATCATAAAACTTTAGTTTGAAGCTAATATTACATGTTTCCAATAAAACAAGGACACAGTAACATCCAACTTGCAGACTCTAGAAATTATCACAAGCAAATTAGACCAATATTGAACCTGTAAACATGTGCTTCTGTTAAGTTCTTGTAGGATAAAACATAATTTGCTTTGAATTCCTCGCAGTCTCAGTTTACGTGGCTTTGCAACACGTTTTTTTTCTCCAGATTTGCAGGATCTTTTAAATGAGCCTCACATAGGCCTATGCTACCACTGACAATGTTTTCTTCTTCTAGTAAACAGGTGTCTGTCTGACCATTGCCAAATCCAAAATTGTTAACATGGAACACTGATTATGAACTGTGTGTGCTTTAGTTACCCATACCTGAAAGAAAGAACAATTCAGCCAATGGCCTCTGTCTAAGATGAGATCTTAATGGAGACACACAATACATTATTTCCTCATCACGACAATGTTCCTATATAGGAAGTTGCTCGCCTGGTTTCATGCTGTATAGAAGTAGACAATTCAATGGTGTGGAGATCCGTGAAATAATGTGTTATGTAATAATGATATAATGACCCACTCAAGACAGCTGTGGCGGTTATTAAGCACCATTCTGAGACTCCTTCGTGGGAGGCAATTCTAAGACCTGCAGGTGTTCAAACTGCATTTCCTGTCAGACCTGATTCTAAAGCAGAGACACGATTCAGACAACGACCAAAGGGAAGTCATGATCGTGATTAAATCCAGCTTGGCTAAAACCACACGGCACGTGACCAACGTGATGAGAGAGAGCACAGTGTGCACCCAGAGAGAGAGCACACTGTGCACCCAGAGAGAGAATCACAAGAAGACATGTACTGTGATTTGTACTTTATTTTATTTATTATTTAGACCTCTAGTCAGTGGTTACCTGAACGATACAGAGAGTTCAGACTAGCAACAAATGACAAGTGAAGAATTTTCAGGAATTGCTGACGTTTGTGTTGAACTACAGGCAGGATGACTCTCAGTCAGGATGACTCAGTCAGGATGACTCTCAAGCAGGATGACTCTCAGTCAGGATGACTCAGTCAGGATGACTCTCAGTCAGGATGACTCTCAAGCAGGATGACTCTCAAGCAGGATGACTCTCAGTCAGGATGACTCAGTCAGGATGATTCTCAAGCAGGATGACTCTCAAGCAGGATGACTCTCAAGCAGGATGACTCTCAGTCAGGATGACTCAGTCAGGATGACTCTCAGTCAGGATGACTCTCAAGCAGGATGACTCTCAGTCAGGATGACTCTCAAGCAGGATTACTCTCAGTCAGGATGACTCAGTCAGGATGACTCTCAGTCAGGATGACTCTCAAGCAGGATGACTCTCAGTCAGGATGACTCTCAAGCAGGATGACTCTCAAGCAGGATGACTCTCAGTCAGGATGACTCTCAAGCAGGATTACTCTCAGTCAGGATGACTCAGTCAGGATGACTCTCAGTCAGGATGACTCTCAAGCAGGATGACTCTCAAGCAGGATGACTCAGTCAGGATAACTCTCAGTCAGGATGACTCAGTCAGGATGACTCTCAGTCAGGATGACTCAGTCAGGATGACTCTCAAGCAGGATGACTCTGTCAGGATGACTCTCAAGCAGGATGACTCTCAAGCAGGATGACTCTCAAAGTGTATTTGACAAATGTAATATATTTCAAGGTACGCCAGCTGGAAAAAACAAGTGAGTCACAAGGTGGTTTGAATCAACACATCAGATCCCAAGAGATCCCAGGAAAGAGGATTTGGAAACTTTAAGCTGTCTTAACTCCACTTTAACGAGACCCCTTGTATTACAAGCACCCACTTCAGGGCTGGTTTACAACATCATGATTGTGATAACTGTAAATCCCTGCGCACAGGAGTTAGGTTTCCTTGGCCTGAGCCCTGGCAACACATGTAAAGAATGTACAATGTGGAGGTCTGTGAGGATAAATCAATGAAGCTAGATAAATACGTCCTTATCTACATTTAGACATTTAGTCATTTAGCAGACGCTTTTATCCAGAGCGACTTACAGTAAGTACAGGGACATTCCCCCCGAGGCAAGTAGGGTGAAGTGCCTTTCCCAAGGACACAACGTCGTTTGGCACAGCCGGGGAATCGAACCAACAACCTTCTGATTTATAGCCCGACTCCCTAACCGCTCAGCCATCTGAAACCCCAAGAACATTCTTCAACAGACCATTTTATAGATACGACAGTTCTCAAAAGTCATTGGTCCATCCTACAGACATGCAGCTATACCAAATCTCTTGTTATTGGTTAACTCCTAAGAACAATACAGTTGAATCCACATTGTCTCCAGACCAACTGTCTCTTCCTCCCTAGGTGACAAGAACTCTCCAAGGTCACCCAGACTTCCCGTCTCTAGACTTCACGTCTCCTAGTTAGGTGTCTTAAAACTGGGACGAATGACTCACACACAGAAGAGTCTCCTCTGAACCAAACGGGAAGCTTGGCGCAGGGGAAAATACGAAAGGAAATTACCTAAAAAAAACAGAGACGTTTTGGGGACAGCAGGACTTCTTTAGTCTAAAAGTTGTGAAGGGAGTGACTCCGACCAATCAATAAGCCAGCAGATCTTAAAGGACAGCCTCACACCGCTTGCTGAACGAGGAATCCTGTCATGAGGTGAACAGTGGCCAACCAAGAGTGGCTTGAGCAGAATTTAAATAAATGATAAACCAGGGAGTGCATTTTCATATTGAGATCTCAGCCCCGGTCGGGAAAACAAGCACAATGACTTCTGCAAAGAAGCGCTGTGTATCGTCAACACTGTTCTAAGCATAAATAAACATCTCCTTTGTGTGTGTTCCCTAGAAACCCTGCAGTGCTGTACTGCAAACACACACAGAACAGGAGATCTAACACCAACAACAACAATGATGGCAACAACAACCAATCCAGGAGGATTTCAGACCATGCCGCTGTCGACAGGAGTCTGCCTGTAATGACTCCCTGTGGAGAACTTTGAGTCAGAGAGAGGCTGGCTGCCTACAGGAGTCAGAGCTCTGACACAATGCATGCCCACAGGAATTTCATTAGGCCTTGAAGATTATAGTGGCAAATAATGGGCAGCTATGTGTGTAAGAACTGAGTCTGAATTATAAAGACCTGCCTTGATAGAGCTGGATGGTGCCTGGGTTTGCCTTGCAGGTAGCTGGGGTATCTGTGTGTGTGAATGTGTGAAATTGCGTGTGTGTGTGTGTGGCTACGTGCGTCTGTGTGTTCCTGTGTGTGTGTGTAGCTGTGTGTGCATGTGTGTGCGTGTGTGTGTGTGTAGGTTCTTTGTGAGTAAATGAAGGAGCTGAGCAGCGATGTGGGAAGACAGGCAGAAGAAATCCTGGGAGGGAAAAAAGTAAGAAATTCCTCAGCACCTTCAACATTTGTTCTCCAACCAAGCGTTCTCATAGGTTAATCAAACACACGTCTCCTATTGGATAATCGTCTCCACAAATCTCCCTGAAAACCTACATCGGCTTCAGATACTTCTGAGCTTGCCCTGAAGGCAAAAATAATTTGTTTACTCCTGGATATCTTCTTGTTGAGCACTAATGCCTGAACCAACCCAGAGCCATGCTTAGCCTGGGGAGTCAGAGGACAGGCAGACGTAGCCAGGCTCGCAGAACGCCTTGACTGGATACACAAACAACATTCATCATCATGTCAGGCAAAGGCCATCCAACTCTGCTCCAGCATGTTACACAACCCTGTTCGGGTGTGAGACGAGGACAGTCTAGCCAGCTCAATAAAACAGGGAAGCAGAGGTAGTAGCTGAGAGTTAATCTACTCTGACCTAAGGTTGACTCTTCTTGGTAATATGGGGCATTTCATACAGTTTCACAAAACCATAAAAATGGTGGCGTAAAACTACAAGCATAGTGGAGTAAAACTACAACCATGGTGGAGTAAAACTACAAGCATGTGTAGTGTACTCAGTCCTGAATCCTTACCTGAGATCTTAGAAGACTGTGAAAGTGTAAATTCTGATTAGGAGAAGGTCATTCAGGGAACAGTCACTGTTATACAGCACACTGAAATGAAGAGGTTCAGTTTAGACGTGAAAAGAAATTCATGTTTACATCTGGTAAGAGTTAGGGCTGGTAAGAGTTAGGGCTGGGGTAACAAAACAGATTAACTTGAAGTCTCATTAACAGTTGCAATTAAACAGCCAAATTGTGTTCCTATCGGTTACGCATATTTGAGTCGCACTCCCCTCTGGTCTACATGAAACTTAAAGCTTTATTCAGTATGCCCAGACATCCTGTCATATCCTCCCTTCACACCGACTGTATAGCCATACCATAGGGACTACTGCCACATGAGATACTTTTATGATTCATCAAGCTGATGTATAACACATTAATTAGAGAGTTATCATGAATCAGCTATACAGCAACACAGTGTGTGTCTTCACAGGCTGGGTTGTGTAAACAATTGTCTCAAACAAATGTAAGATTGTCCACTGAACTAGAAAACGTCAAGACAAAAATTAATACTTCATACTTCGGTAATAACAGAATATGCTGAAGATATTTTCTTCAAGATTTGTCAGGACTTGTCTAGTCAGATCTTCATTTTCACACCATTGAAGATTGTGAAAGTAACAGGATTATCGCAGGCTTACAGTTGTGTAACCTAGTTACTGTATGCATGTCTTCCTGACCCCTTTGAAAACCAGACAAACATTGATAACATTAATAACACTGACTGGTTCTGTAGTGCTGGCTCTGGGAGGGGTTCTGGGAGGGGGAGGGGCTCTGGGGGGGGGGGGGGAGGGGCTGGGGGGGAGGGGTTCTGAGAGGGGCAGGGGCTCTGGGGGGGAGGGGCTGTGGGAGGGGTTCTGGGAGTGGGAGGGGCTCTGGGAGTGGGAGGGGCTCTGGGAGGGGTAGGGGCTCTGGGAGGGAGGGGCTGTGGGAGGGGTTCTGGGAGTGGGAGGGGCTCTGGGAGTGGGAGGGGCTCTGGGAGGGGTAGGGGCTCTGGGAGGGGCTGTGGGAGGGGTTCTGGGAGTGGGAGGGGCTCTGGAAGGGGGAGGGGCTCTGGGAGGGGCTCTGGGAGGGGTTCTGGGAGTGGGAGGGGCTCTGGGAGGGGCTCTGGGAGGGGGAGGGATTCTGGGAGGGGGAGGGGCTCTGGGAGGGGGAGGGGCTCTGGGAGGGGGAGGGATTCTGGGAGGGGGAGGGGCTCTGGGAGGGGGAGGGGCTCTGGGAGGGGGAGGGGCTCTGGGAGGGGGAGCTGCCCACCTCAGAGGTGCTTCAGGGCATTAGCAGAACTCCGGGGCTCTGGTTTAAGCTCAAGGAGACGACCACAAATCACAAGACTTTGGAGACATTTGGGTCAAATAGAGGAAGCCAGACTTAATATATTATAACTGACTCCAGTCATTGCATGGGGAAAATTATTTATCTGAGATTTGGTTCAATACCAAATCTACAAGTTGTCATTGTGCTTTACATAGTATGATCCCCTCTAATGGTATTGGCTCCTGGAGTTAGATTCACATCTGTCAGACTCAAAGTCAAAAGCCAAGAATTTCAAGTGACTCTTTTCACTTCAGAATCATATATACTGACAGTTATGTGGACAAAACTATTAGCTCAGGTCATGAGTGCAGCTGGGATCTTCTTGAATGGACCTTGCACTGTGAAGAAGTCTAGTTGACTCAGAAGCACTAATCAACACATTCCTGGAACATAGATAAGGTGACAGATGTCAGGTACAGGTACAGGTTCTTGAATGGTGACATGCTAACTTACACTGTGATTTTATCAAGAACTCTTGCTACTTAGTCCTAAATGGACAGTGAGGTGGCCAACAAGAAAAGTAAAACTGTACGTCTTGTTTTTAGATATTAAATATAGTTGGGCTTGTTTCGAGTATAAATAGCTCTTTTAGTGACTTAATTTAAGTCAACGACACATTAGTATAAGAAATCTTAGCAAGTGAAATTGTCTTTGCGCTGGCAGCCAAGTGAACTTGTTTTGAGCATAAGAAAGCTAATAACTCATATTTCTTACCTATATTTGATTATTATTGCAGTGGCAGCATTGCTAGGAGTTGTAAAATAAGCTTTTTGTGGTTGTGTAGGGTGTTATTCATATTTACATCCTGCAGCTGCTTTCACAGCTGGTGGGAAGTTCATGTCTTGAATGCTGATACCATTCCGTCATGTCCAGTTCATACTGGAGACCAAGGAGACACCATCATGTCCTTGGCATGGAGAGTCTCTCTGCTAGCGGTCGTTAGCTTAGCTCTACGCTGCCAATAGATCCTGTGCACGGTCCGTAGTTAAAGCACTTGGACTGTATTTTCATGGTTGCGTTGTGATTTTAAACCCAGTCGGGGTGAACTGCTTTAGAATGCACTGCCACGACCACACAGCCAGCCATGTGTAGAAGCAATGCTACAAGAGGTCTCCGTTTGAAATAGAAAAAAGAACTCACAGCCTAAGAAAACAGGCATATAGAAACATACACCATGTCAGAGACTATTCCTTACTAGAATAACAGCATACCAAACCCAGGGGGTTTCTCACACCTCTCCTTTGCTCTGGACTCTGTTCTTGTCTGGAGGGGGCAGAAGGGGGGCTGACACAGCCTGTCAACCTCATTAACACAAAGTGACTCAATTGGATCAAAAGGATTGGTTTCCATGTAAGCAGCCACTAATGACCTTACCAGTGCCTGGAACTGCATGGGATTTATGCACAGCCTTTGACAGGTGACCATGCATTTTTCAATAATGTGGGTAATTTCCGTTATCACTTGAAAGACTAATGATCAGTCTAATGCTGAGAGAACTCTGCTGAATGCAGCTGGGAGTCAAATGAAGGAGCTGACAGCTTGGGTTGCTTAACTTTCAAGTAGCTGCTGTACTGTAGATTGTTGTTTAAGCTCAAGATGAATACAGCCTACTAAAGATAATACTGAGAGTACATTATTAATAGCTCCTATTATTACGTAACTAATAAAATCATGTAATCAATTGGGTTGTGAGCATTGATATGGTTCAACCTTAATATATTGTAAAAACATATCAAACAAAACTCCCGCCAATCACCATGGTGGGAGGAGCCAATCACAGGGGTGGAAGGAGCCAATCACCATGGTGGGAGGCAGGGGCGTCGTTAGACCCTTTTTACTGGGGCACGTGCCCCAGTGTAAATCTGCTGTGCCCCAGTAAAATATAAATTGTTTGAGTTTTAACAATTTACTTTTAGTCTTGCATTCATTTAGATTGATAATCCTGGAAAAAGTCAACGCAGTATCCCAATCAACGCTTGTAAAATTAAAGCAGTTTAACCGAAAACACAAACCGATGCCCGCAGAATTACGTGTCAGCGCGCTCTGCGTTGAGTTCAACCCTCTGAAATGACTTACTTTACCACTGTCTTTCACCTACATCTCCCAACCCTTCTATTCAACACCCTCTGCAGGCAGAAAGCGTCTCCCTGGATCACACCAGCATGTTTCAAACCGTTATATCCCCGGCCTATATAACCGGCCTATCCCGGCCCCCTGGTGTGCTGATGTTAAATCTTTCAAACACCACAAAGAAACATATTAAATCAGAAAATCTGTATTGTTGTTTTTCACCTCTTAAGCATCAAATAAACCCCTCCCACGAGACATGAAAGGAACTTGATGCTTTTGACCCAAAACGGAGTTGCGTAACAGGTTGCAGCCGATCAGTGAAAGATCTTGAACTTTTGTGTTGAATGAACAGGCCAAGTTTGATGGAGCCTTCTGCTTTCCATATGCTGTTTGGTAGCAGGTAGGCGCCAGCTCCACAGATCACTCAAAGTTCCCTGCTTGACGATTCTAAATGTAATCTCTCCTTCTGAATTACGATCCTCGTCACAGAGCCATGCAAAGGCAGCCCGGACAGAATTTAAGAAGGTTCTGTAAAATAAGTAACTTGTGAAACCGACTTTTAACATGGTTTAAACAGTAGCTCCTTTTCCACAGATATTTACATGTAAAATAAGAAACGTACGTGTGAACTATGCTGCCCTCAGCATAACTTCATTGACTCAAGCGATGTTGCTGTGTAATATTTGTCCGGACTGAAGGAAAGCGTCATCGGCTTGGGAGATGTTTCGAATCAACTCCTCTCTACTCGGCTTCAACTGGGATTGGACTCTGTTTGAGATGGCCCTACTACTACTACCTCACACTACTGAGCACAATGATCACAAACAAGATGAAAATGAGTTTTTCTCCCCCGGTATTTATCTAAACCACATAGCTTATGGGCTAAGTAGACAGCAATTTTCTTATCATGCGCTTGTGTATTGTGCTGTTTGAGGACAGCCCAGGAAAACAAAGAAACAACCAGCTAATCTGCAAAAATCAGTTATCGAGTAAGCAATGGAACATGCTGAACATTATTTGAATAACAGCTATCAGGTTATGTAAATATGACCAGAGTGGGAAGAAGGCGCTAATCTCACCTAGCTCACTGCCAACAGAAGACTTGTGTTTGGAAACTGAAGTCTGTTACCCTAAAGTATGAAAAACTAATAAACTATACATGTATAGCAATCATACTGCATTATATTTAAAGTAAAACATACTGTATTAATTATATTCTGTTAGGAATTACCTACTGCTGGTCCTTCAAAGTCAGATTAAATGAATTGGTTCAATGTTGTGCCTCCTTTGTTTAAAGCATTTTGCAGCAAATCCGGCAGTGGAACATATCAGAGTCCTGGTCCTCTTATGACCAGCCCTGCGTGTACAGTAGACCAGCCCTGCGTGTACAGTAGACCAGCCCTGTGTGTACAGTAGACCAGCCCTGCGTGCACAGTAGGATCTAGTTTGATCACAGCACACTGGCAACCACGCTCATTATGCCAGAACTTCAACAAACTGTCTGCTGGCTTTAATGAAGACAAATGAAAATCCCATTGAATGCAATTGTAAAACTTCAGACATGGTACTTAGGACAAGGCCACAGACAAACAAATCAACCTTAATGAACACTGATTCCATTTCAGTGACACCAGCCAACCACAAAAGACTCCTGGCGGGTTTATTGTCACAGCCTGATCAACTGTCCTGACAATATACACTGTGATATACACCAGCCAATCAGGCGCTATCTCTGCAAACTGTAAAATCAACCTAACAATGCATATGTTTTTGTTTGTTCCAAGCTAAATTCAAGCTGATTGGAGGTGGTTGACAGCTTATGTAATATTATGCTTTGGGTGGAGGTCACAGGGGAGACTCTGTCTCCAAATGCACAGCATTCCCTTCTAGATGTGTTAAGATCCACGTTATTAGGTCGTCAAGGGTCTATGTGTGTTGTGATGGCGGATTTGTTTTGGCAGGAAATCAAGGATGACTGATGATGTGAAAAACAGCGTGGGGTCGAAAGTATGCACCATCTTCTTCCCTGTGTCTTGCAACACAACACGAGGACAGTAAAACAGAGATGATTTAAAGCAAAAAAAATATTGACATTGTGCAGAATAAAATGCATATCCTGTTATTTGCATTTTGTCAGTGTCTGTTTTGGTCAAGATAACTGTTTGTTTAATTCACCTTTATACAGCTGTTTTAGGTTGAAGTAAGCAAACATGTAGACAGTTTGATAAACCGTATATACGTATATATCATTGTTTAAGTCCCATGCCAAGCCTGTATACTGCAACACCTTGTGCCATATTGTGTAGTGGTAGGAATGTTTACTTGACCTGGGAGGAATAAGGACATCCTTAACTGTAAATATCGGAAAGGGAAGTGTCCTTGAATCGCTCCCTGGTGGGGCGGCTAGCTTGTTCAGCCTTCCCTTCCTTCATTCAGCTATGACCCTGTGACCTCTAGTGACTGGGGCGCTGTTAGACATAAAGCTCTACTGGGGCACAGGCCCCTATACATATGCGTTTTTTCTTCCAAGCTTGCTGCGCACAATGCACTACTAGGTTATAGAAACTCCCCTTGCTTAACCCACTATACAACAGTTCAGGGACGCAAGTTTGATATCAGTTTTGGCAGGAACATCAATAGTTGATGCGAGCGCACACATTTTTCGCATTCATTCGAGCGCAAATACTGTTTTTTGAGCTTCATGTTATACTGTTTTTATGTTGTAGTCAAAATAAGATGATGGGTAGGCCATCATGTGGAAACTATCTTTAGTTTTGTAATGTTTTTTTAGCCTACCTCAATTCTGACTTGTGTGCCGAGTCCGACACCTAACTTCTGTGTGCGTGCTGCAGTGGCTATTTGGCAAGCTCAGAAGAGCGCGCTGACACGGAATTCAGCAGGCATCGGTTTGTGTTTTCGGTTAAACTGCTTTGATTTTACAAGCGTTGAGCGGGATACTGCATTCAAATTTTACCAGGATTCTCAATCTAAATGTATGCAATTTACAATGTAAATTGTTAAAACTCAAACTTTAGATTTTACTGGGGCACAGCAGATTTATACTGGGGCCTGTGCCACAGTGAAAAGGGTCTAACGACGCCCCTGTCCATTGACCTTGTGACCTCTTTCAGAGAACGCTAAGAGGCCCACTTCTCACCTCTCAACTCTTTATTTGTTGTTTTTACACATGTAGTCATGGTCACACGATGTTACAACAGTTTCCCACAGATTAACACCTACATCCTACTTAAACCCTCAAAGAAGGCAAGAAAAATATCTTTAAAGCATTATTGTATTTCTTAACCCACTTTTCTGGAACTTCATGCCCCAACGCTAACCCTTAAAACCACTGGACCTGTTAGAATGAACAAAACAGGCACTGATTTTGAATACCTCAATAAGGTATTAAAATACATTGCAAAGGAATCTGCCTAACCACGATTGGTTTTAAATAATCTCCTCTGCAGTTTGGTCAGGTCTGTTGTCAGTATAGTAATTGGCATGGAATCCTTAGTGTCTCTGTGTGTTTTCGTCTTCAAGGTGCCATATTGCAGGCCTCGCTGTTATGTGTTCAGGGGTGTGATCAAAAAGCTCTCTCCATGTGGTGCACTGTTTGTCATATTTGCTGAAAAACATCTTGTTTTTAGACATTTTTAGTTGTATCACATTTTTAGTTGTATCTTAGATGAAACCAGCTTTTTTGACTTTTTTCGCTTTATTGCTTTTGAAATATCTTGGAAGACCTTAATATCCCATCTGATTTCAAGAAATCTTACAAAGTGAATTTTCACATGTTCCATTGCCAGATTTCTTTACTTATTACAAGCAAAAATTATTGCTTTGATTTTCTTTTAAATTTGTATTTTTTTCCCAGTGGAGTCCCACTTGGTCTGACCCATTCTCACAAAAATAAATTGTTGTTGTTTCAAAAGAAAATCAATGCAATAATTTTTGCTTGTAATAAGGGAGGGTCACACCAAGCTGGGGGTCACACCAAGCTGGGCTGAGGTTTGGGTGCTGGGGGTCACACCAAGCTGGGCTGAGGTTTGGGTGCTGGGGGTCACACCAAGCTGGGCTGAGGTTTGGGTGCTGGGGGTCACACCAAGCTGGGCTGAGGTTTGGGTGCTGGGGGTCACACCAAGCTGGGCTGAGGTTTGGGTGCTGGGGGTCACACCAAGCTGGGCTGAGGTTTGGGTGCTGGGGGTCACACCAAGCTGGGCTGAGGTTTGGGTGCTGGGGGTGTAATTCCTCAAAGTTCAACACTCACACTGAGGCCACAGGGGCATGAAAGGGGCTCTTGTGGCAGGAAGAAATCCACTGTGTGACCAGACTTAGATAATCAACAGCTGGCCTGTTTCATTCCCACGTGTGCACAAACCCTTAAGCTTTCCAGGATGCCATGTTATGGTCACTGTGAACTCATGAAGCATCCCAAATAACTCTTTACTTTATTTGATCACACGAACATGTCTATAACTGCTTCACTCCCATGGAACTGTCAACCATTGAATATTTTAAAAGATTTGTTAAATCTTTACGAAATATTACGACCAGTGTTGGGCATCATGCATTACAGTAATAATGTTACTATTTGAGAAGTGTCACTGTATGAAGTAACATACAGTGACAGTTCTGGTCAAATGTGATGAATGTAATTAGAGTAACTGAGTAAGAAGATGTTAAGAAGTTGTTTTCTGTTCCTGTCAATATGTGAAAGCAACGTTGTCCCGACCCCTACACTAATTACACCCGACAGCTTCTTCAGGTGCCTTAATGAGATGTTCAGTCTTCCGCATAACTGTCTTGTGTATGAGAAAGCACAACCTGTGAGTCAGTATGCATGCGTACACTCCATGAGGAAAAGTCATTAACTTTGTAGTGACTTTTCTTTTTGTCTTGGCCACATTCTCGCGGAGAGTGCATCGCAGAGAGTGCATCATAGAGAATATACAGTCGTGGCTATAAGTTCTGGCAATGACAAATGTTGTGTTTTGCAAAGTTTGCTGGTTCAGTATTTGAGGAAAATGTTTTCACATGTTTTTTATAGAATACTGGAATACAATAATATTTTTGTAAGCTTTTTGGGGGCGAAAATGTTCAATATATGCAAATAGTCCCCTCTTTTACAGCAGTCAATCTGCTCTTAAAATCCAATCAGAATGATAGAGTGATTTCACCTGGCTAAAACTAGTTCACACTTTCCACTGCGCTGATGGTATGACTTACTGAAATTATGTTAGCAGTTATTTTATGCCAAGGCCCAGCAAGCTTTGCAAACACAAAATGTATGTTGCTCCCAATACTTTTGGCCACGGCTGTACACATGTAAACTAAGGCAAATGATGAACTCAGATGAACTTTAAGAACAGTAGGCAGTAGGTGGGCTGGATTTTATTACAATGATGGCAAACCGAGTCAGACCATGAAGTTGTCATCTAAGTTGACCTAGTTGGATTGACTTGGATCAATTCAAAGTGTACAAAAAAAGCTAATTGTAATTCCAGTTTGATTTCAATTAAAATCTTTGGAACAGAACCGGAAGAGGGTGTCAGGTGTCATGGGGACTGAGAGACAGAATGTGCTTTTGGAGCAAAAAACTTGCTCGCACTTTTCTCATGTTCAAACCAAAGAACCTTGTATTATGAGATTTTAAATGTATTGTCGCTAACACTGGAACAGAACTGTCTTGTTCTCTCATGGTGAACAGTCACGGTAATTCAGCTAGGATCACAAAGCAAATCACAAACGCATGTGCTTCTGTAAACAAGTGCTACAGAGAGAACACTTTTTACCCCCGTTTGGCAAAACATGTTTTCCTAGTTTGTCCCCAGGGTTTATTAACCTGAATTATCCAGTTTCAGCTCTAGCTCATCTATACGGTTGATTGATTTAAATTTGATCCAGTCAATTGTATTGAATTGTAGATTGTTAATTTGCCTTCTAATGTACATATTGTACAGTGTAGTATCATACCAACATATAAAATGTATGTGTCTGGAAACTAAATGATACACGGTGGTGTTAGAAAATCATTCATAATGTCTATTCTTCGGTGTAATGAGTTTTTCCTTATGACAGCATTGGACATTGACAATGTCTTTATAATTATGCCTTTAACCATAAAGGGCAAATCTCTTGGATTTAGTCAAGTGAAAATAAAATGAACATAGGAAATCAGGCAGTTGCAGTTGTGCATGATTGTTGTTTACTGGTATATAAATGAAGTAAAACAAAGAATCACGAACATGTCGTGACAAAATCAGTCAGATGTCCGTACTTCAGAAGAAACTGAAACTGTCCGGACTTTAGAGAAGCTGTCTGCGACGAGGGAGCTTTGTCAACATCACGCTTGTTTCACATCACGTTCGTGTCGCATCACGTTCGTGTCACATCACGTTTGTTTCTGCACGTTTCTCTCTGGATATGTAGGCAGTCGTCTCCACTCACAGGTTTGGCTCAGCAGAAAGAACTTGCTAACTGCCTTGAAATTGACATGTTGTGTGCTTGCGCTGTGACACCATTGCACCAACGTCTTAAAACTCTGTTGGCAAGACAACGTCCATGAACTATAATACAGGAATCTGTGTGTCTGTGGCTGGATTATGACAAGAACTGGGTTCTGTATGATGTTACAAGTCGGCAGATATCTTGATCGGTACCTAAGAACGTACAGTCAACGTATATCATCTGTAAATGTAATCGCTCAAAAAGGATATTATATGTCATTTCTTTGCATATGCCCTTGAAACAATTCAACTTGCCAAACCATATGCAAACCAAACCATTGCCCTTTTTCCTGAGATTTCACAAGGTACTGAAGCTAGTGCTACTGTATCGTAGCATCATTGCCTTAAAGATTACAGGACTCAATTGTCCACACATGAGGAAAAAAGGTAGCTCTTTCCTTTGAGTGTGTGTGTGTGTGTGTGTGCTTCCGGTAAAAGACAGACCTCTCAGACAAGCTGACCCATTTCATACCATGTGAATAATGTCAAGCCCTCTGCATGTATTCACAGTGTCAACATGGTGTGGCCTAATGTGTTTGTACAGGATGCACCAATGAACAAAAAAGGTACACTATGAATGCCTTTAAAATCAAAGGAGTTCATTAGATTCTTTCTATTTATAACTCTTTTCTATCATGTAACAGTTGACGTGGGACACCACGTTATAATTGCTTAGACTGTGTGATAATGTTGACTGAAGCAAGCGAGAGAGAGAGACAGAGTGTGTGAGAGAGAGAAAGACAGTGTGAGAGAGAGGGAAAGAGAGTGTGTAAGAGGGAAAGACTGTGTGAGAGAAAGAGAGTGTGTGAGAGAGAGAAAGAGTGTATGTGAGAGAGAGACGTGTTGAGGCTCTCAGCGTTTATTTAATACAACATGTATGTAGGTTGAAAAGATGTCTGGGGCCCCCAGTGTCTGCTGGACAAGTCTGTCCCACATGGACTGAAGCCTCACCACAGAGCCTCACCTCAGAGCCTCACCACAGAGCCTCACCACAGAGCCTCACCACAGAGCCTCACCACAGAGCCTCACCTCAGAGCCTCACCACAGAGCCTCACCACAGAGCCCTGAAGCCTCACCACAGAGCCTCACCTCAGAGCCTCACCACAGAGCCTCACCACAGAGCCCTGGATTTGAATCTGGACCCAGGCCATTTGCCGCATGTCTTCCCTTCTCTCTCTTCCCTGATTTTCCTGTTCACCTTGAACTGTACTATCTGATAAAGCATGACAATGCCAAAAATATATATTTAAGGTTCAAAAGAGGTCAGTCAATTGTTTTGCTTTATAAGGACAACAGCAGAATATTGTTTTCGCCAAAGTTGAATGTCCAGACTGTTTTGGATGCTGGTAAATGTAAATTATTTGTATAAAAACTTTTCCAGAACTCAATGTGCCTGCATTGGGTTGTAAATGTGACTAAACACACGATGTTCTCCAGACGAAATGAAACATAAAAGAAGAGCTTGTTTAAACATTCTGAGTTGGACACATGAGGTAACACACTGTGAATGTGCTAAAAAAAACAGTGGAGATTAGTTATTCACATGAGTTAATTTAGGAATAGTAGATTTAATTAATATACTGTAGATCATATTAAATTAGGCATAACATTCAAATTCCTACCATGTTTAAAATTACATGATCAGCATGATGTGTTAGAGAGTTTCTTGCCATCCCAAAGAAATTCCCCAACTAAGGGGAAATACGAAAGAAAGAATCTGAATTGTCCATGCTCACCTGTTTACCCATTAACCCTGTTCAAACACTTGTGTGTTTTGGTGGAGGCCGGCCGTGCGGGGGCCGGCCGTGCGGGGGCCGGCCGTGCGGGGGCCCCCGCACGAACGGGCCCCTCATGACCGGGCGCCGTGAGGGGCCCGGTCTGTATTCCTCTGCACTTTTCAGGGGAAACAAAGGTTTGACAAATCCCTCTAGTGCTGACCTCTGTTCTTTTTTTGTTAGTTTACGACAAAAAAGGGCTCCTTCTCCACAGGGATCTCTCATTCAGCTGGATGTCTGAGATCCGATGCTTCCAAGGCCTTGGGCTTTCACGGAAATTTAGGATATGCCAAAAATAATAACGAATTAATCTTTTTATGCCAAACAAGGCAGGTACTAATTGCAGAAGGATAGATACCAGACTACCTCTGGAAACTGCTACCGCTTATTAGAATATTTCTAACCTGTGAACCGCCCCTGTTTCCTGGCCGTGCTTGTTTTAGGATTACACAAAGTGAAAACAGGATAAGAAGATTTTTGTTCTATCATAGATTTCCAGGGGTATTTTCAACAGACTTCAACAGACTTTATGTCCAGATGGCTTATCACTAGTAACTCATAAAGATGCAAAGAATAACTGCAAGAGGATTAGAGGAGACAGATCACAGGTGATCAGATCATAGATAAGATACCTGTCCAACATTGTAAGAAATACCTCAACAACAAAGAAATTCAAAGAGCTGGAAAATTGGTTAAAAACTGGGAACCAGTTTTGAATGCAAATTTTCCATAATCTCAATGATGATTTTAGAAACATTAGGACCATTTTAAACCTCAAACTAGGTTCTATGTCATACTGTACAACAATGCATCGAGTTTTCTAGTATTTGCATTGAATGACTATATTAAGTCCATTGTACATGCTTGTCACACACACACAGGTTTGTTATGCAGTTTTTGTGGGGAATCACAATTCAGTCTAATTCAAAATCCTAACCCGTAATCTTAACTTTGACCGAACCCATACCGTAACCCCAAAACCTAACCTGAACCCTATCTAAACCCAACCCTTGCTCCTTACCCTAATCCTAAACCATCTCTAACTCCTAACCCTTACTATAAATCTAACCCTAACACTGATTTTATCACTCACCTTAGATCCGGCTCTTCAACTTAGACAACTCCTCCACACATACATGAGACAACAGGCACATTCTTCAGACAGATTGTTGATATGACTATGTTAGAATCTACCATTTACAAAGGTGAAGATCATTTAAAAAAGTAGGTTTGGTGAGTTGTAATATTGACAAAGAACAGATTTCTCATTGGTGACTGACTGGGAAAATAGTAAAACAAACTGTAAAACGGTTTCTGTCCACAGAGTAAACCTTCTAGCAGGTCATTTGAAGTTGAGTGAAGGGCTCTGGAACATTCCACTCTCCCTGCACACTGGGATCTCCCAGGAGTCGATGCATCAAGCGGGCAACAGATTGAGGTCCTCGATTACAACCCCAAA
Organism: Osmerus eperlanus; assembly: GCF_963692335.1. NCBI lineage: Eukaryota > Metazoa > Chordata > Actinopteri > Osmeriformes > Osmeridae > Osmerus > Osmerus eperlanus. The sequence continues at coordinate 2,327,370 of NC_085022.1, forward strand.
CTATATTAACTTGTTAAGATTGATTTTCTCTTCAGCTTGAGGGCATTGTTCAGCCCTGTCACCATCGGTATCACAGTAATTTCATGCCATAGAACGGTCACCTCAGAAAGTAAACACTCTTCCCAGCAGTACAGCACATGTGTTGCCCATCCCTCCGGTTAACTATGTTCATATTGGTTAATAATACAACAAGGAGTAAGAACATTCGTTTTTGTGGCATAAGGCAGAGGAGATTCAACGAAGATGGCCGTCAAAATTGTACTCCAATGTCCTTTTGCTCAACTAGGGGGTTTGGATGAAGAAATATTGCTTGAAGTTTGAGTTTGACAGAGATATTAAAACACCCTCAGGTCAATGACACATGCTGGCTTTGCCTCACTGGCCTTTATTAAATCACTTCTGCTGGAAATGCTGGAGGGTAATTATTTTGCAGCTGCCTTTGAAACCAGTGATACTGTTGGATTATTACACTTGTTTCATATAAGATGAGCACACCCTCCCCTTCTGATTGTCTCAAAGCTGTCTTTGTGTGCAAATCTATACCATTCAAACAAGTAAGATAACATCTTGCAACTATATTCTATGATGAACTCACATCCTAATGAATGGAATTCTGATTCATGATTTTTTGTCAGACAGATGACCAGTCTTTGTCTGTGAAACATACAGATGTGCAACACGTCTTTCTCCTGTCACTGTAACCTCTTTCAGAGGTGATTCAGGATGTAGGAGGCAAAGCCTGCGTGCTGCGATTACCTGGCCGCCTGGAGTAGAAGGTCTTATGTACGATTCTGCTGGTGGCTGCGTTGCAGTACAAATGCTAAGAAAGAAAACTGAAATGAAAAAATATGTATTACTAATTTCACCACAAGGGAACTGTTAACGATGTCAAAGAAAAGGATACCTAACCAAACGATATCTTTAAAAAACACAAGGGTAGCACCTGTTCCCAGCCAAGTGTTTACAAGTCTAGCCTGCGTCTACGTGATGAAGAATAACCCCATGGGCAGCTGACCTGTCCCAATGTCCCTGCCCGTTCAACCAAGACAAAACCCTCTCGGTATACTGCGTGTACTCTAGGTCAAATTACAATAACAAGTGCTTACAACAATAGAAGTTAACATCAAAACACACTCAATGACAACCACTAGAATAAATACAGCGGTAGGAAAAAGGCAGGACTAATCGACAGAACACCAAAACAGGTGTGCGCATGATGATGGATCGGAACGACAGGATAGTCGCGGACGGACATCGAACGCGTCCAGAGTGAGGAGACAGACGGAACGACAAAACACATCCAGGAAACACAAACACGGGCCAGTATCTGTCATGCATTCTTGTTCTTTCTTGTTCTTTCCTTTCGTTTTCTGCATATTGACACTCGCTGCTGTTATTCACCCAATCAGGTAAAATCCTTTCCTTTCCTTTTTGATATGAATGCTTTTTCATTGTGTAGCCATAACTATGCTAGATTATTTGGCTTAATACATGTTTTTAGAATCGTTTTAAAGTTAGTTTACAGAATGCAATGTTGTTGTTTTCTGTTGTATAGTTCTCATATGATTGTGGCACAGTTGTATAGATTTCCTGCTGCCTGGTCAGGTGACACGTCACCTTCCCTTCTAATCAATAGTTAGATTGACATTTCATTTATTTAGAAGATGCTTTTATCCAAAACAACATACAAATAGCGCATGTAGAAAGTACAGCAGCAGATCAAGGATCAGAAGTGTGTCGTTCTAACAGTGTTTCGATTGGTCCGAGTCAAGGAACGCTCTGTATCGACGAGACGCAGCGCAAAGTAACCACAGACTGTTGTTACCTGCTGTTTCTCACCAGATAATGGAACCTAACATGTGGACGACTGATGTTGGGGGTAGTGATGAGGGGCAACAGAGCATGACTCCTGTCCTCCCTGCACACAGCCCTCCCCCTGCCCCTCTCAGGGAGGGGGAGGTCTACCACGTCTTCATCAGCTACAGCAGCATCGATGGGCGCTGGGCCCAGAGCCTGATCAACAGCCTGGAGGCTGCGGGGCTGCAGGTCTGCTACCACAGCCGAGACTTCACCCCGGGCCGCGCGGTGCTGGAGAACATGTCTGACTGCATCCAGGCGAGCCAGAAGGTGCTCCTGGTCCTGAGCCAGGAGTTCGTGAGGAGCCGCTGGTGTCTCCAGGAGGCCAACATGTCTCTGTTTCGAGAGTGCTTGGAGCGTAAGCCGGTGCTGCCTGTTCTGTTAGAGCCAGGGGTTGACGTTCCCCTGCACCTCCGCCACCTGACCTACCTCGAGGCCTGGGACCCAGACTTCCTGGGCAAGGTGCTGAACGCACTCTGCACCCCCAACCGGCAGCTCCGGGGGACAGGGGTGGTCCCCATCCAGCCCCCCTCCATCTGTAACGGGAAGGCCCTGCAGCCTCAGGTTGCTGTCAACGAGGAAGGCCTTCACAGCTGGGAGGCCGGTCTGTTCAGCGTCATGGATGTGCCCGACCAGCTGTGCTTGGTTGTCGAGGACCAGGAAAAGTACAGGGAGGCCATCAGGATCATAAACAACGTTTCACAGACTAAAGTGTGGCTGCGGCCTTACTGGCTCAGGCTACTCATGTACTTTTTAGGAGTTTTGCAAATTGTTTTACTATATGTCCTAGTCAGTTTTACTTCCTCGTTTTGCCGAGAGAAGGTACCCAAATATCTTTTTTTGTTTTTTTTGGTTGTTCCTTTGGGTTTGACTGTTCAACTCTGTCTGTGGAAGAGCGATGATAACAAATATATCATAGGTGAGATGCAGAGAGCTGTGGGGAAAGCTAATACACTCCTTTCAGGAGTGAAGGTTCTAATGGGCTGCCAGTCCAACACCAAACTCCACGTCGTTTACACATCCAAGTCTTTGGAAGGTTGCAGGCGAGAGTTTTCCGACACGTTTCCGGGCCGGCCCCGTGCTGCAGAGATGTTCCAGCGGGCTCTTCTGTACTTCTCCTCAGGATACGCCTGCTGTCTGTCCAAGAGACCCTTCCCCCTCTCCCCTCCCACAGCCTCCTGGAGGGAGGGATGTGCTTCTGTCAGTATGTGTCCCAGCAGCTGAGCAGGGGTCAGTGGTCTTGAAACGGCCCTCACAGGAGGGTACACTGGTGGCTCACCAGGTTGAACGCATGACCCGTTCTGTGCACGTGTGCACGTCCTCCCCTTTTCTTCTCTCTCTCTCTCTCTCTCTCTCTCTCTCTCTCTCTCTCATTTCCTGAAACTCTAAATCATAATCTGTGTTCATGGTAGAAATGGTGGAATTTATTGGAATGTAAATCAAATTTGTTAAAGGGAATGCTTTGGATTTTTCCTAAAATAATCTGTCATTTTTAATTGAGGCGTTTCCCCATTTGAGTTTATTTCTCATTGGTTGTTGAGATACCACGTGACCCAAGAAGTAAAGCTTGACAGGAAGCAACAGAAATGTTAGAAATACTAGTTATGTAGAGAAACTTGTTTGTGGTCTCAGTAAAAGCGGTTGAAGAGAATCGTGTAAATCTTCAGAATCATTCTGTCTTGATGCAGAGAAGTCGTTTATTTTTCTAATAAATAAGTCCACCAGTTGAGTTTTTACAACGTGTGCATTTGTCAAGACCACAACTGCCAGTGACAGGCTGCCATGACAACCCCTGTTCATTGATTTGAGTTAGTTGTGAATCTAACTCACGTGTCAGTGATATGATTGCTCTGGATAAGAGCGTCTGCTAAATGACTAAATGACATGAGGGCTATTGGAGCTTGCAGACTGGATGAAATGAAGGTGTGACGTCACAAGAGATGGACCGCACATCTTGCATAACACGGAAATGTGGGACAAGTGGCAGAAGATGTCCTCATCTGCTGTTCTTTAGACATGTGCTGTTGACTTTTCCCATTGCTGTCGTTTTATCTGAAATGAAGCGCTACTTCAAATCTGCGGCCCGTCAGATACCCAAGGATCAATATTTACTGTCTTTACAGCGTTCAGTAAAGGGATTCAGGATATGAAACATCGATGTGACACAGGTCCTGAAAGGGTGCACAACCTCTGGGCCTGACGGTCAGGCAAACACAGACGAACCCCAGACGATGAAAGGCGTCAGTGGGGTGAAGACTGGGTCAGTGAACACGTTCTAATTGAGGAGCATTCTTTGATTGCGAGAACAGTCATTTATCCTGAGACGCTTTCAAACTGTTATGGAAAGAGGTGAGACTGTACCTTCTGTTTAATCATCCAGAACACTGTTTTATCAACAGATCATACAACAGATTCAGACTGTACAGCACTTACTTGTGTGTGATGTGCTTCATTACTCTGACACATGTTTGTTCATAACACGTGCGAGAAAACCCAAACACGTGAGACCTGGGATTTGAGAACAAGTACAGGTAGTTACAAGAGCAGATGTATGAGTACATGAACCTGCCAGCATGGAATCCTGAATGTTCTGGAATAGGTGTATGTTTGGTGTGCACACAATAGCATAAAACACAACCATGTTCTAGTAGATTATCAAAAGGATTATTAAGGCCCTGCCTCATCTCTGTTCATTGACTTCAGCTGAGGGAACCGATGTGGGAAGGGTCATGTCTATAACTTTTGGTTCATGATTCATTTCCCAGTTTGTGGTCATGCTAGATCAAGACAATAAATGAGCCTTTAGTGTAGATATGTTACCCCCCAGATCTAACCTAGTGTGTTTAGACAAGGAAGTGATCCTACGGGTGATGTGAGCCCAGATCAAACCTAGTGTGTTTAGACAAGTGACCCTACGGGTGATGTGAGCCCAGATCTAACCTAGTGTGTTTAGACAAGTGACCCTACGGGTGATGTGAGCCCGGGGCGTCTTGCCTAACACTCCCAAGGTGCTTCCTCTCCTCCCTGGGACAAAAAGAAACAAAAGATTAACAACGTTAACGGTTAACAATGATAATACAACACAGAACGATCGCAATAGGTCTATCAGGCGGTCACAATATCACCAAACAAAACTCTCACTCAAAACCAACAAGACCAAGCACAAGGCACTCCTAACACACAGAGAGAGAGAGCCATAGAGAGACTCAACGAAGCGAACAGTGGCACAGATATACAGCTGAAGGGATGATGGGATTGGATGTTGGGAACAGGAACCAGCTGGACATGATAACGAGAGGGAGGAGTCATTGATGAGTGTGATTGGCGCCACCTGTACAGAAAAGTCACAGAGCCAAAACAAACACACACCGAACACTTGACAGGACTGGGGGACGTAACAAGATATCATACAGTGTATGATGATTAAGCTCAAATGAGGACGATTATTTGTGTCACTATAATTCATCATGATAATTATCAATTAGAATTTCACAAACATTTCACTGTAACCATGACAGCATGAAGCATGACAGACAGTATTGGCCGGGTTTCCCAGATTCGTTAAGAAGCTCTTAACGCTAAGAGCTTCTTAACGAATCTGGGAAACCCGGCCATTGTGTGTAACATCACACTATTTAAATGCATGATTGTGATTATTAAATCCTAATGTAGAAATATTCATTTATTTGTGGATTTATACAAGAGTATGGATTCCTTTCCGTATTTTTCATTGTTATGGGTGAGGGCATTCTGTTTAATCCAATGAAAAAATCAATAACAGTAAAGAAAGGAGTGAAAGTTATGAATTATGAACAGTCACTATAATCCCCTTCTTGATGCTGTGTGTCCCTCAGTGACCTGCTGCTTACTGCTCTGTGTCACAGTCAGGCCTTAAATAATCACTGAGAATTAACTCCACCTGAATAAACATCCACTGGCTTGATACGGAGGCTGTTCTGCATGACTGCCTGGAAACAGAGTCTAATTTTGACTGATGCAAATGTTGATATCGATTGGCACGGTGAAGCTGAGGATTTGAGTTTCTATCGTTTTAAATCACCTTCCTAGGGGAAGACAGAACTGATAAAGTGCCAACAGACACACACACACTCACACACATACATTCTCACTCACTCACACACTCACACAAACACTATCGCAAACACACAGGCAGACATACATGGAGGTATAGAGTGCATGCGTAGTATGTCCACGGTACATAACATCAGGGGATCAGAGGGTTTTGAAAGGGAAACACATCTGAGGGTGTACCGACTCGAGTACAGACATCATAATCCTTCCGATAGAAAGCTGAACTGTGTCAGAACAGGGCCTTTCTTAACTCTGTATCACCTTGGAATTGAGCCCCACTTCTGTCTGTCTGTCTGTCTCTCTCTCTCTCTCTCTCTCTCTCTCTCTCTCTCTCTCTCTCTCTCTCTCTCTCTCTCTCTCTCTCTCTCTCTCTCTCTCTCTCTCTCTCTCTAGCTCTCTCTCTCTCTCCCTCTCTGTCGCTCTCTCTCTCTCTCTCTCTGTCTCTTTTTCTCCCCACCTCCACCATCTGTACAATACGCCACTTGTTTGACAGAATACAATTTTTACGGGATCCGACCACGATTCACCATGCCAACCAGATTCTCAGGGAATTTCAGTAGCAAAGATTGATTTATTAGATGAGGTCTCAAAATGTGTTATCATGATTGACCAGTCTGATGGTAGAATGACATGAGTTTCATTTGATCTGTGTGGTACGGTACTGTGAGGTACTGTACTGTTTGGTACGGTACTGAGAGGTACGGTACTGTGTGGTACGGTACTGTGTGGTACGGTACTGTGAGGTACGGTACTGTGAGGTACGGTACTGTGTGGTACTGTACTGTGTGGTACGGTACTGTGAGGTACTGTACTGTTTGGTACGGTACTGAGAGGTACGGTACTGTGTGGTACTGTACTGTGAGGTACGGTACTGTGAGGTACGGTACTGTGTGGTACTGTACTGTGTGGTACGGTACTGTGTGGTAAGGTACTGTGAGGTACTGTGTGGTACTGTACTGTGTGGTACGGTACTGTGAGGTACGGTACTGTGAGGTAATGTGTGGTACAATATTGTGAGGTACTGTGTGGTACGGTACTGTGAGGTACTGTGAGGTACTGTGAGGTACGGTACTGTGAGGTACGGTACTGTGTGGTACGGTGGAAATGTCTCACATGAACTCACTTCATGTAGGACTGATTCCGCAGGATGCAACCGTAGCCCGAACAAGAGAGCCCTGATAGAACATTTCTTAGTGTGTTTTTACTGTAAATATTTACTTCCTTGGTCTGCATTAAGACGTTGTGCAATTAACTTGTCTGCCCTTTGGTAATAATGCTTGAAACCAGGAATGCTCATTAATTCACTCAATAACTGAACAAACCCTGTGATGAATACTATGAGGACACATTCATGAGAAAACCGAGACCTCTGATCGCAAGCAAGCAGTCTAAATCCATTGCCATAAAAAATACATCTTTGTAATGAATGTATGTTTTAAAGAGTTGTGCCAGGAACCAATCCAGGCCTTGACTCACTATTCATCAAACACCCTCTGGGAATCCATGAAGTTACTGTGAGTACAAAGTTAACCCAGAACACACTACGTTTAGCCTGGACAACTGTACAGACATCTAGACGACGTAGGCTAACATAGACCCCAGTCTCTTTGCTGAATTGATTTGACATAATCCTGCAGTTCCCCAGCTCTCATTCTGCTCCTCCAGGTTGACCACCTCTGTGTGGAAGTCCTGGTGCTGTCACCATGACAACAGCGATAAGGTGATCTTTTTAAAGAGCCACAGATCACCCGGTCCAAGTTAGGCAAGAACAGAAGACTCTACTGGCAGCTGTCTAAAACAGTCTCTGATACATTAATCTTTACTTTATCATTAATCACCAGTATTTATAGGGACATGGATTTTGAAGGATTGGTGTGAGGACATTGAATATCCATAATCCTTTTTGATTTTTATTATTGGGGGTTACGACTTTCTCCATCTATTGTCTGTCTGTGTTGATGTGCGATGCACGGTACTTTGTATCAGGAGCATTTCTTGAGCGAGGTGTGTGTGTGCGTGTGTATGTGTGTGAAGCGCAAAAATACCACGCACAGGTGTGTGTGTTTGCATGTGAGCATGAATGTAGAGAACAGCAACCGTCGCTACGTAATACCGTGGTCTCAACCAGAATGGATTTGCAGTAACTTTGCAGGGTCTGGTCGCAAGTTCAAGTGATCCAGTTCACGCTTCATTAAAATACCTCCTCCTTATCAATGGTCTTGCAGCCTGCCCTGTCTGGCCTTGGGAGGAGAGAACAGGCAGGAGAGAGGCGTGGAGAGGCTGGCAGCCAGGGCCAGGCCCTCGGGAGGCAGGGAGGGGATCACGTGAGCGGGGACAGAGGAGCCCCAGGGGACTTCACGGTACAAACGCCTATGAGATGGTGACTTATTCATGATTGGTGGCTGTAATCTGGCTGGCACACAACACATCACTGCCCAGTTCCCCATAGCAACACCGGAATGCATGAATGCTCCCTGGCAGCAATCTAATAAAAAAAAATCTGGCGCATCGTTTTCAAAACATGGGCTCAGGTTAAGTGGTTCTGAAGTTGAAATGGAAATGGGTGTGTGACATTGAAAACGTTATCAGTTCAGGCTTTTAATTAAAAACCGGCGATGCTCAAGGAAGTGAAGCGATTCTGCAGCAGCGCGGCGCTAAATTCTCTGCTTATAGAAACGCTGTCCTCTGTGAAGCCCAACATTTCACTGAGTATTTGTAGACCTAATCACCTAATCCACTTCCACGTCAACAGACCCTGCAGAGGGAGAGACCAGCAGGAGGGAGAGACCAGCAGGAGGGAGAGACCAGCATCAGGCATGTTGATGCGATCTTCAGACCATCTTTACGGCTGTCTCTCATTTTGTGGCCTTTTAAAACCTTAACATGCACTCAGCATGTAAACAGAACCACACATCATTCACACCATCAAGGATCGTACTGTAGAGTGCCCAGCTATCTTGTTCCTACCCGTCATGTATAGATTTAACAGCATCCATTAAAACGTTACGGTTAATTTAAAACTCCTGTGACCTGAGGTCTCACGGCCCAAGGGTTTTTTAAAATGTAAAACCCAGAGCCCCAATGTACTCATTTGGGGACACTACACTTAAAACAACGAGTTTGAGGTGTTCACTCATAGAATAGACATCCATTTCCCTCCGTCTGAGACCTGGCAATGAAAACAATCCTCTGGGTTGGGAAAATAATCAGAGCGGCATTACACTAAACATGGCACCCTCCTTATCAACATTCTCCAACGAAATTCATAAATCTATCACCATATCCTGTCAAGCGGTGTGCCCACAACAAACCCTGCTCCAGACTGACTGGCTGTGTTTACAGGGTTTAGGGTTGAAATCCGCCGCTGGCCTCATACTACAGGAGTGGCGCTGGATTCCACAAGCTGTTTTTGGAGGAACTCCTCAAGTGTGCAGTGACCTACTTTGGTATCAAACTGCCACCCTCTCAGATGAAGCTTTCCATCCCAACCGCACACACAGATGTTCTGCAGCCGTCCAGAAAACTCACTGTCATATTTTATTTGTCTGTTCAAAAAAGGTCAACCATAATGTTTTTTTGTTGTTGCTGCGGTTTGTGTTATTTTCTGAAGATCTGGAGGAGAGGATGAAGATGGGTGGATTGACAGTTGGGGGTTTAGCTCCGCCCCCCCTTAACATGGTTTAGCTCCGCCCCCCCCCCTTAACATGGTTTAGCTCCACCCCCCCCCTTAACATGGTTTAGCTCCGCCCCCCCTTAACATGGTTTAGCTCCGCCCCCCCTTAACATGGTTTAGCTCCACCCCCCCCCCCCTTAACATGGTTTAGCTCCACCCCGCCCCCCTTAACATGGTTTAGCTCCACCCCGCCCCCCTTAACATGGTTTAGCTCCACCCCGCCCCCCTTAACATGGTTTAGCTCCGCCCCCCCCTTAACATGGTTTAGCTTCCCCCACCCCCCTTTACATGGTTTAGCTCCGCCCCCCCTTTACATGGTTTAGCTTCCCCCACCCCCCTTTACATGGTTTAGCTCTGCCCCCCCTTAACATGATTTAGCTCCGCCCCCCCCTTAACATGGTTTAGCTCCGCCCCCCCTTAACATTGTTTAGCTCCGCCCCCCCCCCCCCCCCCCTTAACATGGTTTAGCTTCCCCCGCCCCCCCTTAGCATGGTTTAGCTACGCCCCCCTTATTGTAGGAAGGCTGAGTCTAGCACATGAAAAGATAGAGAACTCATAGAGATAAATACATCGTCTGGGGATATCCACGTCCATTCTGATAAGCAAGATAAAAACACACTCCAGGCATTTTCAACCTCTTTCTTCCACAGAGCCCCCCTGTCTGACCCACACTCGACAAAACCCAAACAAGTTTAATTTTGTGTGAATGAGTCCGACTCAGACAAGCTCATAAGTGAATTGTGGAATTCGGAGTGAAAAAAAACAACAGTGTTTCTGGAGAAACACTTGGGAATGCACTTGGATGACAGATCTGGCCTCAGACGTCTTGCGTGAGTGAACAATCCTAATGGTGATCCAACCATCTTCAAGCTCAGAGAAGAACACAGCAGGCCTTAATAATAATAATAATAAAACTTTCTTTCTGTGGATCCTTTAAAATCTTGGCCTTGCTCCTGGGCAGACTGAGAATGGCTCTCTGGAGTCTACCGTCCAGACAGAGCAGCACTCTGCAGACCAGAGTGGCTCTCTGGAGTCTACCGTCCAGACAGAGCAGCACTCTGCAGACCAGAGTGGCTCTCTGGAGTCAACCGTCCAGACAGAGCAGCACTCTGCAGACCAGAGTGGCTCTCTGGAGTCTACCGTCCAGACAGAGCAGCACTCTGCAGATCAGAGTGCTGCTCTGGAGTCTTCCGTCCAGAGCAGCACTCTGCAGACCAGAGTGTGCAGGCAGCAGTGTCCCAGACTCCACGAGGGCCTCCTTTTCACCCACATGATAAGAAGTGACAACTCACTGTCAGGTGAGGAGGACCCGTGTGGATGAGAGGGGGGCCAGAGGTCCTGGCTACTCCACTGGAAACAACCTGTTCGGTATATTGTTTTGCTTTAGTTGGCTGTAACTGTATCTGTCAGAAGAGGATGGGAAGATACGTTTTCTACATATCTTCCAAAAAAATTACAAAAAAGATCACCAGCTGTGGGATTCTACTTGTATACATCTACTGTACATCTACTGTACATCTACTCTACTGTACATATATACACATCGCTGATATACTGTAAATGTCCTGATTCACACCGTGTTTGATTCTACTGAGGCAGAGACTGTGGCTAGCTGTGTTTAACTTTTCTTAGCCACTGGAAAAGAAAAGTGCAAACTCGGTTTCGGTTAAACCTTGTTCAAGAGATGATCTACTCAGAAAGAAATTCTTTGTGTGCTCTCGCTAAAATCTTTTCACAACAGCGTGAAGAACTCCACACTAAGAGAGAAGTAGAGACTGACAGACAGACAGATGGAGGGGGGAAGAGAGGGAGGGAGGGACGGAGGGAGGAACGGAGGGAGAGAGGGAGGGTATTTTAACAGGCTGAAAGGCCATGCTAGAGTGTCCTTGTTACCATTATCTCCTCTACGGCCCCAAACTCAGACGGCTTGTTTCTGTTTTCCCTCCAGCTCTCAGCGAGGCACTTCAGTCATGACCCCGTTAGTAGCCACACGACAACCAGCCTCAGCCCCCTGAGAGATGTAGAGCTTTAATAAAACACAGGGATATCTACCTAACCACCGTGTGTGCAACAGAACTAACATGTGGAATGTCTAGTTACTGTAAGTGTGTGAGGATCAGGTGAGGCTCAGACACACAGATTTCTCTCCCTCCCTCTCCTGATTGGTCAGCTGGCCATACAGCGCCGCATGCCCTAATGCTTGTCACACTCCACTTCAGATAGCTCTGCTGTGCAGTGAGAAACCTGTCAGCTCCAGCACGTCTCTGGTCAGGCTGGCCTCGTGTGTCTGTGCATGCAAACATGCAGCGTGTGTGTGCGTCAGTGTGTGTGCGTCTGTGTGTGTGTGCGTCTGTGTGAACACAGTATCATTGACCTTCACCAACCGTGTGTTTGTGTACGTCTGTCTCCAGGAGATAGACGGGTTAGCAACGTAAACACACTGGGATGTTTAATACCAGGGCAGCACTGTCTCAGTTCAGTGAGGGAGATCAGAAGAGTCCAGACCCACGAGGACATTACTGTCTCTTCGCTGATGAATTATTAGTTGTGGATTGAACATGGTTTCCCCATGAGTCCCCCCCCTGATTTAAACCGGAATCTGCATTGCATCACACACACTTACGCCACACACACATACACACACCTCAGAGACTTTCCATGAAGCCCATCCATCAAATAGTTGAGAGTTGTTGATCTTGGAAAATAGATTATTGCCAGTTGTTTCCATTGTTGACATATTTCGAATGTTTCTGTCGATGTTTCATCGTTTTAATATATCATCTGCTCGTAGACTCTTTCTTCTTCTCTGAAATTGAAATAGTAAACCCCAAACCAAGAAACAGCATCCGGCCACACTGGAAGGTGCTCACATCACCTGCAAGAAACAGTGACCAAGCATTTGGTTTTTGTATTGGTATTGGGTGGGAACAGAGTCACATGATCGTGTATTGGTATTGGTATTGGGTGGGAACGGAGTCACATGATCGTGTATTGGTATTGGTATTGGGTGGGAACGGAGTCACATGATCGTGTATTGGTATTGGATGGGAATGGAGTCACATGATCGTGTATTGGTATTGGTATTGGATGGGAACGGAGTCACATGATCGTGTATTGGTATTGGGTGGGAACGGAGTCACATGATTGAGACTGACAGTCAGATGCAGGTCAAGTACGACTGACAGACTGTGGTTACCGATGGCAACGGCCTCTGACATTTTCAACGTTTCATTGAAACTTTATAGGCCATTGCCTTGGCTTGCTATTTTTAGTGGCCCAGTGTAGCTGTCATCCTGAAGGATGTTTGTAAAGCAAATATGTTCTTCTTTGTTGGTTTGAAAGGGACAATTGACATTTGTGTCCCAGTAAGCACTCGTTAGAAAGGTTGTTGACCTGTTGAAATGTTCCCACGGCGACCGCGTGGATTGTTGCTTCGTTTAGGTCTTCTCAAGTTTTCAGGATCAAATTGTTTCTATTCCTTGTAAATGTGTCAGACTGCAGCTGATGGCTTGATCACAGGTTGCTATGAGTGCATGAGCATAAGAATGTAAGTAACTAGTATCACAATAGTTCTACTGATTACGGAAAAACACTGGTACAAAGGAAATCATAATTCTTCCACACAGCTCACAGTTCATACTAGGAAGTCAATTAAATTACTTATTCAGTAGAAGCACCATGTAAAGAACAAAATTAGAAGACTGTTCTTCTAAATATTTCATAATTACAGGAGAAAACGGCTTTCTATTCCCCAGAAGAACAACAGAATATGTGTTAATTAAGAGAGGATTTGAACTGTCTGTGGAGAGAAATTAAATTGGTTTGTCCACAACAAGAGCGACAAAAAAGACACAATTTAAAACAAATCAAGCCTTTGCCAATGTAATTTCAGTAATGCCATATACAGTACTAACTTACTGGTCTACAGAGCACCTATATACTGTTATGCAACTATTTGTAGATAACAAGTTGTTGACTGGCCATGATGACCACAGTGGCCTTTAAAAGTCTTAAACATACAAAGAAAGTCGATGTCTACAAATAGGAGTGTCTGAGACGAAGTTTTCATTATGCGAGAGGAGTATTGATTGCATAAGCGCTAACACAGCAGGCATACCAACTAATGGTTATAAAATCTAATGTCCTGTTTGCTAAAGCATCCATATGGCACCTGTTGGCAAATGGAAAACGTATATAAAACTTATGTAACCTGTAATTTATGGGTAACAAGGCCAGAATGAACTCTGACTGACTGTCAACCAACCCCATAAAAAAAAGAGAATACATTTTCCTATTTGATTTGGACTACATAAGAAAAAAACGTTATTGCCTTTGGCAGACAGTGTGGTTGACATTAGTTTTACAGTTAACTTTGCTTTTTAAGAAGGAAATATGAAGTTCAGTCAAATGTAAATGATAACTCCTCGTGGCCTGCAGGCTTACTTGTTGTTCCAGTCCTTCAGCGGGGTCAGAGGTCATGTTGAGGCCCCATGAATCACCCCCAGCAAGTGGTCCGTGAACACGTAACAGACTTTGTACAAAGTCTGTTACGAATGCAAAACAACTAAATAAATAAACTCCTAAATGTACTGGCTGTATTATTGTTTATTCAACTAATGACATTTAATGGGAATGGAGCAAAGTTTTTTTCATCTAGAAGAATGGGTTTGTTTTTGACATTTCAAACAACTAATTTATCATTCTATCCTGGCACTCTGCATAGAAATGTAAAATTAACATGTCATGTGTGATGGGTCTGTAAGAGCCTTAGCCACGCTCCGTCTGACAAGGTAGTTCGCCACTCTCGGGATTCGAACACTCAGCCTCCAACTTGCCAAGCGCGACCACTACCTACTACACCAAAGAAAAGCTATCTCTTCTTTGACGCGGGCGGCCTCTTACATACCTAAAGAGTGAGTTTCACGGTTCTCACTCCGTTACACATGCTGACTAAATAGAATAAGAACTTCATATTTAACGGCACAGCTAAGCTGACAGGACTTGCATACATAATCTCAACTTCAACAACAGTACAAAAAACAAATTTGCTTGGGACATTGGACTGCATCACATTCTTCTGAGAAAGAAACTAGATAAAAACACTTTAGCAAACGTCTACCACCCCAAACTCTAAATGTGCCTCGATGCTGAGGAACTGATCCATATATAATCCAAAGTGCCAAGTAGTGAGGACAGTCTATCCTCAACTCCGCGGAGAAGTCACGCACCCAGTGAGCAGGACATGGAACAGACACAACAGGTTCCTTTGCTAATGAAACACAAAGAGCCTGAAGGCACAATAACAGACCAGTGTGTCCCCTCTGAGCCTGTGGACATGAACACCACCATCCAGTCCTGGTCGCACCAGGCTGGAGGAGCTTAACAGGAGCTCTCCGCCTGACTTCTGTCTCCCCGCCTCGAGCACCAGCCACGACTGAGCCAGTGAACAGGGTGAAGGAGGGCAAGCCAAGGAAACAAGCACCCCCTACCTCCGGCAAGCCAGCCCAAACAACAGCGACCCCCACAGAGAGTCAGTCTGGGGGCTGCGCAACATGTCCGGTGGCAAGCGGATTTTCCCCTCTCCTGGGGATCTGATGGGAAGATCCCGGAAAGTATGGCAAGTGATTAGACAGAAGGCTTAACCATTCCTTTAAGCCAATTTAAGCGAGAGGAAATGTAGGGAAAGGTTCCTGTGTGAACAGAAGCTTCAGGTTGCATCGTTGACAACAGATGTTGTCCGATGGACCTGAGATGTTTGGCTGTGGGGTTTGGGGAGGGGGCCCAGCCCAGGCATATGGTGGATCTCATCACAATCACATGGGCCTGACCCATCTCATCACAGCCACATGGGCCTGATCCATCTCATCACAGCCACATGGGCCTGACCCATCTCATCACAATCACATGGGCCTGACCCATTCAACAACTAAAACTAAACATTTTGAAACATTTCCAGTACGCAAGTTCCTCATTGCTGCTGGCATTTTGAGGGGTCATTTTGAGAACACTCTGGCGTCAATCGGGACAATCAGACTAAGAGAACGTCCAACACAAAAGGCAATGTGGTGGTATTTGCGTGACAGGGAGTTACCTAATCAAGGCCAGAGAAGAGGAAAGATAAGGAGGTAGAATGGAGGGAGATAAATAGAGGAGGGCAGGATAGAGGGAGAGAGAGAAGGGCAAAATGGAAAGAGGGAAAAAGAGTGAGTCAGAATGGAGGGAGAGAAAGAGAGGAGGAGGCTAGCCGGGCCTGTCGTCAGGCAGAATGACAATGCTGCCAAACATCAGGGGTGGTTGTAAAGAGGGATACTTTGGGTGTACAGCTACATACCAAAATACTAAAGAATGTCTCAAACACTACAATGTTCTTTGTATCTGACCATTCTGTGAAAATCTAACCACACACAGTTCTAATAACCCTGACAGCTGGAATATTTGTAAAACTGGTATATTGATACTCATCTTGCATAGTGCATCCATATTTGGTCATTTCTACTGCCATCACACATTGATCGAAAGTTATAGCCAATGACTTAAACCCCAAATAGAGCCAGCATCAAACAACTTTGAGAACATTTTGACATCCAGCTTCAAACAGTTCATCAATGTCCTGGCTGTACATAGAGGACCACAGTGAAACGTAACGGTGCTGAACACACGCTTTCTCAGCCAACATTCTGGTTTCAATACCAATGTCATACCCATGTCTGACTGAATCAGTACTCGAATGTTGCCTTTGTGAACTGAATATTCCACATGATGTAATGAAGTCCATGTAAGAGGGCAGGTTTGTGCACATGCAGGACAAGGCTTGTTTCAGTTTCATACAAATGTAACATTACATATTTAGGTTTACATTTAATTTTAAATGTGTCTGTGGTTTTGGTGTTTATAATGAAATTGTCAGGTCATATGCTTGACTACATTCGAAATATTTAGAGATGAACGGTTTGACAGCTATTTGTCAAGAAAATACGTCTTGATTGACTTAAATTTAGTGAGATAGGCACTCGACTTCGTCTTCAAGATTCCTAAAAAAAAGTAATTTCACGTTGAAGTGTTGCAGAGTGCTCAGTGCTGCAAATACATTTCTAATCGTTCCAGTGGATCAATTGATTTGGATAATCTAGCCCTGCTTAAAACAAAATTGATATGTAGCCTATTTTAAGGCAATGAGGCAATGCACCAATAATCCACTCACTAGCGGAGGATCCAATCAACTTCTAGACACACACAAACGTCCCTTTCTGTATTGTATGGAAATATTATGTTAAGAGACGGAGGCCGTGGCTGGTTTGTGCTCTATGACTGGTTGCCTGCTGGAGAATACTCGGGTGTGGTTGGTTTAGCTAAGACTGCTCTGCGCGTGGCGGCTGTAATTTGATTCGCCTTTAAATGCCGAGGAACTGCTCAAAGCACGAGGAGTTCGTTGGAGAACGTTTCTCCTTCTCAGTTAGGTAAGGCCATTGACGAAGAACCACTCAACATTGCCCCTCTGGCCCTGCAGCCGAGGCCATAGCGCGCAGAGCGGGGCAGTGCCATGCACGCGTCTGTCCATGCGCTCTTGTTCAACGGAGTGAACCAGTCCCTGCTATTCAGTCCCACGGATGAACAAACGATGGAAATCCATGGAAATTCTACTGTCCACCCCAACGGGAGCGACCCATATGGAAGAAATGAAGAGGTCGCTAAAATCGAAATTACTGTCCTGAGTATCACCTTTGTAGTAGCAGTGATAGGGAATGTCAGTGTTTTGCTGGCCATGTACAACACCAAGAAAAAGACATCGAGGATGCACCTCTTTATAAAACATTTGAGTCTCGCAGACCTAGTCGTCGCTTTTTTCCAGGTCCTGCCGCAACTTTGCTGGGAGATCACCTATCGTTTCTACGGGCCAGATTTCCTCTGCCGGATAGTGAAGCACCTGCAGGTGCTGGGCATGTTCGCTTCCACCTACATGATGGTGATGATGACCCTGGATCGTTACATCGCCATCTGTCACCCCCTGAAGACCCTCCAGCAGCCAACGCAGCGATCCTACATCATGATTGTCAGCACCTGGATGTGCAGCCTGGTCCTCAGCATGCCACAGTACTTCATTTTCTCCCTTAGCGAGATCAAGAACGGCTCGGAAGTCTACGACTGCTGGGCTCACTTTATAGAGCCGTGGGGCGTAAGGGCGTACATCACTTGGATAACCGTTGGCATTTTCCTTATTCCCGTGGCCATTCTGATGATATGCTACGGGTTCATTTGCCACAGTATTTGGAAGAACATCAAATACAAGACAAGGAAGTCAGTCTCTGGTGCGTCTAAAAATGGTCTCATTGGGAAGAATTCCGTGAGCAGTGTCACCAATATATCCAGAGCAAAGTTGAGAACTGTCAAAATGACTTTTGTGATTGTTTTGGCATACATCGTCTGCTGGGCACCCTTCTTTATCGTTCAGATGTGGTCGGTGTGGGATGAAAACTTTCTCTGGGACGGTAAGTTGCTTTAATTAGCATGTGGGTTGATTGATTTATTGATTAAACTGCTTTGTCCATTTTTTTGATAGGCACAAACCTAATTGTTTATTACCCAACGCATGCAATGTTTGATATAGAAAATCTTTTAAAAATAGGGGGGAAGCATTTGACGCTAATTTAATTATAGGCCTACGTAAAACATACAGTAATTCACAACATCTGGTTCACCAAATATGAATCCTAATTATGAATATCAAGTGTTGAATATAAACATCGACTATTTGTTGATGTGAAGTGCCGTTAATTCAGAAAGTGACATTTCGTCAAGGATACAAAACGTATCCTACACCTCGCTTCTTTTCGCTGAATCTGAATCTTGCATTGCCTGTTGGCATCATGTGAATGAAAACTATAAAAACTGAAAGAATCCTTGGTGTATTTATATGAATAATGTAACCATTCCCTGACGCATCCATCTTGCATTTTTACGCACGAAACTTCAACTGGGTGCGGAAATTAAAAGACAGGCGTAAACTCTCTTCAGCATTTGAAGGAATCACCAATGTTGATTTAGAAAGAACTGTCTAATTTTGTTTTCTCCGTCATCTGCTCCCCCCCCTCCTCCTTCTCAGATTCTGAAAACACCGCGGTCACTCTGTCCGCGCTCCTCGCGAGCCTCAACAGCTGCTGTAACCCGTGGATATACATGATCTTTAGCGGCCACCTTCTGCAGGACTTCGCGCACTGCTTCCCCTGCTGTCACAAAATACACCACAGCTTTAAGAAGGAGGACTCCGACAGCAGCCTTCGAAGGACTACACTCTTGACTAAAATGACTACCAGGAGTCCAACATGCAGCTCTGGAATGTGGAAAGAGCTGGACAACTCCCCAAAGTCATCCATTCCGTCCATTCAGGCGGAATGAAGCAGAGAATCATAATATACCTTATTTATTTCCTTGAATTGACTTAGAGGTACCACATCATGTTGGAAGTGATATGTCCAACAAAAGCTATAATGCAGTTGTTCAGTCTGAAGAAAATAAATCACAAAATCATCACTTTGTGAAACAAAAGCTAAGGTTTGTGTAGTGGAGGGTGTATGCTATAAAAGTACACTTTATTGGATGATAATTTTATTTCCATTAGCACGCTGGCCACAACATGCTGAATAACTTTTTCAATTGGGAAACCATCAAATCTTATGTGTTGTAAAGAGTTTAAATGTGCATGTAGACAGGTCAGTGTTGCGTCATTCCCAGTATGGACTGCTATACATTGATTTCTGTGACAGTCTTGGAATTCATCCAGCTGAGCTCAGACCTGATTCCAGATAACTATGAGACAACTAAAACATAGTGGCTTTTGTAATCAGTAATTCTCTTTAGGTGCCGTTTTGACCAATAAGTCAGTCAAGAACGTATTCACCCACTGTAGGCCTATAGTGTATGAATGCTAATTTCAAGTGTGTGTGGTGAACTTGCCCCCTATGGGCAGATTCAGCCTGAACAAACTGCTGAAGCTGAACTGTTTACAGAGCCACACAGGCGGTAGTGAAGCTGTGGACCCCCAGGCTGGTGTGTTGAACATTATTCTTCCACACACGTTTCCCAGACACTGACAGTAGAAGGGCATGAAGGTGTCTAACAGTTGTAGTTTGTTTTCCTGTTCTGGCTCCTAAATCAATGGTCATTGGTTCACCAATGTCAGACCCATCGTTCGATGGTTGACATTGAAATACCATCTCTTCCTTTATAATCTTTAGCATCTGCAAACAGAACAGATGTGACTCTTGAGAATAACTTAAATTTCCGTGTATGGTTGTATATACCTGCGTGTCTGAGAGAGAGAGAGAGAGGGGGGGGGGGGGGGGCTCAGCATGTAACTGTAAGAGCGGGGAGGGGGTGTGAGTGGTTTGGGTCATGAGTGAAGGCCACACTGTATCTCTGACTCCTCCCAGTACTTCCACATAAACATGGTTTAAAAGAATACACATTCCACACACGCCACGTCAAAACCACAGAAACATTTCCTGATGTCTGGACTTTGTGAAGCCCATGGACATGGCCCTATGCCATATTGTATCAATTTGCTGTAAATGTATGCAAGGTGTCATTTCCGAAGAGCCTAAAATAGTAAAAATTATTGATACAAAATATTATATTTATCTTTGTGTATATGTATATAAGCCCTTTTTTCCTATCTGTAAATACAGGTAATTAGGGTAAGGCTATTTGATGTTTGTACTGCATACAATTTCCTCTGTATCTGGCTATGCTTGTTCGCATATTGCAATAAAAATGAATGTCACTGAAACTTTAAACAATTCTGAAAATGCAAAAGTTTCATTCTTTCAAACTTTCATTCATGTCTCGTCTCTGTTATTATGGAAACAAAGTAACATGAATTAGGGATCAAGGAAGCCGAGGGTGAAACATTGGGTAACGTTGCATTTATCTCAGGAATATGGGAATGTTGCTCAAGGCTTCCAACTTCAGAACACCACATTTTGGCCAAACAATGCAACAGTACTGACCCCTTAATACATTCCAGACTTGGGTCACACTAAAGAGAGACCAACTATAGCCAGATGCTGCTACGATCGTGGTAGAGAAGGGTAGGTCAGACCACAGGATATTATTCCACTTACCGTGATTGTGTGAAATGGGGCGGAGAAAGACAGGGTTTGGCCAGATCAGATAGTGTTGTGAACCTCGGGGAGCCGGACCTGGACATCTGACAAGAGTCCCAGAGTTCTCAGGGACGGGACAGCTTCCAGGGGTGAAAACAGGAGTTATGGTCTCCTGGAAGGGGGCTTCTTCTGTTCCCTGCCAGGCCCCCTCTGCATCTCATTTGGCATGCCAATCACTCAGATACTTGTCTTTGAAAGGCCGGCAGGAATGAAACACATCCGTGCTGGTCCGGGGAGAGGCTTCGACAAGGCTGATAAGGGGGCCGTTGTTTTGTCAGCCAACAGATTTTGGCTTGCCGGTAAAGAGTTCTGGCTAATAGATCAGAAGTCAGACCTTCTCACAGACTACAACATTTCACAGTCATCAAACATGGGCAAAGAAGTTGTGTGTCTTGTTCAGTGGCCACTGGCAAAGTACCGAGACACAGTGGAATATGGAATGTTCCCACAATCCACGTTTTTAAAACTGTCCCATCGGCCAGAAGTCCTGATATCAAATGCAAAAATGCCCAACTGTGAAGTGCATTTGTAGGCTGTTTCTACACAACAACCTGATGTAACCAAAACACAACTAAGGACACCCATCATTAGGCATTTTCAGTGTACCATATTATTTTTAGATGGCATAAAAGCAAAAGCTCTATATTGGTGCATGTGGATGGTATCTGTGTGAGCCTACCCATGTAATGATATATTCTATAAGATGGTGAGTTCAAAGCTGAGCAGACACATGAGACATGCGCTGTGGCCTGCTGGCTGTCAAGGCCCGGGGGTTCCTCACCAACAAAGGTTTCCTACCTTGGTGTGTTTGATGATTCTACACCTTAAACCAAGTCACCGCAGAAATCAAAGCAGAACTGATTGAAAAGCATACAAGTACACACACACGTGCACACAGCACATGCATGCATGTGTAATGGGTGTGAATCGGTGAAACTCACTCCTCAAGTATATAACAGGCCACCCGCGTCAACGAAGAACTAGCTTTTCGTTGGCGTAGCTGGTAGTGGTCGCGCTTGGCAAGTCAGAGGTGGCGTGTTCAAGCCCAGCGAGTGGCAAACATCGGCCCCTAGACCTTGTCATGGAGCGGGGCCACGTCTGTTACACACACAGCACATGTATGCATGCACACACTATACACACACAATCCTATTTTTCCAGGAAACTTCAGAGAGAACATGACATTCAAGTCATGTCATGCAAGATTGACTTGGATTTTTCTGGGATGGCAGTAATGGGATATTACTGTGCATTTTTCAGAACTCTCTTGATGCTGAGGTACTGTAGCCTATTTCATGTAGATTCTCTGCTGCCTATCTGACAAGCTTCCCTACTGCCCTGAGGTAAACAATCAGCGCTGGTGTTTTTACTGGATCTGAACAATGCACCCAGACACTCAAAGGACGGAAGACCATCTTGATCCAAACAAACTCATAAAGTAACTTCAATTTGGTCATAAAGTCAACAAAATATTTATACCAATGCTAACAATGCTGTCGTCAAGGAAAACCAACCGCTTGGTGTCCGTTGGGAGCGCTGTACCATCCAAACAAAGGATGTGGGCCTGTTAGACACACGCAGGGCTAGTCAGGAAGTTAAGCGGTTAGCAGTGTTGCCAAAACAATCTCAAGTGGCTCTTCAGAAGCAGAAGTCGCTCTAAGTATTTCGCGATGGCGTCATGAATGTCAAAGTTTAGATCTGTAGATGTACTAAGTACAATTACAGATCTAACAGCCTACTTCTATAAACATTGGGAACGCTAGAGCTAGAATACTAAGAAAAGCAATCATGATGTAATTCACAAATAGGTAAACAGTTTATTTTGTTGCTGCTCAACAACGAAAACGGAGATTACCAAAGTAGTGGAAAGTCACTAGATTTGTCGCTAGTCGGTAGATAAGATTTTTTTTGGTCGCAAAGGAAGGCGAAAAGTCGCTAAATCTAACTTGGCAACATTGGCGGTTAGCAGTGGTAATGAGCAACAGCCTCAGGAAATGTCTCCACCCCCGAGTCTAATAACGAGAAAACCTCCAGAAGACTCTAATGCAACATGTCCGCTTCCACTCTACAACAACAGCCTCCCTCCTTCCTGTTCTATTGTACTGCCCTACTCGTCCCAACAATAACACGGTCATCTACCGCCGATGGCATTTTAAATAGGCTACCGCTTAACTGCAGCCATCTTTTTCTTTTTTACGAAAACAAGACAGGTCTAAGTGGCCGATTTGACCTGACACAATGTTACCGTAGCTGTCGGTCATTGCCACCCTTTAGAACCCCAAAGACAATCAACTTTTCAAATTACGTTTTTAACTAGAAATACAAACGATCAAGAATCTCTAGAGGAAGGTTAGATGTAGGCTACTCTTAATTAACTAGCTTAGTAAGAAAGAGGGGTCCAGAATTTTTGGTGAGGCACAAAGTGCATTCAACACATCTGGTGTGCTAAACGCTGTTTCATTTTCTGATAATCCACATTCTGCCTCAGAACTAAATATGTTCTTAAAACCGTAGCCTATAGATGAGCAGGCAACTAATAACAAGGTCCCCAATAAATAAATAAGCCTACCATTCATCAAAGTAGTTTTACGTAGGGGGCTTAGATACAATATTCTCGGGGGTGTGACTGGGAGGAACGACTGACGGGGCTTTGAAAATGGCACCGCAATTACAGAGGTTCTGTAGAAGAAGAAAATGTCATTTCAGAACTGTAATCATAGAGGTGTTTGATGTGCTGGTATCACACAGGGAAGGTTCTGGTTCCTGCAGAATGACTGAGGATAGTCTTTCTTTGTTGGATGAGAGGAATCAAAGGCAGCATCAGGAAGGTGAGACAGAGGTTGCAATTGGAAACCGCATCCTCTCACAGTCAGCCGTCCTTGCTGGAGGGAGGACCAAAACAAAGTTAGGAAACACCTGAAACGTGAAGTCCTAGGACCTAGGACAATAGCGTGCAATCAGGCTACTTGATAGTGGACATGCTGTCATAGTTCTACTGGATAACAAGGCAGTAGAACAGTGTGCTGTTTGGGTGTGAAGTCATCAGAAAATTGCACGCCCGCTGTATTTTTTCAATTTTTCTGAGTAGGCCAATCTGTGTTCCCGGTTTCCCTGCTCCAACACACCTGATTCAAATGAATGGGTCGTTATCCATCTCTGCAGAAGCCTGCTTATGACCGTTCATTTGAATCAGGTGTGTTGGAGAAAGGAAACATCTAAAACATGCAGGACAGGTGTTCCCTGAGGACCAGGGATGGGAACCACTGGCCTACACTATACAGTTGTCGTAGCGACAGAAGGCTACATCACCCGAAGAGAAAAAGTCGATAAATAATTTGACCTTTTCAAAAAATACAACATTCCTTTGCAGCACTGCTGTTGCTTAGTAACCCGACCAACAGTCTGGCTGATCATTAATGAAATGACAAGTTGCCTGTTTTCTCAACAGGATGGAGAAACGGTGATCCCAGTAATTATAGATTAGTTCCAAACTGTCAACAGTAACTAATTACACTGCGATAACAGAGAGTTGTTACTTTGATTTAAGTAGCAATGTTTAATTTCACTTGTTTTAACAATTGCAGTGTCAAACATTGGTTGTTGCTGACATATTTATTGTGAAGAGTGTCATTTTATAAGGGGCTCCAATCATACTTATACCTGCCACTATAGACTAGCCGTTAAAAGATTCATAAAACACATTCTTGTTCATGTCAGTATAAAGGCTTCAGAGAAGGAAGGATTTCAAGGATGTAGTTGCTTGACAGACTTTATATAACCTTCATTAAGCCGACAAAACATCATTTGTAGACCTGACTGAAAGATTATATTAACCTGACATTGCCATTGCCCAAAAGCATTATCTTAAACTTTGCAAGACATTAACTTCATGCAATTCATGTTATCATTTAATTCAATTCTCTTAAAACACCTCTCTACATAAACATGTTTGTCTGTCAACCTCTATTAATGGGAGAAAAATAAATATGTTCAATCATCATAGGAGTAAGGAATGTGAAGTCTAGTGATAACATGCAATTCTCCTGGTAGTGCCCTTCGACCCAGTACAGTTGTTCAGAGACGGACTGCTGTGTCTGCTGTTGATACAGGCTACCAATATGGTTTCTACTGTGTGAATTATAGTAGAATATGAATTAGAAGACCCCGCACAGTTCACAAAAGCCTGACATGACTTGTGTGAAAATACATTATTGACAACATTTTCAGCTAATTACACAAGTATCACACAAACAAAGAATGTGTGAGTTTGATCCTTGAGAGATTAGAAGTCCTCATGCAGAAATGGAGCTGTGTTTCAATCTTAAAAACACCAAATGTATAGTGTTATTGCCTCAAGAACGTTAGATATTTATGAGGTTTGTCCTCTCTGAGTCCTTGGCGTGAGTATGTGTTCCAGACCCTCCCCAATGGATGGTGTGCCTGGGGCAGGAAAGGGGAATGGAACTCCGCTGACCCACACCTGTACCGTAAGAGGGTGTATGAAGGGAACACTGGACACCAGAGATATTTACAGAGAATAATGTTTATTTTAAATTAACAGCCTAGACAAGGGAACTGAGAGCGGTGCCAAATAATAAACAGCAAACTGTAAAACAGCCCTGTACTGCCTAACCGTATACCAAAACTAACAATAGATGCCTCCCGCTCCTTACCAAGTGTTCTTCAACAGGATGGTAACTCCATAAAGGGAGTGTAGTTCCTGGCCGGGGACACCCCAAAAGAGTGGTGTTGTCCACGGCGTTTGTCAAATAAAGTATTTATTCCTTTTTGGGCCTACACACAGGCCTTGTTTTCCATTTGATGTAAATGGAATGCACCCCCTGCTAACTTGGACTAGGAAAGTGTCACCTGCCACATACATTTGCCACATGCATGACACTTTCCTCTGGTTGTGTCTTGCCACGAAATGCACCCCCTGCTAACTCTGACTAGGAAAGTGTCACATGCATGAAACTTACTCTGGTTCCTCATACTAGTCCTCTCAATATACAGAAAGAATCATTTGATGCAGGGATATACAGAATACAAATGACCTGGGGGGTGCATTTCAGGACAGGGCTGTATCTTGCCACGAAACGTGCAGTAGTAACCGGCCATGTCTAAGAACTGACACAGCTAGTCATTGGTACATGGTAGGCCACAATTGCCTCTTTGGTCGTGACAGGATGTACTTGACCTGTTTCCAAAGATATGTCACCGTTGCCTTGCCGTGTAACACACTGTATGGTCTCGGAAGGCTGAACTAGTCTACAGGTTCTAGGTACTGATGTTATCATGGGTTTCTCATACTGAGCTTAAAAGCAAATAGACAGTTATTCACTGCCCCACAGTGGCCAAACATTGATAGTGCAAGCAAAGTCCAGTATAGCCTAGAAAGGGATATCATGTTTGTAGGTTTATGCCAGGGAAAGCTTGAGACTATCAAACACATACAGTATCTATTTTCCCTATATTTATACTTTCATTTAAAGTAAAACAATAATATAACTAATTAAAATGCCGTACACAATTTTAGCAACTCAGCTTTCCTGAAAAGAGGAATGTTTTTGGACAGATTGAAAAACGAGTCACGCATGTGGTCGTAAAAATAACAAATGGCCACCACTGCTGGTCTGTGGAGCTTCTCAGAACATCCCAATCTTAAGCCTGAAACTGCACAGATGGGACTGGAATGTTCCCTGTTCACAACTGTAACTCTCTTCATCAGAACCCAGTTGTGCTTAAGCATCATGTTGGGGGTGATGAGAAACACACACACACGGGTTTCCCAGATTCGTTAAGAAGCTCTTTTATGAGCTTCTTAACGAATCTGGGAAACCCGGCCAATGTTTGTTGTAAAGATGAGTATAACTCAGTGGTAAAATGTTTGATTGCAGATCAAAAAGTCACAAGTTCAAATCCCCCTGCTTTGGATAAAAGTGTCTAAATAAACATCCTATTATTGTTAAACTCAGAACTGTGAAAGTAATTTAAATCTATAAACATGTTTACTTGACTGTCATTTCGAGTTATTATCAGTTGAGATGACCACTTCCTTTTTGCAGTCTCTGATGGAGTAGTGACATCTGGTGGTCAAGCAGTAGAAAATGAATAGAAACCGGAAAAATGTTCCAACCTAAAGCACATTCAGATGTATATCATTTCACACATTGATTATGTTCTGTGATAAGTTTATGAAGACCATTTGACATGATTAATATAAAGAACATGATGTCTTTAGACTATTAAAACATTATTTATTGCAGTGATTTAACTTCATGGGAATTTATTAAGCTATACATCATTGTCTGATAGAGGGGGGCGGGGGGGGGGGCATTGTAATTTCACTTTCTGCTCCACATCCCAACATACGTTTTGTGTTAAGTATCCTGTTCAGATCAAATTTCATCCATGAAGCTTTTTTTTTCAACACGAATGGATCGTTCATGAATGCATCTGATTAACTATTTCCTGAACTAGACTTTCAGATAGAGCTGATCCATATTAATGACCATTATTTATGCATTATCTATGAACACGTGAATACAGGATACATTCCAATCAAGTTAGAATGTTTTTATTTAATACGTTTACATTCAAGGTGGGGACAGTAGCCTATCCTGATTAGTGTAACGTATAAATATGGTTTACAGGTGAATACATTCTTATCGAGAAGATTATCGAAATCGCAGAGATTAGTTGTTGTCCGTAATTAGGTCACAGAAGCGCTCTACAATCTCATTCATTATGTATGGCTATTTTGAGCATCTGTAGCGTCTCTAGAGTTAATTAATTCTCAAAGGAGCAACTTTCGTACTATAATGAGTATTTTTCTTTGAAGGCACTCAGACAGTAATTGGTGACTATATGCAGTTGATTCCTTATTCAGATACTAAAGTAGCCTTCTTGTCTAGACAGTATTTTATGGGGGGTGTTGTTCTGGGTAAATCTGGCCGTTATATTCCGAATTTATTAGATGTATTTATTTTTCCCATTTTGAGAAATATTCCCTACCCCCCCCCCCCTCCCAAGTCCTTTTTCCAACAAAATACTTATCAGCTGACTATTCACACTGCTTTGAGTGACTACAAAGAAGCGGAGCAAACTGAGGTCTGTGATGGTCTTCTGTAGACTATCTTGATCGAATCACGGCTACTATATTTAAAATAAAATGTTAGATGAATGGATCTCGAGAAGGAAAATTACCCACAATAAGCATTATACGGGGTTAAACCACAGCATTCCAGGAAACTACCTTTGAACTAGGCTAAAACCATCAACTGGTTGGTCACATGACTGTGTTCATCATGAGTTTATTTCCGCGTTCATCTTGGACTGAATGAATTGGAGAGGCGCAGACTACGAAACAGTCGGCCCGCTTTCAGCGCGTCGCCGTGCAAGGGGGGTATTTGGGTGAGGGGACCCGCGCTTAACATTAAACAGTTGGACATTTACTGCTGCTGCAAGACCATGCTCACACGGGTGAAATCAGCGGTGGCTAATTTTATGGGAGGAATGATGGCAGGTAGCTCGAATGGTGACCATCTCGGCGGATCGGATTTGCCGTTAAAATTCCCTTACTCAAGACCGGAGTTCCTTGGACTGTCACAGGATGAAATTGAATGCTCAGCGGATCACATAGCGAGACCAATCCTCATTTTAAAGGAGACAGAACGATTACCATGGGCCACTGGTTATGCAGAGTAAGTATAGACCAATCGTTGCAAATTTGAGCTTAAAGTCGCTTTAAATACCTAGCTAGCTTAGTGCGCTACTTGGAACCGCAAGTGTAAACATCAGCATCCAATTGTGCGCATTTACCGCAAGGATGGATCAGGGTGTAATATAGCCTAGTTCACGTCTTGCTGAATTGTTGACATGAAGTGGGCATACAGTATATACTGAAGCATAGAGGGGACGTTAAAAGCAAAGAAGGCCTAAAGTCTTTACGGTAAAAACCGATACAATGTGATCTTAAAATATTCATGTTGCTACTTGGTTTACTATTGAATTGTATTGGAGATCTGGGTAATACATAACATGGAATATCCTTCCGTTTTCAGAAAAGGACAGTCAATATTAACTTATTCAATATTTACCGTACAAAATTATATTTTCATTTTCACTTCAGTCAACAACAGAGCGATGTGTCCACCTAGTGTGTCATTTTTACAGCTACTCAAATGCAAATTATTACAATTTTAGTATATTTCCATGTTGGCCATGCACATGACTAAGTACTGTACCTCTGGCTGTCTGGAAGCAGTGGCAGTTTGCACTTCCTTTTATGAAAGGACAACTTGTTTACCTGGTTCATGCCATAAAGAGGGAAGTCTGCGATTCTCTAAGAAGTTGAAGCAAAAAAAACTATGTAAAACGTAAAATGTACGTTAAAATGTAAAACCTTTTCATCTGAAGGAAACGGAAATAGAATATCTACTTAATTTGCATGACTTGAATGCACTGCTGCACTGTAAACCTGAAGTACCCTATTCTTACACTGTTTCCAACAGACAGACAGGCACACATGTTGGTGTTAGAATAACACTTAACAGACAACATTTTTATTTCAATTTAAGCTTGCATATAAAATCACACATAATATCAGGGAGTAATCCACCTAAAATCATTCAAATATGTTTTTTTTCTTCCATAGACTATACTTCGAGGTGCATGTCCGTTATCCAAACAGATGGATGGTTTTCCTACCTAATAATTTAATCGATACTCTCAGCTTTCCATTGCTTTTCCATTTCTCGATGAGATTGGTTATTGAGTTGAAAAGACTCTCCATTTTTGTAAATGGTTCCAGGGTCTGTCTGCCTGCCTCTTGTGTTACAACTTGAACTCAAGCACCGCACTGCTGAACCCACCTGGCAGGTTTGGTTCGATTACAACAAACTCGGGTGCGATTGCTCTGTTAGTGCGGTTGATTTCAACAAGTGTGAATGCTGTCATTTGAACCTTGGTGCGCACCAAACAAGTAAGTAAGTAAGTAAGACTTTATTTATATAGCACATTTCATACAAGAATTGCAGCTCAAGGTGCTTTACATAAAATCAATAAAAACAATAATACAAGTGATAAACAATTCAAACAAAAATAAAAATCCCAATAAGATCTCTGTTCAAGAGAGAAACCAACTTTAAACATGCATCTTAAAAGTAACAATAATATAATTAATAAAAGTAGGAAAACCCTTTTGAGATAAAATTACTTAAATGCTTCGGTAAAAAGGTAGGTTTTAAGCTGTCTTTTAAAAATGTCTAGAGTGTTTGCTTCCCTAATATTTATGGGTAATTTGTTCCATAGTTTTGGGGCGTAATTGACAAAGGCCGAATCACCAATCTTCTTATGACTGCTTCTGGTGACCTCTAATAGGCCTGCATTTGATGATCGCAGTGTTGTAGCTGGTGTGTAGTTTATAAAGGAGTTAGCAATGTAGCTAGGTCCTTGTCCGTGTAGAGCTTTGTATGTGAAGAAAAGGACCTTAAAGTCAATTCTGAAGGTAACAGGGAGCCAGTGTAAAGTAGCTAGGACAGGACTAATGTGTTCTCTCCTTTTAGTTTTGGTTAATAATCTAGCTGCAGAATTTTGAATGAGCTGTAGTCTTTCAGTGGTTTTCTTGGGAATACCAGTGAAAAGTGCGTTACAGTAGTCCAGCCGGCTGGATATAAAAGCATGAATTAACTTCTCTGCATCATTTTGGTTTATGAATGGTCGTACCTTTGCTATATTCCTCAGGTGAAAGAAAGCTGTTTTGGTCACTTTATTAATGTGAGAGTTGAAATTCAAATCTGAGTCCAGGATTACACCGAGACTCGTCACCTCTGGTTTAAGACAGGGGGTTAAACCTCCAAGATTCTTAATAAGCATCTCTCTTTTGGATTTGGGGCCACATAGTAGGACTTCGGTTTTGTCTTCATTTAATTTAAGAAAGTTAGCGTTCATCCATTTGTTTATTGCCAACAGGCAGTTGGTAATGGAATTGATGGCCGTTGCATCGTTGGGTTCAGTGGATATATATAGTTGTGTGTCATCCGCATAGCTATGGAAATCTATGTTATGTTCTCTGATTATGTCGCCGAGTGGTAACATATAAAGAGAAAAAAGTAATGGACCTAAGCAGCTTCCTTGAGCAACCCCGTAGCAGTTCTCATGTTTCTTGGACCTATGGTCACCTAAACTAACATAAAACTTCCTTCCTGTGATATATGATTTCATCCAGTTCAATACACTATCCGTGAACCCAATAAGCTTTTCCAGTCTATTGATTAGGATGTCGTGATCAATTGTATCAAATGCTGCACTGAGATCTAACAGGATAAGGATAGAGACTTTATTTGCATCAGAGTTTAGTCTGAGGTCGCTAATTATTTTGGTGAGAGCAGTTTCAGTACTGTGATATTTCCTGAAACCTGACTGCGAGACTTCCAGGATGTTATTTTCTTCAAGAAAATAATTTAATTGGACTAAAACTATCTTTTCCAGTACTTTACTAATAAATGGAAGGTTTGATATTGGTCTGTAATTTGCAAGTAGACTGGATCACAAGTGGACCGAGACCGGCTGAATCGGTCCGTTTCCAAACAAACTCTGGTGGGGTTTGATTGTTAGATGAACGCAACATGGACCAAAGACATCTAAACGTCAAAGCTGTCCAATCAGATTGTGACCTTAACCTTATGCCTTTTGTTTAGGTTCAGTGTTAAAAATGCCAGTGTGAATGCTAAGTGAACCAGGACTAAATGTATCGTTACATCTTTTGGTCCGAATCAAGAGAGAAGAAATGTGTCAACACACCCTAAGATGTACAAGTGGCCCTCGTCTGAGTGGACCATAACGAGTCAGCTGGCATTCATCCACCCCTATACATCAGCCAACCTGGTCTTTGTCTTCTGACAGTTTTCCTACACACCAACCAAGTTCACCACAACAAAGACATTTTATTCACCAAAAACTTTGTGACTTAATTTTGGAAGCGAAGTTCAGGCATTGTCACAGCCTCAGCACATTTAAACCCTGTGAGCATGTGCCATGCATGCATCACAGTTTCTCTGTGGCACAGGCCAGCAGGCTGGGGGATTAGTCAACAGCTGTTTGACCAGCAGGCCATGTTGTTGTGAAATCTGTGCCCTCGCTGCCAGCGGGCGTGCCCATATTGAGATGATGTGATCCACTTATGGGAGTAAACAGCATGAGGAAGGCATGGTCTTGGTCCCGTAGCTATCATTTTCCACAAGAGGGATCTGTGAGTCTGTGAGGGTAAGACGTGAGGTGGTGTTTCCGGAGCACCCTCTCCTGACCCCGGTGATGCTCTCTCTCCCCAGTGCTCATAGTCAACAACGCCTCATGACTCAGAGTCTGGATCTTTCTCTCCTGTCAGATTGCCGCTCTCTCTCTCATTTCCCTGCATATATAAACTCCCTGACCCCCCCCCCCCCTCTCTTTCTCACCAGCTCTGTGTTTCTGTTCTGTTCCACCGTTTCCTCTCCCTCCTCTATGGAATGAGTCAGTCTCTAACCTCTGACTGACAGCACGGCACTAATGAACTCGATACAAGCAGGTCGATGGTTGAGTCGATGCGTGCGCCTGTTGGAAGGGGCAGAGCTGTTGTGCTGACTGCATGTCTGAGGGAATGACAGTCATGTACACACACACACGGCACTCAAGTGGTACGGTACAACACACACACACACAGGCCACACAACGGTACAGTACGATACACACACACACACAGAGAGCACCCGAGTGGTACTGTACGACACACACACACAGGCCACACAACGGTACAGTATGACACACACACACACACACACACAGAGAGAGCACCCGAGTGGTACTGTACGACACACACACACAGGCCACACAACGGTACAGTATGATACACACACACACACAGAGAGCACCCGAGTGGTACTGTACGACACACACACACACACACAGATGGCCAGCAGGCACATCACATGACACAGCCTGTGTTCTCTATCTGAGCCCGTTTCTCTTCCCTATCTGATTCACAAGGGTCCAGCCAGGTTTGTTTAACTAGTTCACTGTGGAAAGAACGAGGCAGTTTCACTTCACACAGTTCAGCTGGCTTGGTCAGTGGCTTTACCTGGATAAAGTTAACTGATGTAAATCTTTAGCGGAAGTGAGTCATTTCATGGGGTCAGAAATAATTTCTCACCCATTAAACCTAATAGTTTTGTTTTCTTGTAAGTTTGAGGTTGTGTTTTGTCTAGAAGTATGTCTTGATAAAGCATTACATCCTTCTATTTCCACTGAGAGTGAGGTCTGGTAGTCTGGTAGGTACTTTAGTGTGCAGATAATTATGGTGATCATGTGACCCGTGATTGCAGTGTTCAGTGGCCTTCCAGGGTCGTAGAGCATCACATCCTCGTGAAGTGATGTTCCTGATACCCATCTCGGCTTCTGGGCTTGTGCGTTAAGATAACGAGAACACAAGCAGGATGTAGAAGAACAATTATCCACTCATCGAGAACAGTGATTTATAGCGACCGCTCTGTCTGTCTGTTGCACTTTCGAGGTGGAAAGGACTGATTGCTAATTGTTGTGGAAATGCTCTCTGTCCGGCCTAGACTAGCCGTGCCAGGGCTTTGAAAACGCCTGGGGACTGGAGGAGAAAACACGAGCTCTCTGGGACTGGAGGAGAAAACACGAGCTCTCTGGGACTGGAGGAGAAAACACGAGCTCTCTGGGACTGGAGGAGAAAACACGAGCTCTCTGGGACTGGAGGAGAAAACACGAGCTCTCTGGGACTGGAGGAGAAAACACGAGCTCTCTGGGACTGGAGGAGAAAACACGAGCTCTCTGGGACTGGAGGAGAAAACACGAGCTCTCTGGGACTGGAGGAGAAAACACGAGCTCTCTGGGACTGGAGGAGAAAACACGAGCTCTCTGGGACTGGAGGAGAAAACACGAGCTCTCTGGGACTGGAGGAGAAAACACGAGCTCTCTGGGACTGGAGGAGAAAACACGAGCTCTCTGGGACTGGAGGAGAAAACACGAGCTCTCTGGGACTGGAGGAGAAAACACGAGCTCTCTGGGACTGGAGGAGAAAACACGAGCTCTCTGGGACTGGAGGAGAAAACACGAGCTCTCTGGGACTGGAGGAGAAAACACGAGCTCTCTGGGACTGGAGGAGAAAACACGAGCTCTCTGGGACTGGAGGAGAAAACACGAGCTCTCTGGGACTGGAGGAGAAAACACGAGCTCTCTGGGACTGGAGGAGAAAACACGAGCTCTCTGGGACTGGAGGAGAAAACACGAGCTCTCTGGGACTGGAGGAGAAAACACGAGCCCTCTGGGACTGGAGGAGAAAACACGAGCTCTCTGGGACTGGAGGAGAAAACACGAGCTCTCTGGGACTGGAGGAGAAAACACGAGCTCTCTGGGACTGGAGGAGAAAACACGAGCTCTCTGGGACTGGAGGAGAAAACACGAGCTCTCTGGGACTGGAGGAGAAAACACGAGCTCTCTGGGACTGGAGGAGAAAACACGAGCTCTCTGGGACTGGAGGAGAAAACACGAGCTCTCTGGGACTGGAGGAGAAAACACGAGCTCTCTGGGACTGGAGGAGAAAACACGAGCTCTCTGGGACTGGAGGAGAAAACACGAGCTCTCTGGGACTGGAGGAGAAAACACGAGCTCTCTGGGACTGGAGGAGAAAACACGAGCTCTCTGGGACTGGAGGAGAAAACACGAGCTCTCTGGGACTGGAGGAGAAAACACGAGCTCTCTGGGACTGGAGGAGAAAACACGAGCTCTCTGGGACTGGAGGAGAAAACACGAGCTCTCTGGGACTGGAGGAGAAAACACGAGCTCTCTGGGACTGGAGGAGAAAACACGAGCTCTCTGGGACTGGAGGAGAAAACACGAGCTCTCTGGGACTGGAGGAGAAAACACGAGCTCTCTGGGACTGGAGGAGAAAACACGAGCTCTCTGGGACTGGAGGAGAAAACACGAGCTCTCTGGGACTGGAGGAGAAAACACGAGCTCTCTGGGACTGGAGGAGAAAACACGAGCTCTCTGGGACTGGAGGAGAAAACACGAGCTCTCTGGGACTGGAGGAGAAAACACGAGCTCTCTGGGACTGGAGGAGAAAACACGAGCTCTCTGGGACTGGAGGAGAAAACACGAGCTCTCTGGGACTGGAGGAGAAAACACGAGCTCTCTGGGACTGGAGGAGAAAACACGAGCTCTCTGGGACTGGAGGAGAAAACACGAGCTCTCTGGGACTGGAGGAGAAAACACGAGCTCTCTGGGACTGGAGGAGAAAACACGAGCTCTCTGGGACTGGAGGAGAAAACACGAGCTCTCTGGGACTGGAGGAGAAAACACGAGCTCTCTGGGACTGGAGGAGAAAACACGAGCTCTCTGGGACTGGAGGAGAAAACACGAGCTCTCTGGGACTGGAGGAGAAAACACGAGCTCTCTGGGACTGGAGGAGAAAACACGAGCTCTCTGGGACTGGAGGAGAAAACACGAGCTCTCTGGGACTGGAGGAGAAAACACGAGCTCTCTGGGACTGGAGGAGAAAACACGAGCTCTCTGGGACTGGAGGAGAAAACACGAGCTCTCTGGGACTGGAGGAGAAAACACGAGCTCTCTGGGACTGGAGGAGAAAACACGAGCTCTCTGGGACTGGAGGAGAAAACACGAGCTCTCTGGGACTGGAGGAGAAAACACGAGCTCTCTGGGACTTGTAGCGGGGTTTGCTCGTTTAAGATTAGCAATACTTAATTTATAATAAAGTATGTAGTTCTTGTGGGCACCACCTCTTATTGTTAAAGGGATAGAGGAAACCTTATTGAATAATATTTAAATAATAGCCTTCGTAATAATCAGTCTAATCTTGAGTCGTGAATTCTATGAAAGTAGAGCAGATCAGATAACGTGAGTGATACGCGAATATTATACACAATGATTTATTTAGGAGAATGTAATTATAATGAACAAATACCAGATAAGTTATGGGTTAGTCAGAGTAGTACAGTGGCTGGATGCAAATGAGGGCGAGCAACACAATGGCTGTGTAGAGCGCGTGTAAAGGGGGGAGGGAGAGAGAGAGAGAGGGGTAGAGAGGGACTTTGTAGGAACAATGGACGAGCAAGGGCAACTGATTTAGCAAGGGTTAAGCTAACTCATTTGTAAAATACAATCAAACATCAACAATTTAATCACAACATGCCAATATGTCACAGGTAAGAAATATTGCAAATCGTAGTTACTTTTGTCGGTTTGAAGAAAGGTAGAGTCAATGGTTTCGTTATCGTCCAACGAAAATAGAACAACGGAATCTTTGGCCAAAGTTCCGGGCGCTCAGTGAATTTGCAGGTTGAGAGGAATAGTTTAGAAATGTAGCTAGCACTTCAGTTTAATCCTACGAACAAGCGGGGGTGATTGTACGTTTGGGGGTTTTATACTCCAAAGGAAAAGGGGGGGTCCCCGTGAAGGTGACCTCTTTCATTGGTCAGTTTTCCCCCACCTGGGCGTCGTCCTGAGATCTGCCTAGGTGTGAAGTGGCTGATAACTTTTCAGAGTTCAGCTATTTCAAATGTCCATGTATTGCTTATACTTCGAAATATAACAATACAACATTAATAAATGGTTTAGTTTGTAGATTAGAATCATTTTGATATCAAGATTGACTGATTTATCATAACAGGGAAGGAAGTTACATTAAAACATCAAATTATGTCAACACAGCATTAAAGGGAAAGCATACATTATAACACATCAACTACTGTCATTGAAATAGTGTCCATGAGCCATGTAGTCCTTGAGAATATGTTTGTAAATCCAGAAAAGTTAGTTCTTCCTTAAAATCCTTTGTCTCCATACTGTAAGGCCATTTTGGTCTACTTTCTGACCCCATGCTGGGCCAGAAGCTTTGAAGCTCCTGCTCTGGAGATAAGGACAAAGGAGGAAAACCCCCTTTCTCCTTGTCGGGGGTAGGGGAAAGGTGTGATGGTACGTGGTTTGTCTGTGGACTGTGCTACATATCCCCCTGCTGGCAACGTCCGATGATTCGACGTCGTCGGGCTGTTGGCACGTAAGAAGAGCAGAGAACAGACAAACACGACAGTACGATAGCATTTCTACTGGACACATTGGCATGAGTGGACTCTAAACAATGTAGGAATCAATGGGGCTAACTTGGGTCCTATTACTAAGTTTCTCTGGGCTAAGGTTCTATGCCCAAAAATGAAAGGAAATAAAAGGAAAAAGGAAAGGGAAAGAAAGGAGAAAGATTAAAATAAAATAAAATGATAGGAGTGGGAGTGGGCTTTGGCTTCCTGGAGTCATAAACCTCATTTGTCAGGGGCCAGGGTAGTTTGGTTATGAGGCGTTGTAGCCTATTATTTTGACAGTACCTCAAGGTCATTCATGTTGGGTTTTCTGGTAACAGATTAAAAATTTTGATAGATTGGTGGAGCCATATTTGTCTCATGACAGTATTTTCCTATTATTTTTGGTTTAAAGGAACATTCATTCTTGAACTTTGAGGCATTTTGCTAAGGCACCTGTTGTGCACTTGTTTCGTCAGCAGTTTGACAGGGTCAGGTTGCTGGTAGAAGGCCAGGCCAGGCCTCTGTGCATGGCCTGTTGTCCCCGCGAGTACTGATGGTTTCTTCCGGGGGTTGTGCCAGCTTGTTGCAGCTGGGGTGCTTCTTCTGGGATGCTTGGTGGCCATAGTAGGTCTTCCTACTTTCTGCACTCTCATCCAGTTGGCATCATATGACTTCTTTTGGACCTGTGATGCTTCTCGTCGCAGGTGGGTTTCTGATGGCACCCGACGGTCATGGCGTTGTGTTGATTTTGTTTGAATCTTGTGTCTTGATGGGTGAGTGGCGTAGCTCTGGGGCGGTCTGGAGCGGCCATCTAACTCATGGATTCGGTCCTCTTCTGAGAGATGTGGATCAGACGTGGAATCTCCCCCCCCTTCCACTGTGAAGACTGTGTTCTGGGCTTCAGGGTGAGGCAGTGGATAGGGCTTCTCGACGTTTGTCCACATCTGGTTTCGTTTGAAGTCAATGAGGGGTTCCAGTCTGTTGAGTAGATCGTGTCCAATCAGCAGCTTTTCGGTCTCAAGCGGTGAGACATGGATGGGGTGGATTAGGGACATTTCCCCAAACGTTAGCTTCAAGTACAGCGTCTCTGTGACTGGAGCTTTGTTCTGGGTGAAGCTTGTGATGTTGAATTCACTATCTTCACTTTTAATCCATCTTCTGTTTGACCTGGCTATTCCTTTTAGCTGAGCGGCCAAGGTGGGTGCAATCAGGCAGATTTCTGCACCCGTGTCCAGCAATCCTTCGCAGGGCACTTCATCTTCAAGTGTGATGGGGACATAGCTTCGGTTAGCTCTTCCTTTTCTGGAAAGCTCACCCAGAAATGTGTGTAACTGTGGGGCTTGTTTGTGTGTTGTTGTTTCTGGAGGTCGTCTTCTTGTGGGTTTGTGGTGTTTTTGGGTCTTCTTCCTTTTCTTCCATCCAATGGGGAGCATTTGAGGTGTGTTTTCCGTGTTGGGGCCTTCTAGTCATGCTGGTTCTGACGGATGTCGTCCAGGGCTGTTGTGTTCGTTTTGGTACGGTGTGGGTCTTGTTGAGTGGTTTCGTGTTTTATAGGAATGTTGCTTGTAGGCGGGTCTGGGTTCATAGGGTCTCTGGAGTTCTCTTCCTTCCAGTTGTAGGTGTGAATCTGATTCCACCGCATAGACGTTTGAGTCTGGAGCTCGGTTGTTGTTCGCCCATGATTTATATGCCATGTCCCTCAGCTGCAGAGCCGTCATGGTTTCCTGGTTCGCGAAGGTCGTCATGAAGGGTTTTATGGATTGGGAGAGGTTGTTGATGAACACTGACTTGAACATGGGAGTTTCTTCTCCTCCGGGTTGGTTTTCTGTTGCAAAATAGGCTTTCCGGAGCCTCTCATAGAATGTCTTTGGGTTTTCGTTGGCCTTTTGTTTTGTGTGCAGGGCGATAGTGCAGCAGGAGCCTTTACTTTCTGAGTGCCAAGCCTTGAGGGTCCGGCAAGCCATGTCATAGCTGTGGCGTTCTCCAGCAGGTTGCCTGTCAAGCAGGGCTCTGATTGAGCTGGAAGAGGTGTTCTGCAACAGGTACAGCTTGTCCGCGTCTGTAGCTGTAGGCAGGCGTTCGAGATTAGAGTTCAGTTGTTCTAGATACATCTCAATGCTCTGAGTGGGATTGTCTGGATCGAACTTCTCTATGTTCCTGCTAATTTTCAATAGCAGATCTAGTGACACTGCTGGTGGCAGGTCATGCATTTCCCATGCATTTTGTGGATAGGCTGAACGTGAGGGTTCATCATGGTCATCCCATCTGTTTGGGGCTGTGGTCTGACCGCGACGTTCAGGTTGGAATTGTAGCTCCATTTTCTGGTCATACAGTCTTCTGCTCTGCTGTTCCACATCTTCTGTTCTCCTCATCCTTCGTGGATTCGTGTCAGCTTGGTACAGAGATTGGCTGGGAGGGGATGTATCCCTATATGGTCTTCTTGTTTCGTATTCTGAGTGGAGCGGTGCTTCAGGTGATTGCAGCTGTCTTGGGTTTTGGTTTCTTGAATGTCGATCTACTTCTCTGTCGTCTCTTCCCCACCTTCGGTTGGTGTTAGGGTCTTCTGTGGACTGGATTGTGGCGTTCGCCTTGTTCAGCTTACGAATGGTAGATAGCAGTTCAGTTCTTGTTTCCTGTAACTCCTCCTTCATTGTCTCCCTGTCAGCTGTGATGTGTGAGAGATCTTGGTCCAGGTGTTGGAATTTTGTGTAGAGAGTGTGCAATTCTTCTTTTTGGTGGTCGTAGTGTGCTACTTTTTCATTAGCTTCATCCAACATCTTAATAGTGTTTTCCATGAGGGCGGTTGAGTCCTTTTTGCTTTTCTGAACCCCCTGCATTTCTTCTTTTAGGTCTCCCAGTTCCGTAGCGAGTTCCTTGTTCTCCTGTTGAAGTGTTTCCCGGATATCTCGTTCAGTTTCTTTGTTTCCCGGATATCTCGTTCAGTTTCTTTCGCCTTGAGGGCATCCCTGAGGGTTGTTTTCTGTTCCATTAGCTGTTGTCTAGCTCTATCCAGTTCTCCAGTCAGGTCACTGGTTTCTTGTTCCATTAGCTCCCGTCGGTCCTGTTCCTTTTCTTTTTCTTTGAGGGCATCTTTGAGGGCATCTTTGAGGGCATCTTTGAGGGTTATTTCCTTTTCTATTAGCTGTGTCTTAGCTCTTTCCAGTTCAACAGCCAGGTTGCTGGTTTCCTGTTCCAATCGTTTCCTCTGCTCTTGTTCTCTTTGTGCCGCCTTGGTAGCATCCTCTCGATCTTGAAGAGCTTGTGCCCATTGTGTTTTGACATCTGCAATTGATAACCTGAGTTGTGCAGCATAGTTAAGACCGAGGCTGGATATGCATTTGATGGTTTGGGGTTTGTCCAATATTTGGCCCACATTTTGTGCGACAACTTCATGCGTCTTCTTGGTGATCTCTTCGAAAGGTAGTCCGGTCAGAGTTTCCACATATCCTGGGTTTTCTTTCCTGGATAGGTAGACCATCAGTTTCTCAGCTTCCGTGAGGTGAGACATGTTTGGTTCGGCTATTTTGTTATTAACACAATGCTATTGTGATAATGTTGATAGGCACTTTAGTTTTGTAGTGGTTCTCTTTTTGGCAGCAATATATATACTTTTCTTTTCCTTTTTTTTTTTTTGTTTACCAACTTAATATTAAAATTAAAATCAGAAGTTAATATTCAAAGATTAACAATCAAAAACTGAGATTAATATTCAGAAATTAAAATCAATATTAAAGTCACCATCCAGGATCAAAGATTCAGAAAATAAATAAAATTGTTTACCAAATTAATATTAAGGTTAATATCAGAAGTCAATATTCAAAGATTAACAATCAAAAACTGAGATTAATATCCAGAAATTAAAATTAATATTAAAGTCACCACCCAGGATCAAAGATTAAAAAAAATTGTTTATCAAATCAATACTAAAATTAAAATCAGAAGTTAATATTCAAAGATTAACAATCAAAAACTGAGATTAATATTCAGAAATTAAAATTAATATTGAAGTCACCTTCCAGGATCAAAGATTCAAACAAATTATTTATTCTTGTAGGCCTATATTAAATCTTAATTTCAGTAATCTTGTTATAGTATCTATAAACGATTAGAGAATTTAGATTGAGTAGCTGTTGATTTGTTTTAGCCTAAACTGGACTGAGAAAGTACAATGTATTTAAATACTATAGCACATTAAGTTAGCCGGTTTAGCTTGTAGAATCAAACAGATAATGAACTAAATTGTTGCTGCATCTATAATGTAGCTTTAAATTGGGCAAGGGTTTTACATTCACCTCGAATTGAATGCGAAACAGTGAAGCTTCTTTTCGAAAAGCTAGTTTATCAATTTCGGAGTTGTTTAACAATATTGTGGCAGTACAGGCTGCGTTGTTCGGCTACTTCCAAACAAAAGTCCTTTTGGACTGATCGCAGATAGAGTGGGCAAACTAAAAATAATACACTTTACGTTTAATTATTATTTAGCGATTGTTGTTAAAGTTGTATATTGATGAGGGATAAATAGGATTACAGTTCAGTATGGTCAACAACGCCGATATTCTGACAACTTCCACTTTTAAGTGCGCGGAATGAAAATCAAATTACAGGTCTTTGTTCACGAAAGGTAACTATTTCCGGTTAAGCAACAATAAAGGTCCTTAAATAAGCAGCTTCTCCTGTCTCAATAATTATTTTACTGTTACTTTACTGATTCTAGAGGTTGAGTGTTTACATTAATGTTGAATTACATGCAAAACAAAGTGAAGCTTTTTCCGAAAAGCTAAGTTAATCAATTTACCAATTGTTTAACAAGGTAGAAGCATATAGCTTAATGTAGAGAGCTGCGTAGTCTCCTTCAAAATCAAAGTCCTTTTGGACTGATCAATGTCTGTTATCTACCTCTAACTAGACAATGGCAACTTATCAGTTGCCTGGTTGATTTACTCAACCCAAATGGCCAACACTACTATAATACACCTTTCCGAAGCGTGTATGGTACCAAAATAGTAGTGTTGTGACTCTATAAAAAGGATCTTACGCCTTCATGTAGAAGCGCTGCCTTTGTAGTTTCACAAGATGAAATGAGACGGGTCGCAGTGTCACTGCGCACGCGCGTACCTCCGCTCAAGTCTAGCTTTTCCGAAGCTAGTTAGTTACACACAAATAGCCAATTGTTCACGACAAAGCCAATTCAATGAGTACACAGCACAGTATTCAAACAGTGTTTAAAACCGTAGCTATCTGGGGGAATAGTTAAATACAACGGAGCGTTAATTTAACCAAAAGGGTGGGAGGGTGGGTTTCAGACGGAAAATGTATCTCCGTTATAGATCGCTCATTTCAATCTGTTTCAAAGCCTGTCACGGGGCTCCAATATGTAGCGGGGTTTGCTCGTTTAAGATTAGCAATACTTAATTTATAATAAAGTATGTAGTTCTTGTGGGCACCACCTCTTATTGTTAAAGGGATAGAGGAAACCTTATTGAATAATATTTAAATAATAGCCTTCGTAATAATCAGTCTAATCTTGAGTCGTGAA
The DNA here is from genome assembly GCF_963692335.1 of Osmerus eperlanus. Lineage (NCBI taxonomy): Eukaryota > Metazoa > Chordata > Actinopteri > Osmeriformes > Osmeridae > Osmerus > Osmerus eperlanus. The sequence goes on from NC_085022.1 coordinate 2,369,781, forward strand.
TTCTATGAAAGTAGAGCAGATCAGATAACGTGAGTGATACGCGAATATTATACACAATGATTTATTTAGGAGAATGTAATTATAATGAACAAATACCAGATAAGTTATGGGTTAGTCAGAGTAGTACAGTGGCTGGATGCAAATGAGGGCGAGCAACACAATGGCTGTGTAGAGCGCGTGTAAAGGGGGGAGGGAGAGAGAGAGAGAGGGGTAGAGAGGGACTTTGTAGGAACAATGGACGAGCAAGGGCAACTGATTTAGCAAGGGTTAAGCTAACTCATTTGTAAAATACAATCAAACATCAACAATTTAATCACAACATGCCAATATGTCACAGGTAAGAAATATTGCAAATCGTAGTTACTTTTGTCGGTTTGAAGAAAGGTAGAGTCAATGGTTTCGTTATCGTCCAACGAAAATAGAACAACGGAATCTTTGGCCAAAGTTCCGGGCGCTCAGTGAATTTGCAGGTTGAGAGGAATAGTTTAGAAATGTAGCTAGCACTTCAGTTTAATCCTACGAACAAGCGGGGGTGATTGTACGTTTGGGGGTTTTATACTCCAAAGGAAAAGGGGGGGTCCCCGTGAAGGTGACCTCTTTCATTGGTCAGTTTTCCCCCACCTGGGCGTCGTCCTGAGATCTGCCTAGGTGTGAAGTGGCTGATAACTTTTCAGAGTTCAGCTATTTCAAATGTCCATGTATTGCTTATACTTCGAAATATAACAATACAACATTAATAAATGGTTTAGTTTGTAGATTAGAATCATTTTGATATCAAGATTGACTGATTTATCATAACAGGGAAGGAAGTTACATTAAAACATCAAATTATGTCAACACAGCATTAAAGGGAAAGCATACATTATAACACATCAACTACTGTCATTGAAATAGTGTCCATGAGCCATGTAGTCCTTGAGAATATGTTTGTAAATCCAGAAAAGTTAGTTCTTCCTTAAAATCCTTTGTCTCCATACTGTAAGGCCATTTTGGTCTACTTTCTGACCCCATGCTGGGCCAGAAGCTTTGAAGCTCCTGCTCTGGAGATAAGGACAAAGGAGGAAAACCCCCTTTCTCCTTGTCGGGGGTAGGGGAAAGGTGTGATGGTACGTGGTTTGTCTGTGGACTGTGCTACAGACTGGAGGAGAAAACACGAGCTCTCTGGGACTGGAGGAGAAAACACGAGCTCTCTGGGACTGGAGGAGAAAACACGAGCTCTCTGGGACTGGAGGAGAAAACACGAGCTCTCTGGGACTGGAGGAGAAAACACGAGCTCTCTGGGACTGGAGGAGAAAACACGAGCTCTCTGGGACTGGAGGAGAAAACACGAGCTCTCTGGGACTGGAGGAGAAAACACGAGCTCTCTGGGACTGGAGGAGAAAACACGAGCTCTCTGGGACTGGAGGAGAAAACACGAGCTCTCTGGGACTGGAGGAGAAAACACGAGCTCTCTGGGACTGGAGGAGAAAACACGAGCTCTCTGGGACTGGAGGAGAAAACACGAGCTCTCTGGGACTGGAGGAGAAAACACGAGCTCTCTGGGACTGGAGGAGAAAACACGAGCTCTCTGGGACTGGAGGAGAAAACACGAGCTCTCTGGGACTGGAGGAGAAAACACGAGCTCTCTGGGACTGGAGGAGAAAACACGAGCTCTCTGGGACTGGAGGAGAAAACACGAGCTCTCTGGGACTGGAGGAGAAAACACGAGCTCTCTGGGACTGGAGGAGAAAACACGAGCTCTCTGGGACTGGAGGAGAAAACACGAGCTCTCTGGGACTGGAGGAGAAAACACGAGCTCTCTGGGACTGGAGGAGAAAACACGAGCTCTCTGGGACTGGAGGAGAAAACACGAGCTCTCTGGGACTGGAGGAGAAAACACGAGCTCTCTGGGACTGGAGGAGAAAACACGAGCTCTCTGGGACTGGAGGAGAAAACACGAGCTCTCTGGGACTGGAGGAGAAAACACGAGCTCTCTGGGACTGGAGGAGAAAACACGAGCTCTCTGGGACTGGAGGAGAAAACACGAGCTCTCTGGGACTGGAGGAGAAAACACGAGCTCTCTGGGACTGGAGGAGAAAACACGAGCTCTCTGGGACTGGAGGAGAAAACACGAGCTCTCTGGGACTGGAGGAGAAAACACGAGCTCTCTGGGACTGGAGGAGAAAACACGAGCTCTCTGGGACTGGAGGAGAAAACACGAGCTCTCTGGGACTGGAGGAGAAAACACGAGCTCTCTGGGACTGGAGGAGAAAACACGAGCTCTCTGGGACTGGAGGAGAAAACACGAGCTCTCTGGGACTGGAGGAGAAAACACGAGCTCTCTGGGACTGGAGGAGAAAACACGAGCTCTCTGGGACTGGAGGAGAAAACACGAGCTCTCTGGGACTGGAGGAGAAAACACGAGCTCTCTGGGACTGGAGGAGAAAACACGAGCTCTCTGGGACTGGAGGAGAAAACACGAGCTCTCTGGGACTGGAGGAGAAAACACGAGCTCTCTGGGACTGGAGGAGAAAACACGAGCTCTCTGGGACTGGAGGAGAAAACACGAGCTCTCTGGGACTGGAGGAGAAAACACGAGCTCTCTGGGACTGGAGGAGAAAACACGAGCTCTCTGGGACTGGAGGAGAAAACACGAGCTCTCTGGGACTGGAGGAGAAAACACGAGCTCTCTGGGACTGGAGGAGAAAACACGAGCTCTCTGGGACTGGAGGAGAAAACACGAGCTCTCTGGGACTGGAGGAGAAAACACGAGCTCTCTGGGACTGGAGGAGAAAACACGAGCTCTCTGGGACTGGAGGAGAAAACACGAGCTCTCTGGGACTGGAGGAGAAAACACGAGCTCTCTGGGACTGGAGGAGAAAACACGAGCTCTCTGGGACTGGAGGAGAAAACACGAGCTCTCTGGGACTGGAGGAGAAAACACGAGCTCTCTGGGACTGGAGGAGAAAACACGAGCTCTCTGGGACTGGAGGAGAAAACACGAGCTCTCTGGGACTGGAGGAGAAAACACGAGCTCTCTGGGACTGGAGGAGAAAACACGAGCTCTCTGGGACTGGAGGAGAAAACACGAGCTCTCTGGGACTGGAGGAGAAAACACGAGCTCTCTGGGACTGGAGGAGAAAACACGAGCTCTCTGGGACTGGAGGAGAAAACACGAGCTCTCTGGGACTGGAGGAGAAAACACGAGCTCTCTGGGACTGGAGGAGAAAACACGAGCTCTCTGGGACTGGAGGAGAAAACACGAGCTCTCTGGGACTGGAGGAGAAAACACGAGCTCTCTGGGACTGGAGGAGAAAACACGAGCTCTCTGGGACTGGAGGAGAAAACACGAGCTCTCTGGGACTGGAGGAGAAAACACGAGCTCTCTGGGACTGGAGGAGAAAACACGAGCTCTCTGGGACTGGAGGAGAAAACACGAGCTCTCTGGGACTGGAGGAGAAAACACGAGCTCTCTGGGACTGGAGGAGAAAACACGAGCTCTCTGGGACTGGAGGAGAAAACACGAGCTCTCTGGGACTGGAGGAGAAAACACGAGCTCTCTGGGACTGGAGGAGAAAACACGAGCTCTCTGGGACTGGAGGAGAAAACACGAGCTCTCTGGGACTGGAGGAGAAAACACGAGCTCTCTGGGACTGGAGGAGAAAACACGAGCTCTCTGGGACTGGAGGAGAAAACACGAGCTCTCTGGGACTGGAGGAGAAAACACGAGCTCTCTGGGACTGGAGGAGAAAACACGAGCTCTCTGGGACTGGAGGAGAAAACACGAGCTCTCTGGGACTGGAGGAGAAAACACGAGCTCTCTGGGACTGGAGGAGAAAACACGAGCTCTCTGGGACTGGAGGAGAAAACACGAGCTCTCTGGGACTGGAGGAGAAAACACGAGCTCTCTGGGACTGGAGGAGAAAACACGAGCTCTCTGGGACTGGAGGAGAAAACACGAGCTCTCTGGGACTGGAGGAGAAAACACGAGCTCTCTGGGACTGGAGGAGAAAACACGAGCTCTCTGGGACTGGAGGAGAAAACACGAGCTCTCTGGGACTGGAGGAGAAAACACGAGCTCTCTGGGACTGGAGGAGAAAACACGAGCTCTCTGGGACTGGAGGAGAAAACACGAGCTCTCTGGGACTGGAGGAGAAAACACGAGCTCTCTGGGACTGGAGGAGAAAACACGAGCTCTCTGGGACTGGAGGAGAAAACACGAGCTCTCTGGGACTGGAGGAGAAAACACGAGCTCTCTGGGACTGGAGGAGAAAACACGAGCTCTCTGGGACTGGAGGAGAAAACACGAGCTCTCTGGGACTGGAGGAGAAAACACGAGCTCTCTGGGACTGGAGGAGAAAACACGAGCTCTCTGGGACTGGAGGAGAAAACACGAGCTCTCTGGGACTGGAGGAGAAAACACGAGCTCTCTGGGACTGGAGGAGAAAACACGAGCTCTCTGGGACTGGAGGAGGAACTGTCACGCAGGCGTTGTGTGGTTGGCAGTTTTGCTCAAACATCCTCATAAGCACAGCCTTCTAACACAGTTCACATCAGCGAGGCCCTCTTGACAACATTTCCACCTTCTGTCTTTTAGCTTGATTTGTTTCATTCCCTGAGAAAACAAAGTTTCCTTTTTGTCAAAGATGGTCATGAACAACCACGCAGAAAGACTTAAACCTCCAAATGTTCCCAGACAGACATGACTATTGAGGTCAGAGTTGTGAATGCCCCGAATGTGAGCAAGGGGAAGAACGAGGTAACCCAAGATGACAGGTCTGCAGTGTCTCGGACCTCGCGCCTCGCTCAGGGCATGGCTGTCTCCTGGGTTTGAGTGGTTCAGGGAGGATGTTGTGTTCTGAATATCACAGGCTTGGCCTCCAACAAGTTCAGCCTCTGATACGAGGAGGATGCTCTCCTCTGCACCTTCCTGTAGCATCAGGTTAGGGTTAGTTCGGTGCTTTCTGGTTCTTCAGCACTCTCTCTTACTCTCTCATTCTCTTTCTTTCCCAATATCTTTCACATGAATATTGTCTTACATACAATATTATTTTATCTTCTGACTTTTTGTGGCAGTAGAAACGTCCAATGTGGAGAGAATTTCTGATTAATCTCAGAATCACCATCAGAATCAAAGGTTTACACAAACAAGGAATTTACTATGGCAGGAGGATGCATACGATAAACAACAAGAATCTTAAATACAAAATGTAAAACATTTACTACTACTAGACAATGTAAAAATGTGTATTCTGTTTGTCATTATTTCTTAAAGCATTTTTTGCTTTACTTTAAACATTTCAAAATGTGTGCGTAGGACTTGACCCCAGTGCTGTACGTGTCTGTGTAACGCGTGTGCCTGTTCTGCAGGGTGATCAACGCGGGGAAGAGCCCACTGAATGAGGACCAGGCGTGCTGTGAGGTTCTGGTGCTTAAGAAGAGACACGTGGGGAGCTCCACCCCCAACAGGACCCCCACCAGCAGGAGGAGGTCGTCCCTGCCCAACGGAGAGGGCCTGGGCCCGAGGGAGAACACTGTGAGTCCCCCAGACCCCTCCAAGACCCCACCAGACCCCCCTGCCCCCCCCCCCCAAGACCCCACCAGACCCCCCTGCCCCCCCCCAAGACCCCACCAGACCCCCCTGCCCCCCCCAAGACCCCACCAGACCCCCCTGCCCCCCCCCAAGACCCCACCAGACCCCCCTGCCCCCCCCAAGACCCCACCAGACCCCCCTGCCCCCCCCAAGACCCCACCAGACCCCCCTGCCCCCCCCCCCCAAGACCCCACCAGACCCCCCTGCCCCCCCCCAAGACCCCACCAGACCCCCCTGCCCCCCCCAAGACCCCACCAGACCCCCCTGCCCCCCCCAAGACCCCACCAGACCCCCCTGCCCCCCCCAAGACCCCACCAGACCCCCCTGCCCCCCCCCAAGACCCCACCAGACCCCCCTGCCCCCCCCAAGACCCCACCAGACCCCCCTGCCACCCCCCCCAAGACACCCCTGCCCCCCCCAAGACCCCCCTGCCCCCCCCAAGACCCCACCAGACCCCCCCTGCCCCCCCCCCGACCCCCCCCTGACCCCTCCAGACCCCCCTGTGCCCTCCAGACCCCCCTGTGCCCTCCAGACCCCCTGCCCTACTGACCCCCCCTTGACCCCTCCAGATGCTCCTTTATCAAGGGATTTTAGGGTTGGAATGACAAGGTTTAAGGTGTGTGTGCACTTCCAGGATTGCGAGGGCCTGACGCTTCACTACTGGGCCATGTTCGACGGCCACGCGGGGTCCGGCGCCGCGGTGGTGGCCTCTCGCCTCCTGCAGCACCACATCGTGGAACACCTTCAGGAGGTGTGGGACGTCCTCCAAAACCCGTCCGTGCCGCCCCCCACCTGCCAGGGGGAGGAGCCCACCAACCACCACCTCACCCCCACCTCCCACCGGGCCCTCACCAGGGCCGCCTCCCTCAGGGGGGCCGCGGGGGCCCCAGGGTCCCCCTGCCCCCCGCCGACGCGCTTCTTTACGGAGAAGAAGGTCCAGCACGAGAGCATGGTGATCGGAGCCATCGAGAACGCCTTCAAGGACATGGTAGGACTAGTCATTACACTCTGCTAGAGCTAGTCAGATCCAGTCATTACACTCTGCTACAACTAGTCAGATCCAGTCATTACACTCTGCTACAACTAGTCAGATCCAGTCATTACACTCTGCTACAACTAGTCAGATCCAGTCATTACACTCTGCTACAACTAGTCAGATCCAGTCATTACACTCTGCTACAACTAGTCAGATCCAGTCATTACACTCTGCTACAACTAGTCACATCCAGTCATTACACTCTGCTACAACTAGTCACATCCAGTCATTACACTCTGCTACAACTAGTCAGATCCAGTCATTACACTCTGCTACAACTAGTCAAATCCAGTCATTACACTCTGCTTATAGCGACGGTGCCTCATGTGCTAACCACGCATTAGACGTCCTCTATAAGTCTCTGAACATTTATTGCTGTATGGGTTCATTACCAGCAGTGCAATTGGGAACTGCTGTTTAAACGTCATACATACAAATGTTTATGGATATAGAAATGTATGTGTATGCTGACACATGCAGCCTAATCTGGAGTTATTTATAGGTCACTTCTACCAAATGTGACAGGGTGAGATGTGCTCTGATTGGAGGGGAGCCAGTGTGACAGGGTGAGATGTGCTCTGATTGGAGGGAGCCAGTGTGACAGGGTGAGATGTGCTCTGATTGGAGGGAGCCAGTGTGACAGGGTGAGATGTGCTCTGATTGGAGGGAGCCAGTGTGACAGGGTGAGATGTGCTCTGATTGGAGGGAGCCAGAGGCAGCTCCCACAGAGGAGTGGGTGTCAAACAGCTGGAAGCTGAAGATAAGACACTGCACCTACTCTCTCTCTGTCTCTCTCTCTTTATCTCTCTTTATCTCTCTCTCTCATATCCATTATCTGTAGCTGATTCCTTCAAACCAGCAGCATATGGTGTCAGCCAGCCAGCCAGTGAGTCCGTTCGTTGTCTATTCAGTCAGCCAGTATTCAGCTCTAGTATTCTGGCCCAGTCTGAGGTCGGAATCTAGCTCTGCTGCACAGTCGGTCCAAGGTTAAAGTCTAAGCCTAGGGGTTAGAGGCAGAGCCAGGGAGGTCTTCACGGTTCTGAAGGAAAAGAGGTCAAGAAGGTCTAAAGATTGTTGCTTGGATCAGTTAAACATATTGTTGTCGAATCATAAGAGCTGTTCAGCTCACTTGGCCTGGTAGATTTTCATCTGGCTGAGCAGAGCTGGCATTGGCAGTGGGCTTCTTGTGTGACTGTGCGCGGATGCACCGTGAGATCACGTGTGAACTGAGATCACGTGTGAACTGAGATCACGTGAGAACACAGATCACATGTGAACACAGATCACATGTGAACTGAGATCACACGTGAACACAGATCACACGTGAACACAGATCACACGTGAACACAGATCACACGTGAACACAGATCACACGTGAACACAGATCACACGTGAACACAGATCACACGTGAACAGCCACCTGTGTTCCTGAATTTGCCGTGTAACGTCTTTCACGCAGGTTCTCTCTTCCTATTTATTTACATATGGAAACAGATGATTCTAGAATACATTTACACACTGCCAGAGTGCCATAGTTATTCATATAAGAAATGAGCCTACAGGAAATAGATGTTTAGGCAGGGATTCTCGGGCATGGCATGCGTTCATGTAAACATGCTACATCCTGACACAGGGAGGTCTGCTTGTTTCGTCTCCACTAGATGGCGGTGTGAAGTCAACTATTTTATCTGGGGTAGTCTGACTCCGTCTGAATCAGCTCCATCGAGGCACCGTTATTGCACCATTATTGCTGCACCTGTGCACCGAGGGCTGCTGAGACACAGTCAGTGACACACAAGGAAAGAGATGGTTGGAATGAGATGGTTGGAAAGAGAAAAGCTGTAAACGAACAGCATTGTGTGCAGAGAGGAGGCTAGCATGCTGTTGAATATAAGAGCAGAGTTGGATTTCACTTGTTTAGCTTTGATTCTGAACAACTGACTGGGATTTAGACCTTGGGGTGAAAATCTGATTATAATTTTCCTAAATGTTTAGCTCGATCCTGTTTTTATTTAATACATGATCAAGTTAGCGTCTCATTTCTCTCTAAAGCTCAGTCTTTCTGTTTATCTCTCTGTCTCCGCCACCCTCCCTCCCTCCCTCCCTATCTCCCTCCCTATCTCCCTCCCTATCTCCCTCTTTCTGTCTCTCTCTCTCTCCCTCTTTCTGTCTCTCTCTCCCTCTTTCTGTCTCTCTCTCTCCCTCTTTCTGTCTCTCTCTCTCTATGACTTTGAGGCGGTTCATGTTTGGGTAACTCTGTCTCAGAGTTCACCGTGGTGAGCTTATCTTGTCAAGTATCCTCCAGAGCTGATAATTCTCTACTGACATGAATCACCGCATTCCTATGGAAACGCTGCCAGAGACTGCTAAACAGGCAGGGACGTGGTGTAAACACCAGACACACACCAGCCCACTCTCTGGATTATCACTCAATTCTACTGGGAACAGGATGACGGAGAAATTAGATCCCCCACTTCCACATCCCTAAGGTGTCCAGCCACTAGCCAACCCACGAGCTAATCCCACGAGCTAACCCCACGAGCTAACCCCACGAGCCAACCCACGAGCTAACCCCACGAGCTAACCCCACGAGCTAACCCCACGAGCTAACCCCACGAGCTAACCCCACGAGCTAACCCCACGAGCTAACCCCACGAGCTAACCCCACGAGCCAACCCACGAGCTAACCCCACGAGCTAACCCCACGAGCTAACCCCACGAGCTAACCCCACGAGCTAACCCCACGAGCTAACCCCACGAGCTAACCCCACGAGCTAACCCCACGAGCTAACCCCACAAGCTAGCTGTGCCACAGGGAGTGTGGCTCGTGACCTCGCCTGGTGTCTTGGATGAGGGATTCTAAAAGGGGACTGTGTACAGATTTAGATACGTTTATTATTGATGTTGGCGGCTCTGACAGCTGATTGCAGGAGAAATGTATGCATTGCTCTGCATTCATATTTCATCTTAGGTTGAAGGACACCATCTTCTCTCTCTCTCTCTCTCTCTCTCTCTCTCTCTCTCTCTCTCTCTCTCTCTCACTCTTTTTTCTCTTTATCTCTCTCCCCCACTCTCTCTCCCTCCTACACACTCTCTCTCTCTCTCTCCCTCCTACTCTCTCTCTCTCTCCCACTCTCTCTCCCTCCTACACTCTCTCTCTCCCTCCTACACTCTTTCTTTCTCTCTCTCCTACACTCTCTCTCTCTCCCCCACTCTCTCTCACTGTCTCTCTCTCTCACTCTTTTTAAATGTTTCTCTCTGTCAACAGGGCGTAACACACACACACACACACAACAGACCTACCTGAACGAGGCACGTAGGGAGAAGTGCCGTGCCCAAGGACACAACGTTATTTTGCACGAACCGGCAACTATCTGATTAATAGCCCGATTCCCTAACCGCTCAGCCATCTGACTCCGTGCATGTGTGTTCCACAAGGAGCGATGTGTTTTGGGACCCAGTAGATACATGAGGTTGTGCATCAGTCAGTTTTACACATAATGAGCAGAGCATGTTTCCCTCCACAGCAGTGCAGACTGTTAAACACCTCTAAGCCCTTCCACACTCTTCCTCAACCAGCGTTTAGATTCCAGACATGTTACATTGTGTGGCAGACCTGCATGTTTCAAATGGATTCATTCAGTGACAGATTAACTATTAAAAGAAATAATTTATGCTATAGATTTTTGAATCATATCCTGGTTTAATTAGCACAAAGTTAATCTCCTAATACCCCAGAGTAATAAGGAGCACCTCTCCAACACCTTGTCTCTCTATGCGTTTCATCATCCTGCTCTGTATCGCACGCTGCTCCTACAGTCATACATCCCATCCTGACTTGTAATATCACATATTAAATCAGTACGTCGTAGCTCCTCTGCTACAGCAGAAGAGGTTACCTTTCAACAGCAGACTGAGTTAGCTTTTAACAGGCTAAAGGTATAATAAATTAAATACCCCCTTTAATTGCATAGGTATTCTTCTGTGTGTGTGTGTGTGTGTGTGTGCGTGTGCGTGTGTGTGTGTGTGCAGGATGCGCAGATTGAGAGAGACAAGATGGTGTTCAACATCTCTGGAGGCTGTACTGCTCTGGCGGTGATCTTCTTACTGGGGAAACTCTATGTTGGGAATGCTGGAGACAGTAGGTGAGACTAACACACAGAACACACGCACACACGCTAACACACAGTACACGTACACACTAACACACAGTACACACACACACGCTAACACACTTTACACACATACACGCTAACACACACACACACGCTAACACACAGTACGCACACACACGCTAACACACAGTACGCACACACACTAACATACAGTACACACACTAACATACAGTACACACACTAACATACAGTACACACACACACACTAACATACAGTACACACACTAACATACAGTACACACACACACACTAACATAAAGTACACACACTAATGTACAGTACACACACACTAACATACGTTACACACACACTCGTACACACTCACACGTCTAAGCCGATATGCACCCCTCCTCATCAGGCCACCCTCCCTGAAATCCGCGCCAGCCGTAACAATCCAAAATAAACAATCCTTGTTTTGTCTCCCCGGCTGTCTCAGAGCCATCATTATCCGGGCTGGAGAGGTCATCGCCATGTCAACAGAGTTCACTCCAGAGTCAGAGAGACAGCGGCTGCAGTTCCTGGTAAGAGTCACTTACCCTGAGCCCTCTTTGATTCCACACAGCTGCCAGATCTTACAAGACGTTCCACCCTCTCTCCCTCGGGGACGGGTACTATGCTTATCTCTCCAGCTACCCTGCTCTGCGCCCGCTCTGTAGACCACGGGATTGTTTTCCCTTTCCCTCGTGCCGTGTCACTCTCTCCCTCTCGTTCCCCCTCGTCTCCTCTCCTGTAGGCCTACATGCAGCCCCACCTGCTGGGGAACGAGTTCACCCACCTGGAGTTCCCCAGACGAGTGCAGAGGAAGGAAGTGGGGAAGAGGATGCTGTATCGAGACTTCACCATGTCTGGCTGGTGAGTAGGGATGGGTATTGAGAACCGGTTCTTGTTTAGAACCGGTTCCCAGTGAATCGATTCCTTGGAATCGTTAGCAAAATTCCTTAACGATTCTGTTAGCGATTCTCTGTGCCGTTGCGCATGCGCAAACTTTTATAGTTTATTCAGACAGACTGCAGCAAACATGGCAACTAGGAAGAAGCATTCTAAAGTTTGGTTGTATTTCACGACAAAATGACAACAACGTCACTTGTAACGCGTGTAAAAAGTCTATTTCGTCGAAGGGAGGAAATACTACAAATATGAAGAAGCATTTGAACACACAGCATGGAATGAAGTTACTGGAACGTCATGTATTCGATGCATGCAGCAGCGCAGCTAACGTTCGCGCTTAATCTCTAACTATCTAAGGTAGAGCTAAACTGCTCAAAAGTGATCACAACCACTTGTTACTGTGTGAAGCAATTTGCCTTTATTGTGTGTAGTCGACCTAGTTATCTTCTGTCCCGTCGTTTGAAGCATACATTTTAGCTCCGGCATTCGTCTCCCATTAGTATTGATATTATTGATCATTTCACGTTATCGGGGCGGGGTGTGTTATCAGCAAACGTTCGCGTGTCCCATTATTAAACTGAGCATATCGATTTTTAATCCATTATTAAACTTAGCATTTTAATTGTTTAACCTTTTAATAGTCCTGTTAAATGTGACTGAAAACGCCTAAACATACCCAAAGTACATTGAAAGCTGTTGTTGAACCATTTGGAGTACATGCATGTAAATGGTCTCTTTTGAAAGGTGACACTGAAGTTATTTCCCCTGTTGTTAGGACCCCTGTAAGTCCTACTGGTGTTGAGTAATAGAAGCTTGAACACAAGGAAACTGAAAGTTTCTATCTCCGACTAGATTTTGTTTTGAAAACAGAGGCCTGAAGAGGCCTAGAGGTGGTAGGTATTAGCTCATTTCAGAGCCAGTCAAAGCCAGTTTGAGAAATTCGTTTAGAACGAGTTTGTGTGCGGGGGTGCAGGACGCACAGACCTATGGCTGCAGAGGGGAGAATCGATAAGAAAATCGATAAGGAATCGAATCGATAAGCAGGAATTGATAAGGAGTCGGAATCGTTAAAATCTTATCAATACGCATCCCTGCTGGTGAGTCTCCTCTGCTGCTCCCTTACTGTGTGTGTGTGTGTGTGTGTGGTGTGTGTGTGTGTGTGTGTGTGTGTGTGTGTTGTGCTTCCTCGTGCCCTAGGGTCAGATGAGCCACTGTTTCTGGCACCATCTCACATCATAACGTCACATTCCAAAGTTTCACAAATAACCTTGCACCGATAGCATGGAAATTGCCATCATCAACAGTCTCTCTGTCTCCCTTTTTGTCCGGAACCTTGAAATAAGAATTCAATGACGGGGCACTGCACTGTACAGAGTATCTGAATGTGGCTGCGACATTTGATTAGCTGCATCCAAGTGAGGGAACCTCAAGGACGGCTGTCAGAGGGGAGCATCTCTGTGTGAGGGAGGTGACTGAGCAGGGCTGTGTCAGTGAGCAGGGCTGTGTCAGTGAGCAGGGCTGTGTCAGTGAGCAGGGCTGTGTCTGTGAGCAGGGCTGTGTCTGTGAGCAGGGCTGTGTCTGTGAGCAGGGCTGTGTCAGTGAGCAGGGCTGTGTCAGTGAGCAGGGCTGTGTCAGTGAGCAGAGCTGTGTCTGTGAGCAGAGCTGTGTCTGTGAGCAGGACTGTGTCAGTGAGCAGGGCTGTGTCAGTGAGCAGGGCTGTGTCTGTGAGCAGGACTGTCAGTGAGCAGGGCTGTGTCAGTGAGCAGAGCTGTGTCTGTGAGCAGGACTGTGTCAGTGAGCAGGGATGTGTCTGTGAGCAGGGCTGTGTCAGTGAGCAGAGCTGTGTCTGTGAGCAGGACTGTGTCAGTGAGCAGGGCTGTGTCTGTGAGCAGGGCTGTGTCAGTGAGCAGGGCTGTGTCAGTGAGCAGGGCTGTGTCTGTGAGCAGGGCTGTGTCTGTGAGCAGGGCTGTGTCTGTGAGCAGGACTGTGTCTGTGAGCAGGACTGTATCAGTGAGCAGGGCTGTGTCAGTGAGCAGGGCTGTGTCAGTGAGCAGAGCTGTGTCTGTGAGCAGGGCTGTGTCAGTGAGCAGGGCTGTGTCAGTGTTGCCTGAAGCAGGTTCTGTGTGAGCAGATGTAGGTCAGGACTCTGACTGCTTCCTGCTTCCAGAACTCTCAGTCCAACTAGCTGCCTGTCTCGCACACTCAGACACATAATATATTTTTTATCAGGTTCCAACTCTGCTTTAACAGTCAGGAGGACTAGAACCGGAACCGTATTTCACCGAGTCACATTCCGGACTGGACACAGAGCGAGACCAGCTTCTCACGACAAGCCTCTCTGGAAGGTTCCAGAAGCCTTTTTAGATGTTCAGACTATTCATGTTCAAAGACACACTCAAGCATTTGCGAAACAATTCTGTTAGTCTCATCTGCTGCCTGAGAGTTGCTGGAGCCACTTACACTTTGATGTGTGTTCAGATGCCTTAGTGGTGTGTTATCTAACTACGTCCGTGAGCCTCCTTCCCTCCTTCCCTCCTTCCCTCCTTCCCTCCTTCCCTCCCTCCCTCCCTCCCAGGAGAGACGTGTGTTCAGGCCCTTGTTCAGTTAATGGATGTTTGACTGTGTGCATGTTCTATATCCTCAAACACCCCAGCAGGCAGGGAAGCCAGGCGACAGGGCAGGATGGGCAGAGAGGGAGGGAAGAGGAGAGGGAGGGATAGAGGGGGAGAGAGAGGAAGAGAGAGGGAGGGATATAGGGGGAGAGAGAGAGGGAGAGAAGCGAAGTTGGAGAGCTAACGAGAGATGGATGTGTTGCAGAAACGGGAGAATGAAAGAAGGAGGAGAGGTAGGAAGGAAGGTGGGTGATGTGTAGTCAGGGCGGCCGAGCCGGGCCGGGAGGAGTGTGCGTGGGGGGCGGTGATGAATGACAGACCAGGGTTCTCATATGAGAGGCCGTCTAGGGCGAACTACTGAAAAGCTTGCTCATACACATGAACTCATCAGTTGTTCTTTAGCACTGTTGTACTGATGTCATGCCAATACATCTTGAATCAACACATTAAAATAAGTAATTTTTCATTAGTAATTCATTAATTTAGAAGAGAAAGAAGGGGAAGAGAGAGAGAGAGAGAGAGAGAGAGAGAGAGAGAGAGAGAGAGAGAGAGAGAGAGAGAGAGAGAGAGAGAGAGAGAGAGAGAGAGAGAGAGAGAGGAGAGAGAGGAGAGAGAGAGAGAGAGAGAGAGAGAGGAGAGAGAGAGAGAGAGAGAGAGAGAGAGGAGAGAGAGAGAGAGAGAGAGAGAGAGAGAGAGAGAGAGAGAGAGAGAGAGAGAGAGAGAGAGAGAGAGAGAGAGAGAGAGAGAGAGAGAGAGGAGAGAGAGAGAGAGAGAGAGAGAGAGAGAGAGAGAGAGAGAGAGAGAGAGAGAGAGCATTTGCAGCATACAAAATGAGCTCCTAGAACATTATTCAAAATTGTTATTTTTGGATTTAGTACAATGACAAGTTTACTATTCAGTTAATCTTCAGCAAAATCCTGCAAAGGTGAGCAACTGGCTGAAATATTGGATATACCAGTCAACCACAATATCCAATTTAAAAAAGGAGGACTAAATATTGCTGAGGAACATACAGTAACCCACTGCCGAATAACCTGGACAAGGAACAATCAAAGAAATAGGATTAACCAAGGACAAAGAAATCATACAGATAGAAGAACAGAGGACAAGACTGCCAAGGCCTATAGATCAAATAAAAGTGATTTGGGTAAGCGAATAATAAACACCTCTAGCAAAGCTAGCAAAGCTATCAAGCTAGGTAGCAATCTAGTTATCAAGCAAACAGAAGAACCTTGCAGTTTCTCAAATCCTGACAGTTGAGGCATCTTTCAAATTCGGACAGTTAAAAATGGATACATTTCTACAGCAGCCCAGTGGGCGGAGCTTGGGTAACCTAGCAATAAAATATCCTGATGACATCACAAGTGAAACTGGAAAAAGAAGTACAGAAGCAGGCTATTGAGAGAGGCACCAGAGACCCTGAGAGCTGACTACCAACAGCTGAAGGACAGAGAGGTCAAAGCAGACCTACTATTCTATACACAGCAACCTGAGGCCTGGCATGCCACTGTCCATGCAGAGTACACAAACCTCAAGATGGGAGGAACAAATCTATCAGGCAGCTATATACAAATACTGAGCCCAAATTTAATATGAACTTTTACAACAATGGCACTATAAAGATTCAAGGATCTCAGACTAAACTAGAAGAGTTTGAAAGAGAATTTCCCAGACTGAAAGCTCTTGCCGAAAAAATAAAGACCAATATGCCGATTGAAATAATATCCAACCAATCTGACACTGATCCAAGTACCACTTCTGCCTGTCCAGAGCAACTACAGCATCCACTACCCCCCTCCAGCACCCACTACCCCCCCTCCAGCATCCACTACCCCCCCCCCAGCATCCACTACCCCCCCTCCAGCACCCACTACCCCCCCCCAGCAATCAGAACCCCAGCACCCAATCCCTTCCTCCAGCACCCAGTACCCCTGGCAGGACCACACACCCAGGGCATCAGCATCAGTATCTCTTCAACACAGCCAGGACTGTATATCCTTTCTAGAAATGGAAATCATAGAATCTAAAGAAAAAAGACAGTCAGACCACCAGCTGAGAGCTGAAATGGGTCTATTGAAAGAGGAGACCAATGCTGCTGTTGCACAACTAGGAGAAACCGTGAGGAAGCTCACACAGGACAATGAAAGCCTCAGAGAAGAGTTGCGCAAAATGAGTGACACAAACCTCAGCACCAGAGAACAGCAGAACAACCCACCCCTCAACCAGACCACTAACACTGGCTCCCAGACTGAGACCAGCAAACAGGCAGAGACCCAGAACAACAGGACAGACCCAGACCCCCCCCCCTCTACCTCCACACACACCCGTCCCCCTGCCCCCCACACAGCAGCAAAGGAGCAGAGAATTGAGCCCCTCCCTCTGCCCCACAGCCCTCAGAGGAGCAGAGCACCCCACCATGCCAAGAGCCACCTAAGACTGCCATCCTCATGGACTCCAATGGCAAATTCCTCCATCATAGGAAATTGTTCCCCAGACACAGAGTTGGTATGTTCTGGTGCCCTCACACTGACAGCGCACTGAAGATGCTCTGCCACGCCCACCTAGGTCAGCCTGACAACATTATTATACACACCGGCACCAATGACCTGCGCTACAAGAGAGAGGGCGTCTCAGAGGCCCTAACGGAGGTGGCTAAGAAAGCCTGCAAAGAATTTCCAAAAGCCAAGATCACCATCTCCACCCTTCTGCCACGAACAGACTTCCCCTGTGACGTCATCAATGGATCAACAACAGGATCACCACAGCCTGCGGCACCCTGACCAATGTAACCATCGCCCACCACCCCACTATAACAACTGAACACTTGTATGACAGAGTGCACCTAGATCAGAGCAACGTCTGGAGGTTGGCGAAGACCTGAGAGGAGCCACACCCTGTGGAGGAGATGATCCAGCTCTGCCACCACATCGCGCACCCCACCAGCCAGGAGGGAGGAAAGCCCAGCACGACAGATACCCAACTCCGGGTCTCAGCCTTCTGGACCTCCACGCACTATTTCCCAGCCAACTAGACCCCGACCCGGTGGATCCCAACCATATAAACCTCCACCTAGAGGCACCCAGCCCAGCGGAGAACAGCCACGCTCTGGTGTCAGGCCCCGTTGCAGCACGCCTGGCTCAGCACCCTACACAGGAGCACAACACAACACAGCACAAGCCCTGCCTCCCCCTGAGAGGAAGCAAACCTACGCACAGGTAGTGTCAGGACACCCAGACATTGGAGAAGTGAGACAGCTACTACACCTTATCTGCAAAATAATTGGTTAATAAAAAACAAAACAATATGCATATATATATATAATATACTGACGCACCAACATACTCACCTGTACACTAAAACTCACACACACTAGTACACACACACACACACACACACACACAAACATACATACGCACACACACACACACACACCATTAGTATATGTATAAACAAGATATTAAAAGGGTGTAAAAACGTTATATTTATAATTTTTATTATTAAAGAGGAAAATAGAGTGAGTGTGTATATATATATATATTAATTTTAATAAGGGTATTCCTCACTGCCTGATCTCAATTGAATTGAATTGTTTACCTGTCATTGTACGTATCTAATATAATAATTTCTTTTTTTGTATAACAAATGATTGAAAGTAAATCTCTCACGATTAGCTCATGGAACATCCAAGGTTTATACTCTTCTGTCTATGGAGCAAAGAGTTCAAACCAAGAGTTTCTCTCATGTATAGATGGCCATGACATTGTCATACTTTTAGAAACATGGTGTCGGCAGGACACAGACTCTCACTGTCCCCCAGGATACACAGAAATCCTACTACCATCCCTCAAACAGAAAAGTACCAAACGTGGCAGAGACTCTGGCGGGGTTATTGTATGGTACAAAAGCGAGTTATCAAACCAATTAAAACAAATTTAAAAAGCACCAACACATATCTGGCTTAAATTAAACAAAATCAACATCAAATGTGACAGTGATTTATATATATGTGCAGCCTACACTCCCCCTCAGGAATCACCATATTTTAATGAAAACTTTTTTGACAATCTCCAAGTAGAGATCAACCACTACCAGGCCCAGGGTAATATCTTGCTGATTGGAGACCTGAATGCCAGAACAGGATGTGAGCCTGACATGGTTGATGCTGCTTGTAAGAATCACATCTTTAGACAACCCTCACTGTACCATACCTACACGATCTCCCAGAGAAACAACCCTGATCGTATTGTAAACAAAACGGGCAAAGAATTAGTGCATCTCTGTCGCTCCCTAGGCCAGTGCATCTCTGTCGCTCCCTAGGCCTGTACATGCTCAATGGTAGGACCAGAGGGGACTCTTTAGGAAGGTTCACATACTGTTCAACTCTTGGAACTAGTGTAGTCGACTAACGCTATCACTGACATGGACCCCTCCTCCATCAGCGCATTCACTGTCAGACCTCAGACACCACTAACAGACCACTGTCAGATAAATGTCTATCTGAAAACAAATGGACAAAAAAATAACAAACAACCTGAGCCCTGCAAAATGTTTGAACTACAAAAATCATACAAATGGGCTCCTGACAGTGATGACACTTTTAAAAATATATTAACTTCTCCTAAAATTACCAACCTAATTCATGATTTTCTCTCTGCAAAATTCCAAACAAATCAATCTGAAATAAATAGGGCAGTAACAGAAATTATTAAAATCTTTCACAAATCCGCCAATAAAGCAGGTCTTACTAAAAAGAGTTATAAGACAAAACAGAAGCCCAAAGGTGATGAGTGGTTTGATGAAGACTGTAAAAACATCAGAAAAAATTAAGAAATCTGTCTAATCAAAAACACCATCAACCTCAAAACACAGACCTGCGTCAGAATTATGCCGAAACACTGAGAGAATACAAACGAACTCTAAAGCAAAAAAAAGGAAAACATTACAATCAAAAGCTAAAAGAAATTGAAGACTCAATTGACCAAAATCTATTCTGGAAAAAATGGAAGAACTTAAACAAAAATGAAAACAAACACTTAACCATTCAAAATGGTCACATTTGGAAAAAACATTTTGAAAACCTGTATAAAGAAATGCCACTTAACAGTCTAAACTCTAACCAGAAACAGATACAAGATAAATTACGAATACTTGAAACAACCATCAAGAACAATCAGGACCCACTTGATTACCAAATTACAATAAAAAGAACTAGAAGACAATATAAAAAAATTAAGATCAGGAAAAGCCAGCGGTCCTGACAGTATCAGGACAGAGATGCTTAAAAACAGCACTCCTGAGCTGCAGCAGGCCCTGCTTAAGCTGTTCAACCTGGTCCTTGAAGCGGGCTGCTTCCCTGAAATATGGAGTCAAGGGTTTATCTCCCCAATATTCAAGAGTGGAGACATATTAGACCCAAATAACTACCGAGGCATCTGTGTGAGCAGTAACATGGGGAAGGTCTTCTGCAGCATTATCAATGCCCGAATGCTGGCCTTCCTTACGGAACACAATGTCTTGAGTAAAGCACAAATTGGCTTCCTACCAAATCACCGCACTACTGATCATGTTTACACCCTACACACCCTAATAGATCAACACATATACCAAAACAAACAAAAAAAGATTTTTGCATGCTTTATTGACTTTAAGAAAGCTTTTGATTCAATCTGGCAAGAAGGATTATACTATAAAATTCACCAAAGTGGTATAGGAGGTAAAGTTTATGACATAATCAAATCAATCTATGTCAAAAATAAGTGCGGGGATAAAAATTAACAATAAAAGAACGGACTTCTTCACTCAAGGACAAGGTGTTCGCCAGGGATGCAACTTATCTCCAACGCTCTTCAATATCTACATTGATGAGCTAGCAGTATTGTTGGAACAATCTACAGCCCCTGGCCTCAACCTGAATAAAAGGGAGGTAAAATTCCTACTCTATGCGGATGACCTGGTGCTGTTGTCATCCACAGAGCAGGGCTTACAGCAACATCTGGATCTGCTAGAGCAATACTGTCAGAACTGGGCCCTGACAGTAAACTTTAAAAAGTCTCAAATAATGATCTTCCAGAAAAAGCCCAGATCTCAGGAAAACAAACATATATTCACTCTAGGAAACACCACACTAGAGCACACCCTGTTCTATAACTACCTGGGAATCAAAATCAGTGCCTCTGGAAACTTTGGACTGGCAGTGAATGCGCTGAAGGAGAAAGCCTCTAGAGCCTTTTTTGCAATTAGAAAAAAATTCCATAAAATAGACATACCAATCAGAATCTGGACTAAAATATTTGATAGCGTAATAGCACCAATAGCTCTATATGGCAGTGAGGTATGGGGTCCACTCAGTCAGCATGACTACACTAGATGGGACAAACATCCAATAGAGGCCCTGCATGCTGAATTCTGTCGAATTATATTGAATATACAAAGGAAAACACCCACCAATGCATGCAGAGCAGAATTAGGCCGATATCCATTAATTATAAACATTCTGGATACATCTCAAATTAAGTCCCCAAGATACTCTGCAATTTGAAGCACTGAAAACCCAAGAATTGAACCCCCAAAAGAGTCCTTTCAGTCAGCTGGTCATGAGACTAATTAACCAACCAACACCTAACATTGCCCCATCTCAGACCAGCACTGCTTCACAATCACCAATCAGAGTAAACCAAATTGTCCAACAAACCAAAAAGGCCTATCTGGAACATTGGAACAACCAAACCAAAAAACAAAACAAACTAAGTTGCTATCGGGCCCTAAACAGAAACTATGAATTGGCTAAATATCTTTATACTGTAAAAGACGTAAAACAGAGACAGATCCTGACCAAATACAGGATCAGTGACCACAGTCTGGCCATTGAAAAAGGCAGACATAAGAAAACCTGGTTACCAGAAGAGTCCAGAGTTGTGGCCACTGTACTACAGGTGAGGTAGAGACAGAGATGCACTTTTTACTACACTGCCAACGGTACAGACATACCAGACAGCATTTCTTTGATAAATTTGAATCCCTTGTACCATCATTCACCACACTGTCTGATAATGAAAAGCTAAAAGTGCTCTTAGGGGAGGACACACAGCCCCCCTATCTGGACGATTTCTAAAAGAGTGCCATGAAATCAGGGAAAACCTGAATGTAATGTGACCAGCCTTGAAATCCTATTTGTAATATGTGTTGTCCATCTCAATGTAGCTATTTACTTAGGTAGGTTTTTGTTTCGATTTGTTGTTTTCTGCTCTTGAGACTTTGTTGTTACCACATGTTCCTGACGATAGAGACTGTTGTTCCTTATGTTGTGTTTGAATATTGTTGTTGATGTATGGTTGTCTGTTATTGTGCGTCTTGCATTGGCAATACGGTTGAAATGACTGTCATGCTAATAAAGCTGAATTGAATTGAGTGAGGAGAGAGAGGAGAGAGGAGAGAGGAGAGAGGAGAGAGGAGAGAGAGAGAGAGAGAGAGAGGAGAGAGAGAGAGAGAGAGAGAGAGAGAGAGAGAGAGAGAGAGAGAGAGAGAGAGAGAGAGAGAGAGAGAGAGAGGAGAGAGAGAGAGAGAGAGAGAGAGAGAGAGAGAGAGAGAGAGAGAGAGAGAGGAGAGAGAGAGAGAGAGAGGGGGAGGGGGGGGGGAGGGGGAGGGGGGAGGGGGAGGGGGAGGGGGAGGGGGAGGGGGAGGGGAGAGGGGGAGAGGGGGAGAGGGGGAGAGGGAAGGGAGGGGAGAGAGAAGGTGGGCGAGGAGACAATTTTCAGTGCGCCTGCAAGTTTGTTTCAGTGCATCCGTAAGTCACTGTAAAAGGAAGGCAGAGCTGCTTAACCTAATACCTCAGCACGCTTGCTGCTTAAGACTTGAAAGAAAAAACAAGATGCACACATTGAAAAAACAAGATGCACACATTGTTATGTTTGGACATTGTGAAGACGGATTTATTTTAGTTTGCACTGATCGAAGTCTAGGACCCATCCATTCATCTCCAGTATTGAAATTACATTAGTAAAAGAGAGAGAGAGGTGGGGGGAGAGAGAGAGGTGGGGGGAGAGAGAGAGGTGGGGGGGGAGAGAGAGAGAAAGGTGGTGGGAGAGAGAGAAAGGTGGGGGGAAAGAGAGAGGTGGGGGGAAAGAGAGAGGTGGGGGGAAAGAGAGAGGTGGGGGGAGAGAGAGGAAAGAGGTGGGGGGGAGAGATAGAAAGAGGTGGGGGGGGAGAGAGAGGTGGGGGGAGAGAGAGAGAGAGGTGGGGGGGGAGAGATAGAAAGAGGTGGGGGGGAGAGAGAGGTGGGGGGGGAGAGAGAGGTGGGGGGAGAGAGAGAGAGGTGGGGGGGACGAGAGAGAGAGGTGGGGGGGAGAGAGAGTAGGGGGGGAGAGAGAGAGAGAGGTGGGGGGGAGAGAGAGAGAGGTTGGGGGGAGAGAGAAAAAGAGAAGGGTGTGAGATTTGCATAGGAAAGAAGTGTCAATGGACTTTGAGGTTCACTGTATGCCCATTTTACCCACCGAACTGTCGTTATTCAACTACTACAAGGTAAACTCGGTTTTGCAGTCAATGACCGCTTTAAAAGAACCTGTACTATATATATATTTGCTAATCTGAACCAGCAAACGTGTTGAGGTATTTGGCAAAATGTAGGCCCTAGTGCATGTGTATGAGCAAGTTTTTCAGTAGTTTAGCTCAGACGGCCTCTCATATTCTCAAGCTGTGTCTGTGGTACCCCACCCCTCCAGCATCTACCCTCCCTCCACCCCAGGAACAGAGGAGAGAGAGATGGGTGAATTCCTCCAACTTCTTCACTGTCACAACTAACTCCATCTCTTCTGTTACTCCTCTCCTTCCTCTAATCTTCCCTCCTCTCCAGAGCCTGTTGGGGACTCAGTGAAACGTAAGTTTAGTCTGTATTTAGAAAAGGACTGTACTGAGGATCGGTCCCTATATCCAAGCTATCGTTCGTCCATAGAGGTTTGGCAGACGTTTATTTGATGTCTTCTTGATCATCTAGAGTACCAGTACGTTTGAACGAGTACACAATTCCGCTAGCTGTTCAATGTCACTCCAGAGTTTATTGCTGTTTGTGTGTTAGTATGTATGTGTTAGTATGTGTGCATGTTGGTGTGTGTGTGTGTGTTAGTATGTGTGCATGATGCTGTGTGTGTGTTTGGCATTGAGATACTGATCACGTAAAGCTTGTGTTTCTCTGTCACCTCTCTGCACAGAGCAGCAGTACTGTCTGTTCCTAAGAGATGAGATCACTGCTCTCCCCTGCCCATCTCTCCATGCCCTCAGAAGGGCTCATACTGAGCTTCCATACCTCCCCTCTCTCCCTTCCTCCTGTCTCTTCCTCCCCCCCTCCCTTACTCCTCTTCCACCCCTCCCTTCTTCCCCTCCCTTTCTTTCTTCCCTCCCTTCCTCACTCACTCACTCCCCCTCCTGCCCTTCCCTCTCCTCTCTTTACCTCCCCTCCTCCTTTTCCATTCCTCTGACCAACTTCCCCTCCTCCACTCCCCTCCCTTCAGGCCTTCCCCCCTTCCCCCTCCCTTCTGTCCCTCCCTCCCTCCTTCCTCTGTTCTCAGACCACGACGTTGGTTGCTAAATCAACCTTGAATGTGAGAGCGTTCCTGTTGTGGTCAAACAGTGCTGTAGCTTGGGAATGTTGTTTCTTACTGCCAGACTGTTTGTTATTGAGTTATGAGGGGGAGCGAGGTGACTGTTCCGGGAGCAGGATTAATGAATCACAGTCCCACCATCACACGCATGTCAGCTTCAGTGTGACAGACACCGTCTCCATGAAACAGAGTCAAGTTACTGGCTCTGGGAATTTCTGGCCTGCAAACTGAAATAATAAAGAGGAGGTGAGGGAGCACATTCACTGTCCGCTGTAGTTTGACTGTCCGCCGTAGTTTGACTGTCCGCTGTAGTTTGACTGTCCGCCGTAGTTTGACTGTCCGCTGTAGTTTGACTGTCCGCCGTAGTTTGACTGTCCGCCGTAGTTTGACTGTCCGCCGTAGTTTGACTGTTCGCTGTAGTTTGACTGTCCGCTGTAGTTTGACTGTTATAAGCGGTCTGTGTTGTCTGGATCGAGGGACGCGTTCCAGCTCTCCCAGTCGAGCCTTCCAGAGAGCTGCTCTGCTCGCTGACAGAGAAGTGCTGAGTGCTGCAGTCCCGCACGCCCAGGGTGGAAACATATGGTCTCCCCAAGTGAAACCAGTCATCTAAAAACCATCCCGCTCCTTGCTAATCCTCTTTACAGCCACACAGCTGAACTGCATTTGACAAGGTATGGACTGCTTCCATACACAGATGCTGGTTTCCACATTCCCAGAGCCAGGTGTGACGTAGGCGAGAGGGGGCTAAGTCCTCTCAGGTTGGGTTCTGGATGGTTTATCACTAGTGGCTCGAGTGTCTGTTTTTGGTAAAGCTGTATAGAGGACTGTTGCAGAGGGAAAAAAACATGCAAATTGGCGGAGAATAGTGCCGTGTGTGCAGTTTGAGTGCACAGACCTTCTTGAACAGTGAAGGGGGGCTACTGTAATCACCTGTACATGCACTCACCATAGGCTTGGAATGTTTAAATGGAAAAGGTTCATATGTTCGCCTAGTCAGATGATTATGGTGAATTATTCATGAGTGGGGGAAGTTTAAGATCGCTCAGAGAATGGGTGAATATGGGCCGAACGTAAACACACACTGCACACACACACTGCACATTGACGTACACACACCCAAACAAGAGCATCTTACATATTCAGTGGCATTTTGCAAGTGTGTATCACAAGGGAGAGTTCCATAAGACGAGTCAGAGAGGGGAGTACAGAACAAAGATATGCTAAGGCCCTGTCTCCATTTTTCATCTGTCTTGTCTGTGTTTTTAATATATATTTATATATATTTTTTTTTTACAGCCTCTCTTTCTTCCCAGCACTTTGTGGTCTGCAGCTAGGGCCCTGTGGGAGGCTCTGAGGCTGTGGGAGGCTCTGAGGCTGTGGGAGGCTCTGAGGCTGTGGGAGGCTCTGAGGCTGCAGAGCGTGCACACACTGCCAGCCGTAAAACAAAAACCCATTAAAGTCCTCTCTCCTCTCTCCTCTGCGCAGGGCGTATAAAACCATCGAGGACGACGACCTGAAGTTTCCCCTAATCTACGGCGAAGGGAAGAAGGTAAGGTCAGCGGCCGCTCGCCTGTCTGCCCGCTCTGTGGCCCCCGCAGTCTGCCTCGCCTCGGGGCCCACGGCTCCTCTGGGCACCCTCCGTCACCTGGGGCGAGAGAGCGCTAGCTCCGCCTGCAGTAACGACCTGGTGTCTCTTCGTCATGCCTGCAGTCGAGCTAGAGAAATACTGTGGCTTTTCAAGGTGCTGCTAAGGTGTATTCCTGTTCCTCACCCAGGGGCGCCAGGTTTGTCCTGTTCCTCACCCAGGGGCGCCAGGTTTGTGAACTCGGCGTAGCTCCTCCTCCAGGTATACAGAGGTTATAACGCTTTGAAGGAGAAGCACCATGTTTATCCACTCTGCTCTCTCACTCCACACACAGCCTAGAGCTGCTGGTGTGTGTGTGTGTGTATGTGTGTGTGCGTGTGTGTGTGGACCAGTGTATATCACCCCAGAGTGTTGTCTGGGACACTGCCTGTCACAAACCTGGAATAGTCCGTCAGTCCGTCCGTCAGTCCTGCTTTTGAAGTGAAGTCAGGAGAAGGGTGAGTGTGTGAAGGGAGGGATGAATTGATAGGAAAGAGAGAGCAAGGGGGGGGGGGGTTGTGTCTGGTATGGACGCAGGAGCACTTCAAAGCTTGCCACACTTAGTGATTTAATCCCAGGGTATTTCTTGTTCTCTGCCTAAGGGTCTTTACTTTAAAACACTCATCCTCTCCTCATCCCTCGCTGCCTTGTTTGTTGTGTATCCTGATCACCGGCTGGTGCTGGTCTGGCTTTATGCTGTACAGTTACTTCCAGCCACCTCCTCACTCGGATGTTAATGATATATATTTTCATTTAGCCTGGCTTCCCGGCCCTGCACCCGCTGCCAGCTGGAGATGTGGCAGTGATTTGCACAGCCAGTGGGGCTCACAGCGTGGAAATGAGAGCAAGACTGAGATTGGAGCCGAGGAGGTCGTTAAGGATTCAGAGGGCTGGAAGACGCAGAGCGGAGATGCTTTTCAGTTGCTTCACAGAGCCATGAACAATCCCCCTTCCGTCACATTAGAGGCAGCACCCTTTTCTGATGTGCTTTGTTTTTAATGAAGAGCTTGTGTTTATTTGCCTTAATGCGGGTAATCCATGCACATCAGATGTCCCCTGGGCTGTCCTTCTGCTGATTGTGGTGGAACATCTCTGAGGAAGTGCTCAACGAGGGCCATTATTTAGTAGAGCTATTGAGACCGGCAGCTTGGCTTGAAGTGATGTAGTAAACTGACGGATCGGTTTGAGATGTACCAAGACTAGGTTCGGTCTTAGGACAGGTAGTGCAGTAAACCGTTCTCATTAGGACACGCATTAACATATAACTCACCTGTTTTAAGACTGAGTACAAGGGTATGTTAGATTTATACATCTATAGTGAACCAATTGTGTTCATTTGTAACGTAACTCCATTCCATGGACTGACTGAGTTAAGGCAGCACCACTCCGAGTCAGAGGTGAACTGAGACCAATTAACCTTGGAAACAATAGCAGACAAACATTTGAAATAGTTGCCAAAACAAAGAGCATTCTGACCTCCAGAGAAGGTTAGTTGACCTCCAGAGAGAGGTAGTTGACCTCCAGAGAGACAGTTAGTTGACCTACACAGAGAGTTAGTTGACCTCCAGAGAGAGTTAGTTGACCTCCAGAGAGAGTTAGTTGACCTCCAGAGAGAGTTAGTTGACCTCCAGAGAGAGTTAGTTGACCTCCAGACAGAGGTAGTTGACCTCCAGAGAGGGTTCGTTTTCAAAACGGGTATGTGATGATCTTTGCAGGCTCGTGTTCTGGCAACGATTGGGGTTACCAGGGGCTTGGGAGACCATGACCTTAAAGTCCACGACTCCAACATCTACATCAAACCCTTCCTCTCCTGCTGCCCTGAGGTAAAGTATTGCCTGTTTATATAAAAGTTGGTATTATATACCATTCATGTTATTCTTCCTTGTATGAATGACTGTAAGTCTCGGTTGGATGATGGTTCAATGATGATGTGATTAATAAATGATGGACTGTATCCTGAACTGCAGGGTGAATACCAGGAGTCTGGTTTGATCATTGCAGACACATCGCAGTCTCCGTCTTTCAAAAAGAGTACTAACCTCGTAATCGCATATCGTACACATACTCCATCCCTCCCTTCATCCCTCCAGGAGTCAGACGGCTCTCCTTCTCTCTCTTGATCTTTAATTCAGAACCACAGAGTTCAGTCCTGGTTCAGCATGGACGTGCTTTCTTTTGAACATGTTTCCTTCCCTCCGGCGAGTTGTCTGCCCGCGCCTGGCTCCTCCGAGACAGGAAATACAGAGTCGATACATATGGAAGATGGCGTCTGTTCTTCCCTCACAAACTGACAAGGAGGGGTCACAGGGTTGACTGAAGGTCAAGGTTCTTCCTGTTGACCGTGTGTATAATAGAGGCAGGATTTAACCGATTTTAGCTTCTGATGCCTGAGTAAGGTGAGAAGCTTCTCATGGAGAAACTAGTGAAGTTACTGTAGTTTGTTACTTTGTCTCACACCCAAAGAGGAACACGCAAGAAGCAGTTATTCAGACTTTCTGGAAACTTTTTGAGCCTGTTGTGTGATGTCAGAAAAATATAAAGAGACTATCTTAAGTCTCTAAAGCTGCCAACCAAGGTTGCTTGTTTAAACAAATGATAATGATAACCATTTTAATCCAAGTGCTTGTAATAAGCAATAGTTAATAGGTAATAAGGCACTTATAACATGCTTATGAACATTAGTTTGTGTTAATTACACCAAAGAAGTGTCAGTAATATTAGTAAGGGTTAGGGCTAGGGTTAGTGTTATCGTAAGATAAGTGTTAGGTAATGGGCCTGTATAAGATGCTTACTAACATCAATATGTGTAATAAGATTGATTAAGGCCTTATTACCTATTAACTACCTCTTATTACACCCGACTCTAAAGTGTTACCATGGTACCTACTGTTCATGTGACTAAACAGAAACAGTGGGCTGTAAAAAGGGCATGATTCCTTCACAGATTCCCTCTCCTTACACAGGACACGTATTGATCACAATCTCCAGGAAGAATGTGTGTACTGTATATCTTGATACAGCGCCAATCATCACTTCCTGTCTCCCCCCTCCATCACTTCCTGTCTCCCTCGCGCCATCACTACCTGTCTCCCCTGCGTCACCACTTCCTGTCTCCCTTGCGCCATCACTTCCTGTCTCCCCTGCGTCACCACTTCCTGTCTCCCCTGCGCCTCCAGGTGAAGGTGTACCCGCTGACACAGTACCAGCACGGGGCAGATGATGTCCTGGTGGTGGGGACAGACGGGCTGTGGGACGTCCTGTCCAACCAGGAGGTGAACGAGGCCATCACCGGTTTCCTTGCCAAATGTGGCCCTGACGACCCTCACAGGCACGTTCCTTTCACGGCTCAGCTGATGTCACAGGTCACAGCTTAAACCCCCCCCCCAAAAAAAAAAAAACGTTGCTATCTTGTAGTAATCATGCTCATTTATAAAACTTTTGGTCCCTGTCTTAAGTTCTCTGGGGTTCCTGTCATGTGTGTTTGGCTGAAGACAGGTGCTAGGGACTCGTACAGTGATGTGAGCGTGGCGTGAGTTCTAACAGCCTGGTTCCCCCCAGGTACACCATGGCGGCCCAGGACCTGGTGATGCGGGCACGAGGAGTGCTAAGGGACCGTGGCTGGAGGATAGCTAACGAGCGGCTGGGATCTGGGGACGATATCTCAGTCTACATCATCCCGCTGATGCACGGCAACAGGCAGACCTAGCAACCGCTGGCACCTGCGACGGGGAGAGACGCGTGGTTCGTATCTCCTCGACACCTTCCCCCTCCTGATCCCTGACCTGTGTCTTTGTCACGCTAAACGCTCTCCCCACGTGAAGGATTTTCTACTTCTGATGAGTCGCTGTGGCCAGAGTTTAGTTCACGGTATGAGGTTTTGTCCAGGATTGTACGAGACTAGCATTGGTCAATGTGAAAACGAGGGTCAACGAAGAGCCTTCTCTTTCAGACCATAGCCTCTCATCAGGTTGTTAATGTGTTTCCCCTAGTAAAGTTGTGAACACCTAGTGTAACCAGCACACTGCAGAAGATAAGACTAGTTCAACCAGACCCACATGGTACAGAAACGGCTAGTCACCATTGTTGCTGGGTAGTTTGGATCTAGACTCAAATGTATACTTCCCTTTTGTAGAGCAAAGAAACCTGAGGTACACCAATGGGTCTCTACTTACACTCTCTCTAACTGACCCTTTTAAGTTGTTAGACGGCTACTAGCCTTGTATGTTATCTGATGAAGCAGAAGGAAGTGATTGGAGGGGGGTAGGCATGTGGGAACCTGTTAAGGAAGTGAAGATGTGAATTGAGATATTAACGTTATTGACAATAAGTATGTAAATATGTTTAAAATGGTGACATTTGGGATATTGTGTATATGGTTTTGTTGTATGATTGTACAGTGTATAGAGACCCTGCTTGAAATGTATATACTGTAAGTGATCAAGCCCCTTATCTTCTAAGGATCATCTAAGCCCTGCTTGACCAAGGTTAGCCGTCCTTTGCGTCCTCAAATCTCAAAATAGTGCAATCTGCCAGTAGACATCCTTTAGCTTTGATTTTTCAGAGTTACCTAGTTCCTTGGGCTGTGTGCAGTGGGACTAAATGAAGTCAGTCTGCTGTGAAGCTGGCTGCCACTGGCCCGTTGGCCATCTCTGGATACTCTTTGGATAAAAGCGTCTGCTAAATGACTAAAGAAAATCTCTCTTTCATTTTAAATTTGTATTTATTTATTTAAAAAACATTTTCATTTTCTTAGTCAGTTGTGGCCGTGCTGAGGGAGAAACAATGATATAGCTGCCCTCAGAAGTAACATGAACTCATGTGTACATTATTTGTTCATTTTAATGAACGGTAGTGTAATTTAAAGTTTTAATGTGTTTCGATGCTGAAGAACCCACTGGTATGACTGAAAAATATTTGGTGTTTTGATAGCAAACCTGCATTACATCTTGAATTAATCCAGCCCCTGCAGTGGTGAACCATTCGAATTCAACACAGTTCCTGTCTAATCATAATGAAATCAAGTTTTCCCATCTACCTCATGATTTAAAAAATCCACTTTCCTTGTTTTACCTGTGTGCATTATCTCTTTGTGTGTCTGTTTACAAATGTAATGGACAGCATTTTCTGGTAGACTTGCCAGTCTTTTAAATTAGTCTAATCTGAAAATGTAAGCACTTCGTGTTCGATGTTCGTGCACTGTGATTGATATGATGATACCTATGCCAACTGACGTTTGAATTCAGTTGGTATTGACATCATATCTTACTGAATTAATTTTCAGTGTTGACATTATTAGAGAAAACGGCTGTGTGTCCTTTCTAGAGTATCAGTGACTTCTGACACTGGAGAAACAGATTGTGAAATGTATGTGGTGCGGTTTGCTTGTCTGAAAATCAACGTGAATTTGTTTATTTTCCATTATTTTAAAATTATTTTTACTATTAATGGATTGTTGAAGTTAGGTCACAACTCTCAGGAAGCTATGTGGCAGATTTTTTATGCTGTTATACAGAAAGTGGTTGGTCCTTACATTGTTAAATTCTTCAGAATTTAACAAAGTTCAGAATAAAGATCTGGTATTTACATTTTGTTCATCTTAACAGTCGACTGACGTAGGGCATTACTTATTGAAATGGGTGTTTAGTTGTTAGGTGTGAATATTTGTTATTCTCCTCTTGTCAGGAACATAATTGGGAGTTGACGTTGTAAAACCGAACACACTTTCCTAATGATAATAATATATGTAATGCAAACTAAGGACTTCCCTGAGTGGCATTAGAGGGTGTTCTGCAGGTGTCTTCGGGCAGGGCAGAACCAGTGATCCAGTAGCTTGTCATGTCTTGTTGAAGCTGGAGGAATACTTCTTTTTGTACCAAGTTTTCTTTCTATCTCTTAAAAGATGCTTTTGCTCTGATCTACTCGTCCTCTTTTGTAACTCTGAGTTCCTCCTGACTGTTCCTGGTATGATGCATGCTTCTGTTCAAACATTGTTCTTCCTCCCCACTCTAGAGAGAACCACTGTAGTTGCTTTGAGACTTTAAAAGACGGTTGAAGAGACAGGTGGAGGTTTAAGTGAATGTAAAAAAAATGTAAATACAGCGCAACACATACTTCTGGAATAAGTATTTCCTTTGTGACACTGTATGTGCTTTACATTTGTAATCCTGACAAAAAAAATGAAGTTCAACATTCGTAACGTCTTGAAAACTTGAGTGCAATGTAAAAAAGATGTCTAGAGTTGCTTTTCAATTTGATTAAAGTACTGGATGATAAATGACTCACCTTTTTCTTCTTGGGTGGGACACAGACTTGTTAATTGTGATGAGAGAAAATATGCTGTTCCATAATGCATGACATTCAGGTATACAAGGAATGGCTATGTGAACAAGGCTAACAATCCATGCAAGGGTATTCTTCGGAATAAGACTATTGTGTTACAATGACCCAAAGTGGTATTCCTGGAGACAGAAACACAATGAGCCAGACACATGTTCCTGAATGTTGAAAGACAGCGTGATTATCTGTTCTGGTTCAAAAAACAGCTCAAAGTTTTGTAATACCCTTCTTTCTGTGTCAAATGAAATGAAGCACTTATCTCCTACTGGGACAGGGTGTGGACAACAAGGTAAAGAAAGCACACAGTCCACTGATGAGCAGTGGGGATTTACAGAACATCAGCAGCAAATACTGTATAGCCTTATTTTGGATATACACTTACAGTTTAAGTAGTGCAGCTGCCCAGAAGTCTTATCTGGCCATACAATCACACCTGATATTCTCGATATATTGTTGATGTATATATGTTCTCTCTCACTGACTCACGCTCATTCACTCACACACACACACACACACAGTACACCTCCTCGTCACATTGGATCTCAAAGGGCTGTCGTGGGAGTTTTGAGTCCCAGGGTCTCTGCAGGAGACAGAGAGCCATCTGGGCTGTACATCCCAGCACCAGCAAGTCCCTTCCAGCCAGGCCAGCACTGATCTGGCACTACCTTCCTGCTCTCCACACGCGTGTGTGAACTACCTTCCTGCTCTCCACACGCGAGTGGGGGGTCCAGATTGGATGACAGCACTGGCACAGTTCACTGTTCACTTCGCTGTTCACTGTGCTTTATCTATCTGCATGCGCCTCCCACATTTTAAATAGACTAGCTGTTGTTGAAATGGTGCATGCTTGAGTGTCCATATAGGCTCGCAACTTTTTTTTTCCTGGAAGAGAGTATTCGGCCGCCGAGAAAAAACACTGTACCCACCCGACCGCTAGGTGAAAAAGGTCTCATTACTGTCGCTCCTTTTTAGCAGAGATGGGATGTAATGAAGTACAAAAACTACCGGCAGTAGATTTTTCTGGTATCAGTACTTTACTTAACAATGTATTTTTCGGAAAACTTTTAACTCAAATATCTGTACTTTCTACTTTCTACTAAGTGAAAGTTTCGAAAGGTTGAAAAAACTATTTACAAAGTAAGTTGTTGTTTTTTTGATAGGTTTAAAAATCTTTTCAAAAAAAAGTTTCAAAAAAAAGTTTCTAAAAGTTGAAAAACTATTTTTGAAAAGGTTTCGAAAGGTTGAAGAAATATTTTTGAAAAAGTTTCCAAAGGTTGAATATTTGAAAGGTTTAATATATATATTTTAAGGCACGTTTTTGAATGAGAGTTGTCGACATGACTGAGAATAGAGGCACTATGATCATCCATGGCCATATATGAGGGAAATTGTCAGTGTCAAAAAGGACTCCTGGTGAATTTGCTGCTGTCTATAGGCCTATATAGTGTATTTTTGTAATAATGTATCAAATACAAAAACAAATACTTTGTTTTTGTACTTCAGTAGATTTTTCTGTTATCAGTACTTCACTATTTTTCTGACAACTAAAACAGCAGTAGTAATTACTACTTTTACTATTTAAGTATACTTAAGAGCCCATACTTCTTTACTTTAACTTGAGTGAAAAAGTGTAGTCAGTACTTCAATATTTACTAGTCTATTTAAACACGAGTAGCCTATCTGTACGTCTACTTGAGTGAAGGATGTGTGTACCTTTGCCATCTCTGCTTTTCAGCCAGCTTGCCACTCAACAGTCAGTGAGTTTAAAACATCTGTTAATGATTATCTAATAGGCCTAGCTCAAGTTAATAGATAATGTACAAAATATAAAGAAACTAGCTAACTGGCGGCCAATAAAGAGCTGAAGCGCTGAGATGAAGCGGTCCCCGGCGGTCCCCAGCGGTCCCCCGGCGCTTGTCTACCAGAGGAAGACGCTGAATGGACACACATTTACATTTAGTCATTTAGCAGACGCTCTTATCCAGAGCGACTTACAGTAATTACAGGGACATTCCCCTGAGGCAAGTAGGGTGAAGTGCCTTGCCCAAGGACACACCGTCATTTGGCACGGCCGGGAATCGAACCAGCGACCTTCTGATTACTAGCCCGCTTCTTTAACCGCTCAGCCACCTGACACCCGCCTGGCAGCAGGCAGGCATCTGGGGAATGCAAAAGTACTGGAGTCTACACACCACCAGGTCATCCTGCCTATTGGGAGGAAGGAAGGTGTGGCCACTTCTTCCACAGTGCAGCTGTGCTAATCATTGGAACAGGCAGATTTTCCACAGGGGGCTTTAATTTACTGCCTTTGAGCTTCCACGGACTGAAGCAGATTTATCTTCGGTTTGGCTCCAGTGGGAGTGTTGTTGATACAAAATGGAGGGCCCGGGCTTGACGGAGCAGGCAGTGGCCTCCATAACTTACCTTGTCCTGCACTCACTCTGCCTGCTGTTCAGACCAGGACACTCAGACTAGTCTCATGTTGATCGGGATTGTTCTTGGGAAATCTCATGGATGAGTACAGTGCAGAGTTAAGAACTTATGAATCCACCAAGGATTTTATATCATTTTTTTGCCTC
Source organism: Osmerus eperlanus (assembly GCF_963692335.1). Lineage (NCBI taxonomy): Eukaryota > Metazoa > Chordata > Actinopteri > Osmeriformes > Osmeridae > Osmerus > Osmerus eperlanus. The sequence continues at coordinate 2,404,196 of NC_085022.1, forward strand.
CCATTCATTTTCAATGCAAGTCACGTGACAGGCCCGGCAGTGTGAGATACCTGGTAGCATGAACAGGTAGCCTATCAAGAGAGGCCAACCCTATTACACGCGTTTATTAGGGCATTTGTGGACTAGCAACGTCAGTATGTTGCCATTCAAGACTAAACTAGCTAGCATAACACAGCTAGCACAGTATATGCAAGGAATTGATACTATTCCCAGCTCATTCACTTAAATGTTGTTGTTGTCAGTGGATCTAGGCTACTCATCGACAGGTGATCAGGTGTAAATAACAAAGGCAACTTTCGCAAATGAAATTAACAGTTTGAGGCGACAAGGAGGAAGCAAATTGCCCCTAGTGTAAATCAGCTTTCTCGCGTTTTTCAGAATATATAGCCTAATTATATGCTATCTTTTGTCATTCTTTAAAGGGGCGGGAGGTTGTTTTGGCGGGGCGAGCTGCCCCCCTCCAAAACAATGGTAGGGGAAACACTATATTCCTTTTTTGGGGGTCCCCTTGTTTTTAAATGGACCCCCCCAAAAATAAATTCTGGCATTTCTGGCAACGCCCCTAGTCTGCCCATAACTGTAAACCTAGCCTACTTATTCTGTTACTTTACTGAATGTTCGGGTGTAAAAAAAAAGAAAAGCAAATCCCACCAACAGATCATTGTATACATTTATAAATATTTCAAGTAAGTGTTGGAAGGTCAATTGTAGCATCCAATCTTCTTCAGTCAACTCCACCAACGGACTCTTCGCCACTGCAGCCAATTGAAACTCATTACCCATTCTACACCCACCCCACCACACGACCGCAGCCCAAACGATTCACTGTACGTAAGGGCAGACCTGTGCTGTAGTAGCAGAGCTAGGAACCTGGTTTATAAGGTTAATTCATAACCCATGATTCATCTTAACGGCAAGCAGGCTGTGAAAAAAAACCCATTCAGGACACATATCCTGTGTACGATGGGTGGTGTCGTGAGGCAGCTAACGCGTGTGGGGTCTCGGGTTGGATGCACATAACTGAGTCAACAAACCATGAGGTCAAAGGGGCCATATCCCAGAGAATGCCGTCAATAAAACAGTTTATAGGCTAGGATGGTTTGCTTACAGTAGTGTCACATGTTACAATTTACTATGTCTTCCGTGACTGGTGCTATGCAGAATGTCAGACCATGTCAGTATGTCAACAGAGACGTGTTGAGGACATAACCCCGAGAGTCCCGTGTCAAACCAGTCTTTTCAGTGGGCAGTGATGGCCACGTCACAGCTCTCTACATAGCAACAGTATTATGACCTACATGTTGGTTAGATTGGATATCTTGCCCGGGGGTGAAATCTAACTTCAATCGAAGCCTATAGCTACATTGCTTTACGAGTCTATCGCCAGAATACTTTCATTGAGGCAAATCTGAACATTGATTTGAAATGATACAAACTGTCACAAAGCGTTTTATTCTAGGGTGGCCAATGTGCATTTTAATCTCAGTGAACATGGTAGCCAGTTAGCCTACAACTCGAATATCAAAGTAAAATAATCCCTTTTGCCGTGTAAAAACTTTGAGTAAATGATTATGAAGGTCAATGAAAATCGAATGACAAAAAAGCATAGGATACCCATAACTGTCCTCCACAAGAATTTAATTTTATTAAAGCATTAGTTACCAGCTCAATTACCATGAGGCACATGATGAGTCGAAACAACATAATGACACAATTCCTTTCGTTTGTAAAAAATGTATCGACACCGCACGCTGCTCAGTCAACTACTTTACCTTTAAACGAGAAAGAACACAGTACTCCTCGGTTTGAAGTGGTTTACCAGCACTAGCAAGGCAGTAGCTTGCGCAGTCATCTCCATAGCGGGCAATGTCACAACCCAACCAACAGCACAAACTACTACCTCAGCCAGTACGTGGTTGAATGCAGTTTCAGAATACAGAAATATATTTCGAAAACGAGGTAATTGTCTCGAATGATATTCTCATGCACTCCGGTATTATAATTCCCGTCGGATAGCCAACAAAGCCAACATTCACACACGTCCGAATTCCATCCGTTCCCTCTTCAGTAATGAACCGCGGCGGTGAAATATCAGGGAAACCCCGCCCAAGAAGACCTCCCTACGTCTCCTCCCCATTTTCCGGTGTACCAGGCGACCCGCGGTGCATCGCCTCATTTGACCTAAAACTTAACAGCTCCCACAGTCTTAACAATGTAGCATTTGTAATAATAACGGTAACCGTCAAGACAGAATCGTAAATAATAAATCTAATAATACATTTGAATAAGATCCAGTACACTTGCATGTCTCATGAAATGGAACAGGTTGACAGGAAGCTGAAAATGTTCTCACTCCTGAACGCGGTGATTCTGAGATGCGGTATATTTCAAAATCGGCAGTGACGTGACATCACCGAGGCACAAGCAGCAATCAGATTTGTTCATAGAACTGTCCCATTTATTTTATTCAGACAATTTCGTCCCTTCTGAGACTGGCTAAAGATGACATGGAATGTTACAGTTAGATTTAGCATGAAATCCTCACTGCTTAAAAAGTCACAAAAAGATAGTTGAATCTTTATCCTCAAGTCAAGATCAATAAAGCCCAATATTTTTTTTTCTTCTCTTAATTACATTATCACTTTAACCACGCACTGTACAATCAACTCTCCTTTCAGAAAACAAAACGAAACCCAAATAAAACACTGCAATAATTATTATTTATACTGTAACTGGCAACACAGTCCAGCTTGCTAGTATGAGAGTTAACTCGCATTAGAAGCGTACACCGATGATGTGAGAGAAGTTGTCAGTGTGGTCCAAGCAAGACGCCCCTTCCTAACCCCGGTGAGTTCGTCTGGTAGATGAGGGCTCATGTGGAGTCAAGTCCCTCCACTCCTGAAAGTGTGTGGGTGTGTTCGGGTCAGGACATTCATTTTTCACGAGTTATATAAAATAAAAAAAAGAGGGGAGTGGGGGAGGGGGGGGGGGGGGGGTGGGGGAGGAGGGGGGGGGCTGGTCAGGACTCCCCGTTCTGGACTCGGGAGACGGGAGGCTGCATGAAGTCTTTGAAGGGCCCCAGGGCCTCCTTGAGAGCAGAGCTGACCTCGTACGAGGAGCATGTGATGCACTCCACCAGGGTGGGGTACAGGGCGATCACCTGGGCCCATGTGTTAGCATCCACTGCAGCAGGGACACAGAGACAGGGAGGCAGAGGAAGAGATGGAGGGGGGGAAAGAAGCAAGGGAGGGGAAGAAAAGGAGAGAGGTCAGTTGAGAATAGGATGGAGGTGGAAAGAAATTTGGGAGGGAAAGCAATCAACTAGATTATTTCTTTCGTAAGACCACCAGAGGCTAATTAGAATGACTTGCTGTCTGAATGAATGATCTTACAGTACAAACAACTTTCAAGGACGTTTCAAAAATACAATCACTGATTATGTTCTGTCTCTCTGGTAATTTCTCAATCTAATATAGCCTTTCACCTTGCAGTAGGGCATGCGTATGAATATATTTACAGAAATTAAGATTCATCCCCCAAAAATCCCCTTCTATTAACTACAAAACATGGACAGGTGCAATATATACAGTAAAATGTTATTGTGGATCTGCTTTTTACAGTCGGTTCACCTTCTCTGAAGTTTGACACAAGTCTGTCAGTCCACACTCACCATTCTCTGGCTGGGTCTTTTTAAGTGAGTCCATCAAAGTGCTGATAGCTTTCAAGACAAAGATGATCTCCGTCACTTGTTGTCTGGAAGAAAAATGAAAAAAACTAAATTTTACGTGCCATTTGTCTGACGTGAAGAACCGTTCAGGGGATCAAAAAAAGTAAGCACAAAGTGAGTAACTATCTGGAACCATCCTTTACTCTACAACAAACCAATAGTGAGTCAAACATGTAAAAACAAGACAAAAAAAAAGGCTTTGAAATACATGTATTTATTTTTTAGGAGGCTTGGTTTCAGCCAAACGGGAATGGAGCAGGAACACAGGGAGAAACCAAAACAACACAACAGCCACGTGTCTGAAGGATGCAGAATGCTGTATTAACCTGAGCAGATGAGCATCAAGCTTCACCCATTGCCCACTATGGAAGATAGTGAAAAAACTTGTTACACTAAGTCTGCATGGTACACAGACACACAGACACACAGACACACAGACACACAGACACACAGACACACAGACACACAGACACACAGACACACAGACACACACACACACACACACACACACACACACACACACACACACACACACACACACACACACACACACAGCAAGGGGGCCACACAGGGAAAAGAGAGAGAGAAGGGGGGAAGAGGAAAAAAGACAGAAGCACAGAATGCTTCAACTCATATACTGATCTGTGTACACACACCCTCTGCCTTGTGGGGGCTTGGTGTGTGTGGCTGTGTGTGTGTGTGTGACGGAGGCCTCACCTGGGGAGAGGGCAGCGCCCGCTCAGCCTCTCGTCCTCCACGTAGCGCTGCAGCACGTCCTGGGCCCGGCGCAGCAGCACGGACAGCGCCAGGCGGGAGATGTAGCCCTCCTGGGGCGTGGTCGCCCTGTTGCTGAAGGAGAACTGCAGCAGGGTCTCGAAGCACACCTTGGAGAAGTCCTCTCTCATCCGCACGTCCAGCTCTGCCTCTGTGGGCCGGGGAGAGACGGGGGAGAGACGGCTGGGTCAGGTGCACCAACTCAGGGGAGTCGGTTTGCTTTCAAATGTGGGTGGGATAGTTAAAAAAAATTGCAGCGGTTTTCTTGATAATAAAGGGGGACAGGTTTGCCGTTTTGCAGGTTCACGTGAGAGTAAGGGCTATCCCCATTCTCGTTTTGATCGAGGGGTAGGGCTAAGGGGAAGGGGTACTTACTCCTTAAAACCAAGTATTTTCGGGAGCTTACTGGAAACCAAGGGGTACCCCGAATACACTGCAACCGGCAACAATGACGCCCACATCACAGGGAGTCCCATGAATGTATTTTCGGCTTAAATAATTGATTAAAAACTTTGTGCTCTACACAGTCCTGTACATATACAGTACCAGTCAAAAGTTTGGACACATTTTCCCTGTATATTTGCAACCATGTTCTTAATTGAAACGTAGAGGCGAGGCTTGCATTAACATACGACCGAAAGGACTAGTATGTTGCAACTCGGTTGAGGGACAAGGGCTAGGGGTACACGAAGGGGACGGAGTAAGACAGAGAAATGGGATTCGGCCAATGACATGCAGAAATGTGTAACACAACAACTATAACTTCTCGATAACAGTAGCTAGTTGATTAATGTATGGTGAACAAAAATAATAACACGAAAATGTATTCATCTAATAAGTAATCTGAATTCCTCAAGTGTCCACAGTATGAGATCTGTATTGCAGTTTGTGTGTCACAGATGTGTGCAGAACACCAAGGTCCACCTTCACAAGTGACAGTCAACCTCCTGTGTTTACCTGTGAATGAGGAGGACTGGGAGTGAATGGAACCCTTATTGAGCATGGCCATGATCTGACCAACAAAGTCTTTGGGGATAAAGTTGGCGAAGGGCAGGATCTCTGAGCTGATCAACTGGACCACCTGGAAAACAGGGAACAAGGGACGTGATTGGATGGCTTGGAGGCAAAATGGATGTGATTGGATGGCTTGGAGGCAAATTGAGAGATTTGTCAGTTTGGTGAATAAGGATTTTTACCTCTACGTCAATGGCTTCGTTCTTCTGGAATTCCTGGATGGACAAATTATCGGGAGGTGTGCTGAAATAACAAAACACAAACTCACTAAGCTAAATTCAGCACCTACCAAATCCCTTTACCAACTCCTCAAAGGTGCCTTACAGAACAGGCAAAACAAGAAAAGCCTAAATTCTTACACGTACCTTTTGGTAAAGAGGAAGTCTTCAAAGGCGTTGGCGAGTTCTGGCCACATGGTGTCGAACTTCCCTGACGGAGCATGCTGGCGGGCCACGGGCAGGCCCACGAACAGCACCTTGAGCAGGGAGGACACGGCCAGCTTCCAGGTGCTCTCCGACGGACACGCATATTTCAGGCCCAGAGGCATCCGTAAGGTCTACAGCGAAAGAGGGGTTGGTTCTTATATTATATAAATATATAATATATTTATTTTTGTCCTGTTTCATGCTTTATTAGATCTCAAGTGACGTGTGACAAGAAAGGCAGAGGGGCAGGATTGCTTCCTTATAACTGTTTTCAGGTATGTTGCTGTGTGTATGTCAGAGGGGATTTAAACCACGATTCCAACTAAGACCTTCTGAGGAAGAAGAACCATGTCCTCCATCAGCTGGTCTGCTCTGCTGATGCTACAGTAAGGTTGTTTTGTCTTTTGGTGGTAAAGCATATATGCTAGTGCACATTGGCTTTAGTTAATGGATAAGAAGCTATTATAAGTCTTCATGAAATGGATCCAAAAATTCTTCTGAAACCTTGTGTCCACTTTGTCACAGCCAAACTGCCCTGAACTGGAACTATTTCTGAATAGAATACCCCCAAAATCATACAAACAATGCATCAATCAGTCTTCATGTATAAAACACTGGTTGCTATTGAGCCATTGATTTCAGTGCTTTGTTTTCTATCCGAACCTCAGAAAAAAACAAGCCAAGGAGTGAAAACAAGAAAACAAGACTGCCTTTGTGACTACGCTTTCCAAATCACGACCCCAGATGGTCTCCCCAAGGTTGCTGTTTTACGAGCATGACCTCCTTTCTCTCGAGAAATAGAGAGAGAGAGAGAGAGGGAGCAGGGTTTGGTAGAATCCACAGAGAAACCTCTTATCCGTTCTACTCGCTGCGTCCCCCTGTAATGGAGACCGCTTTCATAAGAAAACAGGAACGATGATTATAGGCGTTGAGCAACAACTTGCATGTGTCACCCACTCCAACGCGGCCTATGGGGAAGCACCTGACAGCTTTTCAGAGGTTTACTGTGAGAAGCGTGGCTTGTTTGGCTTAGAAAGGGAACCGGCGTGGTGTTGACGCATCCACGGGGCGATCAGCACAGACACGTCGACGAGGGCGTACCTTGATGATGTTCTGCAGGACTTTCTCGTTGATGACGGCTTTGTGGCACGCCGTCTTGTGGTACAGTTCCACGACCGCCTCCAGGGAGCGCTCAGCGAAGGGGACATAATTTAAGGCAACCCATTCTGCCTGTAAGCAGGAAGACAGAGGGAGGGAGAGAGAGGGAGGGAGGGAAAGAGATAAAGAGAGAGCAAGAGAGATAAAAGGAGAGAGAGAAAGAGAGTGGGGTTAACTCTGGTTGCAACCCATCATCCAACCAGAACCACTAAAACGACCAAAACACAATTAAAGGCACACTCTGTGTAAACAAACAGAAAATGGCTTGGGCCTGCCAGGACGAACACATCCCCAGGTCTTCATCTAGGCACTAAAAGCCTCCATTTCTTGTTTCCCAAATCAAAAAGACCTGAGAGCGGACACAAAACCTACAGAGTGCACCTTTAAGATGGACAACAAAACACCACAAGCAAACACGAACGGCAAAGACGCCAAGAAAGACGAAAAACAAAATGGAGTCCACGGGTACACAAGACGAAGCATGACCACTGGTTAGAGGCAGGCGGGGGGGGGGGGGGGGGGGGGAGTAGGAAATTCACTGTGGGAGTGAGTGATGGAGATGAGACAGGAGGGCCTACCATGCGGTGAAGTGCTTCATCTCTACTGAGGTGCAGCGGCTTCACCGTTTAGCACAGCGTAGGAGAGGTGGGAGTTACCGATTAGAAGGGGAGCGGAAGAGGGGGGAACTCACCGGTGCAAACAGCTGGATCTAAAAAGTCGACCCAGCGAGTGGTACCAAGAAACGAGGGAAAGAACGAGAAAAGATGCAGATTAACTTCTGTCTGAGGCCGTGTCAATTTAGCTACTGGCTCACTGACTGACCAGGTTAAGCTATTGACGGTAAAACTAGCATGCTAACTGTTCTGACGATTTTAGTCGGTGACCGAGGAAAAATGCAAGGGCAATGCATGGCAAGGGTTGACCACATTTATTAGTAGCCTGTTGGGATTCCTTCAACCATCAAAAACTAGCACTTGGTGGTTGAGTGAATGAAGCAGGAAGTCACAGAAAGCCTTATACATACTAAAGTAAACAGATATAGAGGCATAACACGCTTCCTTTTAACGGAACAACACAGGAGGGCATTTATGGCATGGTAGTCTTAAGGTATAGAGGCCCTAAACAGCACGGAACTGATAGTACAAAGTTCGCCAAGTGATCTCGACGCTGCAGAGAAAAGAGTCCTCAGTCTCACACACAAACTCATCCTATCACGAACTAACCTGACTGAAGCTGTGTTTAGAGAAGGTGATCAACGTCTTTCTGAGATCGTGTCAACTTGGCTACTGCTGGCTAACCGACTTAGCTACGGCCGCTATAAACTAGTAGCACGCTAACTAAATTGTCTGACAGACTGATGTGTTTTCGAGTACTTGAATTGTTAGCCTGAGCTAGCATGCCAACAGACGACGACACTAACTGATAAAATGACAGTGTTTACGTTTCAAGCCATAAGCATGTAGAGATCGTATTCATTAGCGTCGCTGTCAGCCAGCAGGGCTCTGACTATAGGCCGCCCCTGACAGCCTAAACTAGGGTGACCAGAAGCATGACCCTGAACAGGAGGACAAAGGGTCAAAAAGGAAGACAATCCCAAAAAGTTGTTGACCGGGGGGGATGGGGGCCATGAAATTAAGACAATAACATTAGTCATTTTAGTAAGTCAACAGTCTAAACTCCTGTGAGAGTGGTGATGTTTCACAGCATGAAACAATTTGGTCAGCTCAGCAGCGGTTGTTTTATCTTCCGCTGTTGTTGTGTTTGGAGCAAAAAATGATGTTAAGGAAGAGTGCCCGGCAGAACTAGCATTATCCTTGTGCTGTTCTGTAGCGGCATGCCACTCTAAAGCCCCTTTCCCCCCTACTACTCACGTCTATATCAACGAGACAGAGCTTACAGAAGGCATGATATTGATCTGTGCTGCTCTTAGTGGCAAAGTGGAGTGGAGTTCTGAACTCCACGTAGGTTTGAAAGGGGTCTTTCTTTTTGGCACTGAAGCCCACATGAGTGGTAAATTGCGACGGTGGGCAGGAAGGGTCAAAAAGGAGGACAACAGGGCGAAAAGGAGGACACGCAACAGCGGTCCGGACAAAGGGCTGGAAAACCGTACTGTCCGGACAAAATCCGGACGTCTGGTCACCCCAGCCTAAACAGCTGCTACTAGATAAGATGACTTCATCAATAGCAGCTTGGACAGCTTTGCTGAACGTGCGAAGGATATGAGCAGGGGCGTACAAACATGATTTCTGCAAACGCATCGACAAGAGTGTCGCGGAGGAAACAGATGGGACCGTGCGAAAGGCAACTGAAGAGATGAAACCCTACGCTAGACTTTACACGAGCCTGAAGAGAGACTGACACCGATACCTAGCTGCCTGCACGAGAGGACCGAGTAGAGGGATGATTGGGGGACTGAACGTTTGATGTGTTGACAGACGGCCGATGAGGAACAAGCAGGAGAGAAAGCGCTGGATGAACATCACAGAGGGAGGATGACTGCGAACAGAGGCTCTACAGAAAGGGACGACTTTGATCCAGTTGGCGTTCAGGGAACATCCACATGACATCACTGCAAACACGAGACCAGGAGAAGGTAGAGAGAGAGGAGAGAGAGGAGAGAGAGAGGGTAGAGGGCGTAGGGCGTCACAGCCTTTCAGATATTTTCGAAGCCTTTGTTTGCTCACAGGAGTGTGGATTTTAAGATACTATTCGACTCAAATATGGTAAATCACCTGCGATGTTGTGAGGGAGGGAAAGGGGGAGGGACCAAATTGAGGACCAACTAAACCCTGGTGTGTTTCCTGTCCTGGTTACCTGGTTGTATTTGGCGTTGGCCACGTGCTTGGTCTCCATGGTGCCGTACTGGGGCGGTTTGCAGGAAAACTCGACGAAGAGGAGCAGCTGCTCAAAGATGGCGGGGTACATGACCTGCAGGTTCTCGGGGCCCACACAGATGGCCTGCAGCAGGAGAGACAGACAGACACTCACTCACACCTGACACTCACCAGGGGACTGAACAGCAACTTTAACGGGCCTGTTGCGCAATCCATCTAGCGCCGAATGAGATATTGTTTAGCCTGGGGCGTCGTGGCGCCCGCTGACCAGCCCCGGAGCAGGGCACAGAAGTCGAGATCCTGACACGCCTCAGGGAGGGACAACTGGAGCTCTGCTGCTAACCGTGCTTAAAACCAGTCAGGACAGGTGATGATAGTGTTAATAGTAGTATTAGTATTATATTATTATTAGAAGTACTAGTCCTACTCCTAATACAGACCTATATAGACCTATCCTGGTACTATGTGCTAGGTTTGGGTATCTTTGCCCCCCCTGTCCAGGACGAGGACGAGGACGAGGGGGGGGGCTGGGTATCTCTACCCCACCTTCTGCAGCACGTCCAGGGCCGTGAGGACGGCCTCCTGCAGGCTGGTGAGCACCGCCTCGGTGTAGGAGGGCAGGATGAAGGGCGAGGCGTCGCTGCTGATGGGCACCGACACGGCCCCATGCAGGATCCCCCCCAGCTTCCTCAGGTCCTCCATGCTGAAGCCCCCCTTGATGTGCTGGTACAGCGCCGGGAAGATCTGCACCAGCGCCGTGAGGAAGGGCTGGCTGGGGATGAAGGCCTGCTTCTCCGCCGGCGCGCCGGGCGGCCGCGTGCTGTCCGTGCCCGTCCGGTACCACGTGTTCCACGCCGACCACCACAGCACGGAGTCCTCCAGGGCCGACTCCTCCCCAGGGGGCGGGGCTTGGAGCTCGGCGCCGTTGTAGCGCGTGAGGCGCTCGACCAGCGAGTCGGAGCGGACGAGGGGGCGGCCGGCGCCCGAGGCGCTGAGGGGGTCGATGAGGACCGGGAGGACGCCCAGCACGGCCAGGGCGTCGCAGGGCTTGTCGGAGTCTTTGACGGGCGTGACGATCTGGAGGATCTCCTGGAAGCTCTTGAGGGCAGCGAGGGAGACCTCGTTGTTCTTGCTGAGGGCGGCAGACTGGATGTGGTCCAGGAGAACCTCCCACGCCTTGAAGAAGTCTCCTGTGAGGAGACAGCCAGGAGGAGAGGGGGGAGAGGGTCAGGGAATACAATCTCACAAAGCAGTCTTAGTGGATGTATAACAATCAGACTGTGTGAAGGGATGGAATGTTCCATCATGAAAGTCTCTCTCTGGTCCTCTGAACCCCCCTGCCCTGCATGTTATAGATGTTCTCTCTATCCTGGTCCTATGAACCCCCCTGCCCTGCATGTTCATGTGCATAAAACAGGGAGACATCTGAAACATCCAGGACAGAGTCCCAGGCTGCTCTACCATCCTGAATCCCCCCCTGTACTCAATGATGAACTCCAGGCCAGGTGCCCTGGTGAGAGAGCTCCACCTAGCTGCTGGAGCAGGTATCTCCTGGTGTTGAAGATGCGGGCCACCCCTGCCAGGGTGAGCACCCAGGTCTCTGCCCACTGCTTCTCCGCCGTGTCCCGCGAGTGGTGGATGAGGATGTTCCCCCCGCCAGACTCGATCTTCTCCTTGTCGGCCGAGGTGGACGAGCTTCTCACGCAGTCTAGCAGGTGGAACAGCACCTGAAGGGTTCATCACACATGGGGTCACACAGGTTCATTACACATGGGGTCACACAGGTTCATTACACATGGGGTCACACACCTTTTGAAAACGGCAAATCTGTCTTACTTTTAATTAAGGAAATTATATTTAATTACCGCATGCTCCGTTATACAAAAAGCAGTGCTGGTGTAGGGTCCTGTGTGTGTGTGTGTGTGTGTGTGTGTGTGTGTGTGTGTGTGCTGGTGTAGGTCCTGTGTGTGTGTGCGTGTGTATGTGTGTGTGTGCTGGTGTAGGTCCTGCGTGTGCATGTGCGTGTGTGCTGGTGTAGGTCCTGTGTGTGTGTATGTGTGTGTGTGTGTGCTGGTGTAGGTCCTGCGCGTGTGTGTGTGTGTGTGCGTGCTGGTGTAGGTCCTGTGTGTGTGTGCTGGTGTAGGGTCCTGTGTGTGTGTGTGCTGGTGTAGGTCCTGTGTGTGTGTGTGTGTGCTGGTGTAGGGTCCTGTGTGTGTGTGTGTGGTCTCTACCTTCCAGACCACGATGTGCCAGGTGGGCTGCTGCAGCAGGGTGCCGTGTGCAGCGATGGTGGAGAACATGGTCTGGCCGGCGCTCTTCCTCACGGCGGGCCGAGGGTCCACGCACAGCTCCCCCAGCTTGGCGTACAGACACAGCCAGAGGCAGTCGAAGGGAGGGGCCGGGTGGAAGGGCCGGTTCAGGGCCTCTCCCCTCTCCTGGGCCTGCTTCTGCAGCGTGGCCTCCTCCCTCTCCAGGTCTTGGGTGATGGCCTCGCCCCTCTGGAAGAAGTAGTCCGAGATGTTCCACTGTGGGGGAACACACGGTCGGTCAGTCATCGCTGACCGCTGTTTGTTTTGGTGTCCCGCTTTGACGAGTTAGACTGAGTTTTAGTCCGGATAGTGGACTGGACAATGAGTGAGTAGGCGGGGAGGGGAGCGAGCTCCGGATCTCACCAGCAGGCCAATGGAGGTGAGGCTGATGTTGAGCTCCTGGTTCTGCAGGCCGAAGCTGCTAGCTACATCCACTACGATCTGGAGGCACGTGCAAGGCATGGTGGGTAGGAAGTCCGTCACCACCAACTGCAGGCACTGGAAGGCAGTTCGTATCAACGACTCTCTGGTGGGCAGACACAAAGCTCTCGTCAGACAGGGTACACTGCCACCGACAGACTGGGACTTGACGAAAACATTTTAACACCCCTGGTCACCTCTCCCCCTCTCCTACCCCTGCCCACCTCTCCATCCCTCTCCTACCCCTAGTCACCTCTCCCCCTCTCCTACCCCTGGTCACCTCTCCCCCTCTCCTACCCCTGGTCACCTCTCCCCCTCTCCTACCCCTGGTCACCTCTCCCCCTCTCCTACCCCTGGTCACCTCTCCCCCTTTCCTACCCCTGGTCACCTCTCCCCCTCTCCTACCCCTAGTCACCTCTCCCCCTCTCCTACCCCTGGTCACCTCTCCCCCTCTCCTACCCCTGGTCACCTCTCCCCCTCTCCTACCCCTAGTCACCTCTCCCCCTCTCCTACCCCTGGTCACCTCTCCCCCTCTCCTACCCCTGGTCACCTCTCCCCCTCTCCTACCCCTGGTCACCTCTCCCCCTCTCCTACCCCTGGTCACCTCTCCCCCTCTCCTACCCCTGGTCACCTCTCCCCCTCTCCTACCCCTGGTCACCTCTCCCCCTCTCCTACCCCTGGTCACCTCTCCCCCTCTCCTACCCCTGGTCGTTGCGGATGGCTCCTATGACCCCCAGGATGAGGGGCCAGCCGGGGCCCAGGCGGTCCCCCTGGCTCTGCAGGATCTGCAGCACGCTGTCCAGCTGCTTGTGGCGGATGTCAGCGTGCAGCACGTTGGACAGCTCCTTCAGCGGGTTCAGCAGCAGCAGCTGCAGCCTCTGGGGACAGAACACACACTCGTGTTTGTACCTGGGTGTGGGACAACAGGGGGTCGTGTTTGTACCTGATTATGGGACAGCGGGGGGGGTCGTGTTTGCACCTGGTTGTGGGACAGGGGGGGGTCGTGTTTGTAGGCCAGGCCAGCCTTGATGAGCGCCGTCACCGCCTCTGCACCCCACTCTCTCATCCTGGCGTTCGGGTGCTGGCAGACCTACAGGGGACATCACACGCACACACACACACACACACACACACAGATCAGACACACACACACACACACTCACAGATCAGAGACGAGACCAACACACACCAAAGAAAGGGTGAGAGAGAGAGAGACAGAAACAGAGTATGAGACAGTGAAAGAGAGGGGATGTGTATGTCGTTTCCACCAGGTGATTCATCAGCCGAGTGATCAGAGTGATTTCAGGTTTTGATTCCCCCAGCAAAATAAGTGATTTCATGAAAGTGATGGCTGGATCAAGGAAGGTGTGATGTGATCGTTAGGTCCTCGGAGCTCAGCTGGCCTGTGGCGCCGTCGACCACTTAGAAGCAACGCTAAATTCACCCAGAAGTGTTTGTGATGTCTGTGTGCCGGCCAACTTGAACATGGACCAAGTTGGAGAGAGGAGCGAATGTGTGTCCTCCGGACTTCAAATCATAGCAATGCAACACCGCTGCATAGAAAGGTTGAAAGCTGTTCCGCAAGGAGTACTGTCCATTGTATTTATTTGCAAAGCAGACATACAGTGTGTAAATCTACACATTGCAGTGTTTCATCTTGAACATGCTGGACTGAGATGCAACGAGAGAGAGAGAGAGAGAGAGAGAGAGAGAGAGAGAGAGAGAGAGAGAGAGAGAGAGAGAGAGAGGGAGGGAGGGAGGGAGGAGGGAGGGAGGGAAGGGGGGAGAAAGAGAATAATTGCGCTTACCTTCTGCAAAACACACGGGTGCAAAAGGGAGGGAGAGAAACACAACATGAAAGCACCGTTTCTCACTAACACACACCAACACACACACACACAACCACAACTAACACACACTAACCACACATCTAGTTCCACATTCAGTAGAGGACAGACTGAAGCCAGATACAGTTTTATAATGACAGCAGTGAGGAACCTCTCGCTTCCTTCCAGGTTTCCAGGGGGCGTTACCGACGGGCGCAGACCAGAATGCCTCTGGACAGGATAGAACAGGGTCTAGATGCCCAGCCAGTCAGAGGCAGGTAGCAGGGTTCGTACCTCCAGCAGGTGTCCTGTGAGCGGTCTCCACAGGATCTCTATACGGTCCATGTTCACCAGTCCCGTCTCCAGCAGCTTAGCCACGGCAAACAGAGACGGCTCCTGCATACACATACACACACACACACACACACCAAGGTTATTATAGTTTTGCATTTTTCATTAGTTGTAATTTTTATTTCCTTTTGACTCAAATTCAGTTTAGTTTTAATTAGTTTTTAATGCGGGTTTGCTATTTAGTTTATTTTTTTTAATTTTTTTAAATGCTTAGTTTTAGTGTTAGTTTTAGTCTTTTGTAATATGGGTTATTTGTCAAGTGTAGACATCCCAGTATCAATAAACATATTAATCAACGCTTCCTCCCGTTTGTGGTGTTCCTGCGTATTTACTAACCAGCAGCTATCGGTCTGCTGGTGAAAGCACTGCTGTAGTGTTCTCTGTCCTACGGTTGTCTCCGTCATGCTGCCTAGCCCTGTACCGGGGTTAGCTTCTGTTTCGGGGGAGGGGGGCTTGGCGTTACCTTATTAAGGTAAGCTAGGTTAACCTCCTTGTGCGCGCTTCTTAAATGTACTTTCAAATTCGTGGGATTTTTCCCTTTAATAAATTGTCAACATATTTCACCACCTTCCACTGCAAGGAACTTGCTTGTATGTGACACACAGTCATATTCAAAGTAATCCCAAATAGGACTCTGCCGCTTTCTTTTGACTTTCGGTACCACCGTGATGCCAGGCGAGGAGCATGGACAATGCTGTGTTCAATTTGACCTGGTATGTCGTAATTTCTGGGTTCCCAGTCGGAAATGTAAACTCTGAAAGATATTTGCTCTATGAAAGACATTGACAAAGATGAAAACTAAGGACATTTACTCTATAATTGGGTGTGCTTTGCCTTCGGCAAGGGCACAACCTTTGTTCTCTCACATATATATTATTATTATTATTCTTTTTGCCCCCCTAATTGTATTTTATTTTAGTTAGTTTTGCAACCAGACAATACCGTTTTAGTTAGTTATCGTTTTTTGTAATGCCTCGTTTTTAGTTTTATTTCAGTTAACAACAATGTTTTTTACCACCTAGCTTTCGTTATTTCATTTGTTAAGATTATAACGTTGACACACACACACTTAGAACTACTGCAACTAGACACACACACACTCAGAACTCCTGCAACCAGACACAAACACACACTCAGAACTCCAGACACACACACACACCAGACTAGTCTGCTGTCTGATGTCTTCTCTGATTGGTTACCTTGTTAGTTCCGTATGCCATCTCCATGGCCTCCAGAGACAAGGAGCAGAGAGCGTTGATCAGGTGATGCAGGGACACGTCATCAAGGTACCTACACACACACGCACACACACACAGAGACCATGTAACAAACACCAGTAGATACTCTTGACAAGAGAAAGTGGAGCCGTGACTGATGATCCTCACTGGGAGCTCTCAAACAGCCTGGACAAGATGTTGGATATGACGGGCAGATCTGTCATCACAGCAGTGGTCAGCACCTGCAGAGAGACACACACACACACACGGGTCAGTACAAGGGTGTAGGTCTGCAGCGCTGGGTGGAGGTGTGTGTGAGCGTGCGGTGTGTGTGTCTGTGAGCTCACAGTGTGTGTGTGTGTGTGTGTGCGCAGCAGGTCTCACCGTGCTGGGGCCCTCCACGGCCCTGCCCGGCCTCAGGGCCCCACCGGCCCCTGGCTTCAGCCCCAGGATCCACACCAGGTGCTGCAGGGGGAGGAGCCACACAAGGCTGTCAAACACACCCACACTAACACAGGACCAGGAACAGGGCCAGGATGACGGTCCTCAAAGCTCTTAGGATGGCTGAGATGCAGTTCTATGTGAAGCCCTGTGTGACGTTGCTTGTATAAGGGGCCGTACAGATCAAATGTGACTCTGACTTGATACGAGATGTGGAAGAAGGAGGGGGGGGGGGGGGGGGGCGCAGGGAGTGTGTGTGACGGAGCCCCTCGCAGGGAGTGTGTGTGCACCTGCAGCGTGGCCAGGACAAGCTGCCATGACGACCCCAGCACAGCGCCGTGGCAGTGGGCCAGGTTCAGCAGTGTGCGCATGCACTGGATGTTCTTAGCCGTCAGCTGGGACACACACACACGGGAGGAGAAAGCATACTGTGATATATCAACTTTGCTGCATGTGTGACATTTTTGACAGCGTCTGTGAAGAAGGTGGGTGTTTCGGGTGTGTGTGTGTGTGTGTGTGTGTGAGTGTGCTCACCACCACAGTTCCCTGGGGCTGGACAGTGAGAGGCTGTCCTACTGCCACCACCTGCTGGTGGGACTCACTGGAGGGACTGATGATCTGCACACTGTGACCCTGGATGGAGTAGGCTGTGGACACACAACACACACACACACACACACACACAAAGCTTGAGTCAGACATTCAGAAACCGACACAAGTTGAGACTGAGAGTGTGTGTGTGTGTGTGTGTGTGCAGCCCCCCAGCCCCCAGCCCCCTGCCCCCAGCCCCCTGCCCCCTGCCCCCACCCTTGTTGGAGAGGTTCCCTGCGCTGCTGCAGAGCACGGTGAGGGCGTAGTGTGGCGGCAGCGAGGCCTTGCACACGGCCGTGATGAAGGCGTCGCGAGGCGTCACCAGGCCCAGGCGGCCACAGAGCCACGCCAGGCTCAGCTCCGCCTTCAGGATGCTCTCTGTCGCCGCCTCGTCCGTGCTGACACACAACACCAGCATCATTAGCATTACTAACACACAACACCAGCATGGGCATCATTAGCATTACTAATACTACATTAGTAGTAGTAGTATGTTATTATTACAGTTGTATTGTTATTATGACTATATTATTATTATTTTTACATTTTAATTTGGTAACAGGTGTTGAACACCTCCTCAGGTTATGTGACAGGTGTTGAACACCTCCTCAGGTTATGTGACAGGTGTTGAACACCTCCTCAGGTTATGTGACAGGTGTTGAACACCTCCTCAGATTATGTGACAGGTGTTGAACACCTCCTCAGGTTATGTGACAGGTGTTGAACACCTCCTCAGGTTATGTGCCAGGTGTTGAACACCTCCTCAGGTTATGTGCCAGGTGTTGAACACCTCCTCAGGTTATGTGACAGGTGTAGATGAGGAAGACCTACCTGGCGTCCAGCAGGAGAGAGAGGGCTGCCAGCAGGCCACACCAGCACGCTCCCACCATCTCCTCCCACACCAGGTGAGCTCCTGGGAGGAGCACAGAGACAAACACACCTCGTAAGGAACGCTCGCGGTCATCAGGATTCACAACACAACGTCTGGATTCAAGACTCCCAGCAGTAACCACTAGGGGTCAGTAGAGCACAGACAGCACAGACAGCCCGTTCACCCTACCACCCTCCCTCTGTTCTCTCCACTCCCACCTCCTCCCTTCCCCTCTTTCCCATCCTCTCCTTCCTCCTCCGCCCAGGCTGGGACTCCCCCCCCCCCCCCTCACCAGGTGCAGGCTGGGACTCCCCCCCCCCCCTCACCAGGTGCAGGCTGGGACTCCCCCCCCCCCCCCTCACCAGGTGCAGGCTGGGACTCCCCCCCCCCCCCCCTCACCAGGTGCAGGCTGGGACTCCCCCCCCCCCCTCACCAGGTGCAGGCTGGGACTCCCCCCCCCCTCACCAGGTGCAGGCTGGGACTCCCCCCCCCCTCACCAGGTGCAGGCTGGGACTCCCCCCCCCCCTCACCAGGTGCAGGCTGGGACTCCCCCCCCCCCCTCACCAGGTGCAGGCTGGGACTCCCCCCCCCCCCTCACCAGGTGCAGGCTGGGACTCCCCCCCCCCTCACCAGGTGCAGGCTGGGACTCCCCCCCCCCCTCACCAGGTGCAGGCTGGGACTCCCCCCCCCCTCACCAGGTGCAGGCTGGGACTCCCCCCCCCCTCACCAGGTGCAGGCTGGGACTCCCCCCCCCCCCTCACCAGGTGCAGGCTGGGACTTCTCCCCCCCCCCCTCACCAGGTGCAGGCTGGGACTCCCCCCCCCCCTCACCAGGTGCAGGCTGGGACTCCCCCCCCCCCTCACCAGGTGCAGGCTGGGACTCCCCCCCCCCCCCCTCACCAGGTGCAGGCTGGGACTCCCCCCCCCCTCACCAGGTGCAGGCTGGGACTCCCCCCCCCCCTCACCAGGTGCAGGCTGGGACTCCCCCCCCCCTCACCAGGTGCAGGCTGGGACTCCCCCCCCCCCCTCACCAGTGCAGGCTGGGACTCCCCCCCCCCTCACCAGGTGCAGGCTGGGACTCCCCCCCCCCCCTCACCAGGTGCAGGCTGGGCGTCCAGGTCTGGGTGGTTCTCCCTGCGCTCCGCCAGCTCCGCCTCCTCCTTGGCCAGCTCCCTCTCGATCATGGAGGTGATGCCCCGCACCAGGTCCAGCAGCGCGCCGAACGCCACCGACATGGCGTAGCCCTCGGGGATGGAGGGGGGCTCCACCTTGTCCAGCATCTCCAGGCTGTGGGGGGGGAGCTCTGTGTTATTGGTGTGCGGCATGGTTTTTATCTGTCAAAATAACTGCTCCTGCATTGCCAAGACGTTTCTCATAATCACAGCGCTATTTGTACGTTGTGCATGTTTGTGTGTCCTCACTAGGTAGCCTTGGCGCTGCCCTGCACACTGACGGTGACCAGAGGGATCCAGATGCCCCGGTACTCGAAGGCAGCCTGGGTGCTCAGACTGGAGCTCACGCCCCCCGCACCCTGCCCTCCCTGGGACGAGCCCTGGGCCCCGGGGCCCGACGCCCCTGGGGGGGAGGAGAGAAGTGGAGAAGGAAGGAGAGGAAGGAAGTTCAAGGTCATCATTAGTCTGACAGGCTTCAAGAAAACCTAAAAAAACATCCTCATTTTCCCAACGAGAAGATTCGGTCAACAAAATCATCTATCATCCCTCCTTCTCAAATCGATGGATCCTTGCTGTCCTCCCGCACTATCTCCTCTTCCCCCTCCCCCCTCCCCCCTCCTCCCCTCCCCCCTCCTCTCCTCTCCCCCCTCCCCCCTCCTCTCCTCTCCCCTCCCTCCTCCCCCCCTCCTCCCCCCCCCCCCCCTCCTCCCCTCCTCCCCCTCACCAGGTGTGTTGTTGGTGGCGGCAGGGTTTCCTGTGTTGAGGGTGATGAAGAGGGACTGGATGAAGGAGCCCAGGGCGTTGACTATGTCTCTGAACACCTTGGTGGAGTGTTGCTTCATGTCGTACGACTGCAGAACGACCTGGGGGGGAGGGACTTCCTGTCAGGGCAGGAAGCACTTGGGAGCAGCACTGGCACAGGGGTTATGTGAAGCGGACAGAGGGATCAGATGTGGTGTGTGTGTGCGGTGTGTGTGTGTTTATACGTGTGTGTGTATCAGGGTGTGTGTGTGTGTGCTCACCGCAGCAGGTGAGGCTGCACACACAGGCGGTGGACTGACTCCACAGCCACAGCTCTCAGCCACTGAGGCTTCTCTCCGTCCAGGAACTTCACCAGCAGAGACAGGAAGATCTCACATTCTGTCACCTGCCATACACACACACACACACACCATACACACACACACACCACACCATACACACACACACCATACACACACACACACACAATTAGCATGATGCCTGAGACTGTGCCTGTACATATATCTGACTGTGTGTGTGTGTGTGTGTGTTTGTATCTGACTGTGTGTGTGTATCTGAGTGTGTGTGTGTGTATCTGACTGTGTGTGTGTGTGTGTATCTGAGTGTGTGTGTGTGTATCTGAGTGTGTGTGTGTATCTGACTGTGTGTGTGTGTATCTGAGTGTGTGTGTGTGTGTGTATCTGAGTGTGTGTGTGTGTGTATCTGACTGTGTGTGTGTGTATCTGACTGTGTGTGTGTGTGTGTGTGTGTATCTGAGTGTGTGTGTGTGTGTATCTGAGTGTGTGTGTGTGTGTATCTGAGTGTGTGTGTGTGTATGTATCTGAGTGTGTGTGTGTGTATCTGAGTGTGTGTGTGTGTATCTGAGTGTGTGTGTGTGTATCTGAGTGTGTGTGTACCCCAGCCCCTCACCAGCAGGCTGTAGAAGTGCTTGATGAGCACGGACACCACCCTGAGCAGCCGCATGCAGATGGGGAAGTAGGGCTTCTCCACTGGGGCCGGGGACGGCCCGCTGGCCCCCTGACGGAACTTGATGTTGGGGGAGAACAGCTTGATGACCAGGGGACACACGCGCTCCTTCAGCAGGAAGCTGAACTCCTGGTGCTGGGGGGGAGGAAAAGAGGAGAGGAAGAGGAGAGCAGAGGGGGGGAGAGGAGGAGGGGGAGGAGAGAGAGAGGAGGAGGGGATGCATCTCTAGTATCAGTGTTCAGCTGGAGCAGTGTAATCAAAATCCGATCAAAATCAAAGTCTGATATTTTAGAAGCCGGGGAATGTTTAGTGCACAGATTTATATCTGGCATCGAGTGTCGCTCGCTCCATCCGGAAACCCCAGTCTCTCCCTCTCCGTCAGTAAAGTGTGGGAGAGGGCAGCACCACTCCTGCAGTGAGGCTGGGAGGCCAGCCGAGGCCAGCTGAGGCCAGCTGAGGCCAGATGAGGCCAGATGAGGTCTACATTGTTGTTGCGTTTCATCTAAAGACACGTTCACACCAAGGATGACAATGCTAAACTGTATTTGCGTCCACACCCCTCTGACTAGATTAGTTTCTCCGCAGTGTCGTCTGCCATCTGGAATGCAGGACCGCTTTCAATTCAGATGGATTCTGATTGGTTATCGGTGTTTTATAGTTTTGTCAGTTGGGGAAAAAATATTTTGAAATTGATCCTAACTATATAATTCTGTTATATAGTTGTCGTTATCTCTGCTATTCTTTCAAATATAGAATATAGAAGGATGCAGAATGATTCTTAACACTATATATTTAAAGTTATAGTTCCCGCAGTCATCCTAGGTGTTGTGCAGGCCTGTGTCTGTCTCTACCTCCAGGAACACCCCGGGGAAGTCGTTCAGGACCGACTCCAGCAGCTCCAGCCCGAAGGTGCGGGTCATCTCCGTCATGCCCACCAGCCAGTAGGGGGCGTCTGCGTTCACCAGCTGGCACAGGTCCTGGAGGGAACACGGGGAACAGCGCTGGTGAGGACTTCACGGGTTCAAGTCGCAAACTAGTCCGGTTCAAGTCGCAAACTAGTCCTGGTTCACCAGACATGTCGATGGCTATTTTCCTTTTTAGTTGATTCATCCTGTTAGTTCTTAACTAAAAAAATTAGCTAACTAAGAAAATTCTGATTTCTGGAGAATTGAGAATGGTGCCTAGTTAGTGAGGAACTGGGAAGTTGGTGGAACATTCTGGGTCTACGAGATGGTAGAGGAGGATGATGTATATAATGGCAGTTCCGGAGCCCTGTGACCGGGTGGAGGGAGAAGTCTGTCTCCTCCTGGTGGACTCACCTGGAACAGCATGTAGGCATCCTTGGCACTGGGCCGTAGCGTGCTGACAGACCTGCGGTTGGTGTTACCCTGGGTGGGAGGCGGCAGCTCAGCCACACCTGGAGGAGGAGGAGGGGCAGGAGGGGGAGGAGGAGGAGGGGGTGAAGAGGGGTGGGAGGGGGAGGAGGAGGAGGGGGTGAAGAGGGGTGGGAGGGGGAGGAGGAGGGGAGGGGCAGGAGGAGGAGGGGGTGAAGAGGGGTGGGAGGGGGAGGAGGAGGGGAGGGGCAGGAGGGGCGGGAGGGGGAGGAGGAGGGGGTGAAGAGAGGGAGGAGGGGGTGAAGAGGGGTGGGAGGGGGAGGACGAGGGGAGGGGCAGGAGGGGGAGGAGGAGGGGGTGAAGAGGGGCGGGAGGGGGGAGGAGGAGGAGGGGGTGAAGGGAGGGGTGGGAGGGGGAGGAGGGGGTGAAGAGGGGTGGGAGGGGGAGGAGGAGGAGGGGGTGAAGAGGGGTGGGAGGGGGAGGAGGAGGAGGGGGTGAAGAGGGGTGGGAGGGGGAGGAAAAATATGTGTGAGAGAAGAAAGAGAGAGATAGAGAGGGGGGCCATGCGGAGCGCCGCGAGGCGTCTGATTGGCCAGCGTGCGGGTCAGCTGACCTTTGAAGCGGTCGTCCTCGGCGACCATCCTCTCAAACACCACGGTAACCACCTGACGTACGGTAGCTGCTGCTGTGTTGTTGGTGATGTTGTCCTTGGTGAAGTGCAGCCGGAAACACAACACAATGGCCTGGGAGGGAGAGGGGAGAGGTGTATCCCTTAGACAGGACCGCAGTGTTGTAGGGGTCGACCGATTATTGGCGTGGCCGATTATCGGCGTTGTGATTAAGCATTTTTATGATTATTGGTATCGGTCCTTTTCAAAACCGATTTGCTGATGAAATATATATATATATATTTTTTTTTTTTCTCCATTATTTGTTCATTTGTTGCTTGTTGTGGTTAAAATGTACTTTACGTTTTACAAAATGTTTACAGAATGCTGCTAGATGCTCCCTGCACGTTTTATGTTGTTATTATTATGAATATTAATGTTGTTATTATTAACAGTTCTCAGAATTAAATATATGGTTAAAATAATTTAAAGAGAGTCTCTGTCAGAGGCCTTCTTATTCTGAATTTTGACATTAATTTTCATTTTTACACTAGACATATATATCGGTTCAAAATATCGGTTATCGATCTACTTGATCTGTAATAATCGGTATCGGCATCGGTCCTGAAAAACGCATATCGGTCAACCCCTACAGTGTTGGAGGTGAGCAGGTGTGTGTGTACCTTAGACAGGACCTCATCGTGGACCACAGTGTTGGTGGTCAGCAGGACCAGGACTGTCTGCAGCAGCTTGAGTTCCTCCAGACCATTCTCCATCAACTGCCACAACATGTTGATGATGTTCCCCGCCGCGGCCTGCACACACACACACACACACACACACAAACACACTTCAGACTTGTACACCCAGGGGGCAGTGTAACAGTCTCACACACACACATCATCTGGGGATACTGAACCAAACAGGGCCACAAGGTCACTTCCCCCCTGGGTAGTTTCTTTTCCTGGCTGTGTTAAGCAGCAGGCTGTCTGCACGGGGAGACGTCTCATTCTGACCCAGACTGCAGCCGACATCAGCCTGGAGGTTTCATCAGACTCAGGGCTCCAGACTAACTTGTTGCCTTGGTTGCACTGGTGCGCCTAACTTTTTCATTTAGGTGCACCAGCACAAAATTTAGGTGCACCCAAATTTTTATTTTTGTCACACTCCATATAAATTAATATATATAAATTATCTTAACCCTTGTGCTGCCTTCGGGTCACATGACCCAAAGGTTCATAACGAACCATCGTTGTGTTTACCCAATTTTACCCAATACAAAAACAAATAAAAATAATTTTCTTTTAACCTTCGCAATGTGGCGGGTCTGAGACAGCCCAACGGTTCAAAGAAAATGCTTCACTTTGTTTTTGTATGCGATAAAGTTGTCGCAATACAACGGTGGGTCACAATGACTGATGGGTCAGAATGAAGATAACACAAGGGTTAAACAAGAATAAGGTATAGGTAAATACTTTTTTTATTTGAAGCACAATTATACTGTATAAAAAAAAAAACATTTTAAGTGCTTCGCTGAGCTGCCAAGCTAAAACATTTTAAGCAAAATAAAACATATCAAAATAGAAAGTGCTACTGTTTAAAAGTGCTTCTCTGAACTGAGACCTAACATTTCATGGCTCAAAGTCTTATAGCGGGTCCCACCTTGCTGTCGCAGGCCCTGCAGATGGCCAACACCTGTAATTTGGCCTTCTTGCCCTTTGGCCTTGGCTAAACCAGCTTGCCACACTCTCCCTAGCATCAAAATCCTAGCTCCATGGGTTAGCTCCATGGCCCAGCTCCGTAACTGATTCTCTGGTGCTCAGGTCGTAATTTCAATCACACAGCACGGAGCAGTGTAGGCCTACAGGAATATCTGGACCACAGCCAATCAGAGGCAAAGACCCGCCCCATCTCTGTCTCTGATTGGTTTAGACCACGATATGATCCAACAATGAGTGTGAGTTCCGTCAAAGGAGAACAAACGCTTCGTTTCGTGGAGGCAGCGGATGCGAGGAGGTTAGGAGCACCGGTGCGACCGAGGAGAGGCAGCGGATGCGAGGAGGTTAGGAGCACCGGTGCGACCGAGGAGAGGCAGCGGATGCGAGGAGGTTAGGAGCACCGGTGCGACCGAGGAAACATTTTAGTCGCACCCGTACAAATTTTGGTGGCATGAGACGTCCAGGCTGGTGTCGGCTGTGGAGTGGAGATAACGCCTGTCATTCAGAAGAGCAGGAGGAGGAGGAAGAAGGGGAGGAGGAGGAAGAGCAGGAGGAAGAGGAGGAGGAGGAGGAAGAAGAGCAGGAGGAAGAGGAAGAAGGGGAGGAGGAGGAAGAGCAGGAGGAAGAGGAGGAGGAGGAGGAAGAAGAGCAGGAGGAAGAGGAAGAGGAGAAGGAGGAAGAGCAGGAGGAGGAGGAGGAGGAGACAGTCTATTTCCACTCTGGAAGAGTGCTCAGAGCTGTAGCTGATGGCAGACAGAGATGAGACTCTGGAGAGAGAGCTGCATGCACATGTCTGTATAACTGTTCTAACAACAAGCTCCAGTACAGCTCCTAGTGTTCCCATGTGAAGCCTCTGTTAGACCCACATGGTCCAGACAGCTTCATCCAGCCTGCTGCAGCCATGAGCCACACCGCCTGGTCCTGGAGGGAACCAGGAAGGGAGACCTGCTGGAGGATCTGACCACTTCACTTTCAAGACAAGTAACTGGTATTGATTTCAGGTTTGTGTGTGTGTGACTGTATTTGCACTGGATTTTGTGTGTGTCTTTGTGATCTGAGTTTGTTTGCCTGTACCTTTGTTTATTTAGTCTGTGTGCGTGTCTGTCTGATATGTGAGTGTGTGTGTGTCTGTCTGGTGTGTGTGCGTGCGTGCGTGTGTGAGTCTTACCTCCGACACCACCTCGTGGGACATGAGTCTCTGGATGGCGGCCAGACACAGCTGGGTGATCTTGGGCTCCTTGGTGCCACAGCCCATCAGGAAGGGCTGGACCACCTCTGAGCTGTTCTCCTTCAGAGCTGTCCCCACACACACACCAGACACAATACACACCAGATACAAGAAAACCACCAGACACACACCAGACACAAGACACACACAATGCACACACACACCAGACACAATACACACACACACCAGACACACACTCAGTTAAACCATTACAGCATCAACAATGGTACGCAGAAACATTCCTTTAGGAAAGCACACACACACTAATTGGCTCTAGTAAGTTATGATGCTGAAATACACAAGCCCCAAATGTTGGCAGCTAATCCACAATGCAATAACTTCCACAATGCAATACTGAACCACAATGCAATACTGAACCAATCTCAGAGCTCCGAGTGACAGATCATTACTTTCATCGGATGTCATTCAACATGCAGGCCTTCCAGGACCAGTACAGATCTATCCATCAGGCAGCTGATGCATACCTAGCTGCAGTATGCTATCACCATGGATCAAAACCCTGGAATATAATTATGAGTGGGCCGCTGGCTTGTTTACTGAATAATCCCAACCTACTGAAGGGGTTCTCTCTTCAATCAAAGAACAAGAACAGCTCCATCCATCCATGCATCGCCCGCTCACCTGCAAGTATTTCCGTATTCCTCGCTGCGATGGTCTTGATCTTCACGATGCCCGACTCTGCCGCCTGGAAACGAAGCAAAGAGCAGAGAGAGACCGTTATTCATGGTTCCTCATGGTTCCTCACGGTTCCTCATGGTTCCTCACGGCCAAACTGCCGACTGGGCGTTAACTGCAGACACTTTTTTCCACAGCATGTTGTCAACTCGTCATCAACGCGACACCCTCTCGCCGGGTCCTTTCATTAGTGAAACAGACAAACGTCAACTGACAACCACCTGGTTTTATGGGTTGACATTTAATCGAGTAGTCTAGTCTAGTGAATTAAATTACAGGCCGGTATTTTACCATGGCTATTTAAAAATGGCGGGTTTGTGCAGGATTCTCTCTGAGCAGTTAGTAGTCTGTTGTGTTTTTCGGTATCAGCCCAGCTCGCTTGGAGCTTCGACGGAGCACACAATCTGAAATGACCCAAAACACCCAAAAAGTACCAGGTAGTCGGATACGCTTGATGGAAAACTACAAAAGGCAAGTAGAGGTGAGTGGTGTGGAGCCGTTTCCGCTCAGTGGAACAGCCTCATAGGATAGCTACTCTCAACATGTTTTAACACCTCGGTAAGAGAGACTTCACCCCCTTATCGTTCCCGAGAGGGAGCGAGGAGGAGGAGAGGGGATCGCTGTAATCAGTCCAATTTCATTCGAAAATGAAACTTTAACGAAGAAGGCTAGCCGACATGTCTCTTGAGAGAAAGAGGATCAGGGTACCGCAGAGAGGTTACGGAGGGATGGAGAGAGGAAGGAGAATGAGGAAGGAGAGGAGGGAAGATGGAGAGAGAGAGACTTGTGTCAGGGATTGAGGAGACCGCTGGGGAAGAGAGAGACTAAGCAGAAGAAGGGGGGGGGGGGGGCAACCATTGCTGTGTTCAGAGTAGTTCAACAGAGGCTTCTTTATCTCTCTCTCTCTCTCTCTCTCTAACATCTCACCCCTACTCCCTCCCTGCCCAGTCCCCCCTCTCTCTCTCTCTCTCTCTCCCCCCCTCTCTCTCTCTCCAACATCTCACCCCCTCCCTCCCTGCCCAGTCCCTCTCTCTCTCTCTCCCCCCCTCTCTCTCTCCAACATCTCACCCCCCTCCCTCCCTGCCCAGTCCTCTCTCTCTCTCTCTCTCTCTCTCTCTCTCTCTCTCTCTCTCTCTCTCTCTCTCTCTCTCTCTCTCTCTCTCTCTCTCTCTCTCTCTCTCTCTCTCTCTCTCTCTCTCTCTCTCTCTCTCTCTCTCTCTCTCTCTCTCTCTCTCTCTCTCTCTCTCTCTCTCTCTCTCTCTCTCTCTCTCTCTCTCTCTCTCTCTCTCTCTCTCTCTCTCTCTCTCCTCCTCTCTCTCTCTCTCTCTCTCTCTCTCTCTCTCTCTCTCTCTCGGCCTCTTCCCTCTCTCTCCTCCCTGACTCCTCCTCTCCTCTCTTCCTGACTCCTCCTCTCCTCTCTTCCTGACTCCTCCTCTCCTCTCTTCCTGACCCCTCCTCTCCTTTCTTCCTGACTCCAGTTCTGCAATCATTTCAACATCAGCGGCAACAGCTGGCCGCTCGTGACCACTTTGAAAACAGCATGTCATTTGGCAACACAAAACCAGCATAGCTTTACTGAGCTCCATAAGTATCCACATGAGTCATAGCTATGAGGGAGAGCTCGATGGAAAACGTTAACAGAGCTTAGGCTGTCTTTTCACACCTCACAAACTAGCAATTTACAATTGAATTACTGTTTAAAAAGTGATTGTAACAAATTGAAATGTAGTCATTCCAGGCAACGGCCCCAATTGGACGTGAATCTCTGCGCTGGACCTACATTTTAAACAAGTGACTCTATTCTTCTAGTCCGTGAAAGCCCACAGAGCCTATCACAGCCACGTTACTTCCTCATGGCTTTCCAAAATACAAAAAAATAAAAACTCAAATCAGATTGGCTAGCCTATTTTTTTGATCACGTTTGGATTTCAGACCGAATCTCCAGACAAGAGCTCTTGCCTGTCTTGTTTAGCCAGCTGGTTTCAGTTCTGCTGGCTCTTCCAGCGACCCCACGACCACCATGTCACCCTCGTATGAGCCAGGACCTGCTGCCGGGACGCAGAGAGGGGGGACGCCACGATACGGCACCTTTTGAACTCCCGGTTACCAGGCAACGAGGCATTACCGGCGGCGGGCGGCGAGGAGACGGCAGGCCGGACGCCGTCTTAAGTTAATCTTCAAAAAATGTAAAAGTCTCCTTCGCTGCTGTGTCCCTCCGAGCGGAGCCAGGAGGGCCTAACCCTGACCCACAGAGCAGGAGCAGAACGAGCTCTGCTCGCCGTGCCTGTTTCTGACTCCAGATGAACTCCAGATCCCGCCTCTACGGAGCATGTAAGGAGACCCTTTGATGTGTCGATCGACCGTGCCTCGAATCCCAGAGCGGCAGCATGGGATGAGCCCAGAAGTGGGTCTTCACAAACAAGTTTGGCAACAGACAGATCGTGATGCGTGGCCTTGTCTAAGCAAGTTCTCAAGTGAGGTGGTGGAGCCGGGGGGAGTTGTGTCGTGAGGAGGAAGAGCAGGTTTTACTGACATTCTGACACCACAAGCGCTCAGTTCTGGTTTTAACACCTCGGACTTCCTCCCTACATTCACCTCTTAAACTACAGAACTTGTTAACGCTGAGAGGCGTTGAAGTCTGATCTACGTCGTCAGTTTCTCTCTGGCCCTCCTGTGCAACACTATGCAGGCTGTGTGCGGCACAACTGGGAATCTTTGGTCCGTAATTCCGTCCCCACAACAACGCCAGCAGCAGACCACCACAATGATGAGAAAGCTGAAAGTAAGACTGCCACGTTATAAATAGCCTGTTAGGGTTCTCCTCTGAATCCTTTTCATACACTAGCCATTGTCCCCCAGCTAGGATCAGGCTAACGTGAATATCTGAATGCTGCTCTCTGTATACCGGCAAAGGCTGCTGTGTTCTGGCACATGAGAAGGTTGAGATGACAAAGGATGGATGGCGTGATGAGGAAGATGAGAAACAGATAGATGCCGTCAGAGATGGGCTATTCTTAAGAGCGAAACACGACTCGGTAAATAAATGAAAATAGGACAGGGTTGGTGACTGTGACAAATGATGGCCAGGACAGAGATTTCGCGTGACGAGATCTGGTCCTGTCTTGGATGACGGTGGTGCTACTGATCTACAGCTGGGTCAGAGACAAGCGCACGTCAGCCCTGTCACATCCAGATGAGGCCAGTCTGGCCAGCCACGTCGAAGGGGCACAAGACACAGCTGCTAATGAGAAGCAGGCAGTCAGGATTTCATTTCAGGATTTTCAGCCTTGAGTGAAACCATGTGTTCCTAAACCCAACCCGGATATGGAGACAAGGTTGCTAGCTCAGTGTTTCCATCTCATGCCCACTCACACACCCTAAAACTATTTTCCTATCCCCAAAAAAGGTTATGACGGAGCACAACGATCTTCTGCTCGCAATAGAAGAACGTAGGAGGCCTCTCGTCTGAGAGAATCTACAAGCTCAGCAGACAGGCTCATCCCAGGTCGCATGTGTTCCCCTGCTGAGCACAAGGTCAGATCAGGTCCCAACAAGTCTGTGACCCTCTGAGTTTAAATAAAGTTCAGTTTGAACGCTGACCCTAAGCAACCAACCAGCATGAGCGCGGTTGTGCTGACTTTCTAAAGACACATGCTGGGAAAATTCCACCCTGCAGGTTTTGGAATGGGGCCGCGTATAATTTCAAGGAGCTTATTCCCTCCTACCCCTTGGTATACGATTCCGTCAGGCCTTTAAAAAAGTTATTGATCGGCTTGTTATGTCTGCCGACACAAGGCATACATGACTCGTGTGCAGAGTGGATGTGTGTTTCACCATACAGGCGGCTTCCTAGGCTCATAAATAGTGCAGCGTTCCTCGCTAGCTGCACCGAGAGCTACCGCCGGCCTCCGCCGCCACCAGCGCGCTCACGCATCCAGACTGAGAGGAGGCTGCAGGGTGCCGCTCGCCAGAGAGGTCTGGGGCGTGAGGCTCTGATGGCCATAAAACCAGGGAGTCAGGTGGCTGAGCGGTTAGGGAATCGGGCTAGTAATCTGAAGGTTGCCAGTTCGATTCCCAGCTGTGTCAAATGACGTTGTGTCCTTGGGCACAAGGCACTTCACCCTACTTGCCTCGGGGGAATGTCCCTGTACTTACTGTAAGTCGCTCTGGATAAGAGCGTCTGCTAAATGACTAAAATGTAAATGTAAAAATGTAAAATCAGTGCGTTTCCTGCCTCTCTGCTGCTCTCTCGTAACCCAGACGACCCTGACGGAGGTGTCGCCATCAGACATGGACGAACAGGATCAGACACCGTCTCGTATGTCGGTCACGATGACAGGTTTATCTCAGGGTAACAACGGCAGGCGACATATGAATATGTCCCTAGGCCTCCATGTGTTTCTTATCCAGCTCTGCCTAAGGTCACAGACAAATTACCTCCTGATTGAAAGTGCGCCTGACAAAGAGATGCTAGCGGGCTTCATCATCACGTTCCCCCAGACCGTGATACAACAGTCGGGTTTTGGAAGCTACAACGTCCAGCAATGATTCGTATTTATTCTAAGGCACTGATGTGGCGGTGTGATCTGAGTTTTAGTGGCACAATGGCTCATTTGAGTTCTCTGATCTCCCTGGGCAGAAGATGATTTACATTCTGGAGGAAAACAAACAACCTCAGAGTATTGCCTGCTGGCCATCACTACTGGCCGAGTAATACTCTGATCTGGGGCCCACAGGCAACCCAGATTAGACTGTTTCATCTAGGAACACATTCCTGTGGACTACAGAGAACCATCTCTTCTCTAGAAACTATAAATATAGGTAAAGGGAAGGGACAGGCATTGAGCTCTATAGCCTAACCCTTTCACCACCCTGATCCACATCTAGATAATTATGATATTCTCTGATTTATTTGGCTAAACCCCTCAAACAGACAGGTTCTGTAATGGTTTCTGTCATGGGCCTATAATTGAACAAAGGTAAATCAGACTGTTCTATTTAAATGTCCATTTTCTCAGTGGACAACAAACTGTTGCATCTACTAGCCTAGTCCACTGCTTAGTTCTGGTAGAAGTACAGGTTTGCTTTGTTTTGTCAAAGTGAGGTCATGTAGCTAAGGAGTGTCCAAGGTGACTTGCTCAATTAATAGCCTAGTTCAACGCTGGTAGCTATGTTATGTTTGTCTGTTGTAGGTTTAAGGACAGAACTATGTCACATCACTTAGTCTATAAACTCCTGTTCTGTTCTCAGATCAGGCTGTGATGTCACGAAGATGAGATGCATCAGAAGCTATGTCTGAGACAATGGCGATACTCAACACACAACAACAATGCTGTTATTTCACTGTACCGACGCACACTTAACGTAGGCCAAATACTCTTCCAAGGTTTCTGAATAGCATAACAGCCTATCTTTTAAAGAAATATCTGGTAATTAAATATTAATTTGAGCCTTTACCGTTATACAAGACGTCATGCAATTTTGGACAGTACTTAGCCTATACACAATACGTAAACACTATTCTTCCACGCTGCTCACACTACTTGGTGAGATATTTGGATGTCACGCTGTCTTAGTCTTTGCGATGCAACATCGTTCAGCTCAAATTAAGGGACATACTAACGTTACACGTCATTATTACGAGTCATCATGTCCCTCTCTTATTTGTATACAATCCAATTTGACAATATAACCGATGCCATACAGTGGCACTGCAGTCATGCAGCAGGCACAACTGTCCTGAAAGATCGACACGCTCCCAATTCACATCCCATCCCCGCATCCCTGTGTGGCAGCAGCATTCGTATGCTTATATAAACTAGTGGCGAGGTGGATAATAGATCACGTTAGGTATTGTCCTGTATGATTGACTGATCTATAGCTAATATTGTTATATAGTCGGCAAACCAGATAGCTACCTCTTTCACCGGAGGGAATTTCTTTTTGCATTCCATTGATAGAGACCGCAGATCCGTCTGCATGTTCTCAAGCAATTTCTTTATCGCATCGGGACTACTGGTCGACATTTTGACGATGACTTCAACCAAAATGTAATAAAAAAAATATCAAAATAATAAGGAATGCAGTTGCAATCCTAAAATGTGCCCGGCCTACTTATTCGCCACCTTTAAAAAAAGAAAAACGCCGTGGACCTCCTCACAAGCGTCCATTGACACAATATTCCACTTTTCTGCTTCGCCCTGCCCGTCCGTATGGAGAATTGAAGCGATGACAAGGGCATATGTTTCTCCTTAATAAAGGGTTTATAAGTTATTTTCATGAATTATCATAATTATCTCTATACTAGATAGCGGTGCCGTTTAACAGCGTCTAAATGTGTTCTTTTCAGATGTAGCTAGGTTCCAAGGCTAATGTCACCATTGCCAGCTCCGCTTCAATCCCACAATGCACTGGTAGACATTGACACGTCATTTTGACTTCCGTAAACAGTGACGATTTCATCCGCACGGTTACAGTGACCTCTAGTGGAATACATTAAATTCACAGACACGAACACTTCTGCATTTAAATTGTATTCATTGAACTGACCCTTTTACCCAAAGCGACGTAGAAATAGTGCATGTAGAAAGTACAGCAGAAATCAAGGATACGAAGTGCATTGTTCTGATAGTATTTCGGTAGTTATCGTCAAGGGAATACTGTAGGGATTATATCCTTGATTTTCTGATGTAGCCTACTTTATGAACTATTTGAATATTGCTTTGGGTTAAAGCGCGGTGTTGTATCACCCGATGCATTCTCTCTCTGGATTGGCACCCCCTCGCGGGAGCGCGCGCGAATCAAAGAGTGAAGGAACGAAGGGGAGACAGAAGTCTCACATTCTACTTTCTTTGTTATAGAATTCAAGAGAAGAATTTCGATTATCTATGTAAATATCAGATGCTATTTTCAACAGAAAATCCTTCAAAATCGTCATTCAAACCGTATAGTAAAGAACGCGAACCAACATTCTTGCTTCACGACATCGCATTCTGAGGAAATATACCCCAGTATGATTACCAAAGGAAATGTATTTTGTGTAGCAGGTTATTTCACATGGCTCTTCATACTAATGTATAGGTTCAAAGGCATGCGATTTTAATGCAGTTAGTCTGCGCGTAGGGTGGGTTACTCAGACAGGTCGAAAACAACAGCCTTCTGATCCAGAATAGGCTATCAGCTGTCCTGAAAAGGGACCAAAGGTTCACATGCCTATTGCCTACAAAAGACAAGTACTAAAAACGATGTATTAACTATGTATCAACATCAAAAGAAATGTTCTCACCATCAAATCCTGTTTTAAGATATATTAGGTACTCTTATTGTTTAAGTCAATGAAATAAATGAAAAAATAAAACATAATAATCCCACACCTACCATGGCCTATTCTGATTTCAGACCTGTCCACCCTATACATACACATGTATTGGTATT
The DNA here is from genome assembly GCF_963692335.1 of Osmerus eperlanus. Classification (NCBI taxonomy): domain Eukaryota; kingdom Metazoa; phylum Chordata; class Actinopteri; order Osmeriformes; family Osmeridae; genus Osmerus; species Osmerus eperlanus. The sequence goes on from NC_085022.1 coordinate 2,438,071, forward strand.
ACATTTATGCTATTAAATGTACATAATGCTGGAGTAGAAGGGAAGAAACACATACAGGGGGTATACAGAGCATTTCATGGCAGGCCTTGTTTTCCATTTGATGTAAGTGCAATGCACTCCCTGCTAACACTGACTAGGAAAGTGTTAAATGCCTGAAACTTACGGTGGTTACTCATACTAGTGCCCTCAGTGTACAGTAAGAATCATTTGATGCTGGGATATACAGAACAGACAATAGAGGGGGGTGCATTTCACAACAGGCTTGTTGTAATCCTTCTTGCCATGAAATGCACCCCCTGCTAACTTTGACTAGGAAAGTGTCACATGCCTGAAACTTACTGTGGTTACTCATACTAGTGCCCTCAGTGTACAGTAAGAATCATTTGATGCTGGGATATACAGAACAGACAATAGAGGGGGGTGCATTTCACAACAGGCTTGTTGTATTCCTTCTTGCCATGAAATGCACCCCCTGCTAACCCTGACTAGGAAAATGTCACATGCTTGAAACTTACTGTGGTTACTCATACTAGTGTCCTCAGTGTACAGTAAGAATGATTTGATGCTGGGATATACAGAACAGACAATAGAGGGGGGTGCATTTCACGACAGGCTTGTTGTATTCCTTCTTGTCATGAAATGCACCCCCTGCTAACTCTGACTAGGAAAGTGTCACATGCCTGAAACTTACTGTGGTTACTCATACTAATGCCCTCAGTGTGCAGTAAAAAATAATTTGATGCTGGGATATACAGAATAGACAATAGAGGGGGGTGCATTTCACGACAGGCTTGTTATATTCCTTCTTGCCATGAAATGCACCCCCTGCTAACCCTGACTAGGAAAGTGTCACATGCCTGAAACTTACTGTGGTTACTCATACTAGTGCCCTCAGTGTACAGTAAGAATGATTTGATGCTGGGATATACAGAACAGACAATAGAGGGGGGTGCATTTCACAACAGGCTTGTTGTATTCCTTCTTGTCATGAAATGCACCCCCTGCTAACCCTGACTAGGAAAGTGTTAAATGCCTGAAACTTACTATGGTTACTCATACTAGTGCCCTCAGTGTACAGTAAGAATGATTTGATGCTGGGATATACAGAACAGACAATAGAGGGGGGTGCATTTAACGACAGGCTTGTTGTATTCCTTCTTGCCATTAAATGCACCCCCTGCTAACCCTGACTAGGAAAGTGTTAAATGCCTGAAACTTACTGTGGTTACTCATACTAGTGCCCGCAGTGTAGAGTAAGATTCATTTGATGCTGGGATATACAGAACAGACAATAGAGGGGGGTGCATTTCACGACAGGCTTGTTGTATTCCTTCTTGCCATGAAATGCACCCCCTGCTAACCCTGACTAGGAAAGTGTTAAATGCCTGAAACTTAATGTGGTTATTCATACTAGTGCCCTCAGTGTACAGTAAGATTCATTTGATGCTGGGATATAAAGAACAGACAATAGAGGGGGGTGCATTTCACGACAGGCTTGTTGTATTCCTTCTTGTCATGAAATGCACCCCCTGCTAACTCTGACTAGGAAAGTGTCACATGCCTGAAACTTACTGTGGTTAATTATACTAGTGCCCGCAGTGTACAGTAAGATTCATTTGATGCTGGGATATAAAGAACAGACAATAGAGGGGGGTGCATTTCACGACAGGCTTGTTGTATTCCTTCTTGCCATGAAATGCACCCCCTGCTAACCCTGTCAAGGAAAGTGTTACATGCCTGAAACTTACTGTGGTTACTCATACTAGTGCCCGCAGTGTACAGTAAGATTCATTTGATGCTGGGATATACAGAACAGACAATAGAGGGGGGTGCATTTCACGACAGGCTTGTTTTATTCCTTCTTGCCATGAAATGCACCCCCTGCTAACCCTGTCAAGGAAAGTGTTACATGCCTGAAACTTACTGTGGTTACTCATACTAGTGCCCGCAGTGTACAGTAAGATTCATTTGATGCTGGGATATAAAGAACAGACAATAGAGGGGGGTGCATTTAACGACAGGCTTGTTGTATTCCTTCTTGTCATGAAATGCACCCCCTGCTAACTCTGACTAGGAAAGTGTCACATGCCTGAAACTTACTGTGGTTACTCATACTAGTGCCCTCAGTGTACAGTAAGAATGATTTGATGCTGGGATATACAGAACAGACAATAGAGGGGGGTGCATTTCACAACAGGCTTGTTGTATTCCTTCTTGCCATGAAATGCACCCCCTGCTAACTTTGACTAGGAAAGTGTCACATGCCTGAAACTTACTGTGATTACTCATACTAGTGCCATCAGTGTACAGTAAAAAAACATTTGATGCTGGGATATACAGAACATACAATAGAGGGGGGTGCATTTCACGACAGGTTTGTTGTATTCCTTATTGCCATGAAATGCACCCCCTGCTAACTCTGACTAGGAAAGTGTCACATGCCTGAAACTTACTGTGGTTACTCATACTAGTGCCCTCAGTGTACAGTAAGAATCATTTGATGCTGGGATATACAGAACAGACAATAGAGGGGGGTGCATTTCACGACAGGCTTGTTGTATTCCTGTTTGCCATGAAATGCACCCCCTGCTAACTCTGACTAGGAAAGTGTCACATGCCTGAAACTTACTGTGGTTACTCATACTAGTGCCCGCAGTGTACAGTAAGATTCATTTGATGCTGGGATATACAGAACAGACAATAGAGGGGGGTGCATTTCACGACAGGATTGTTTATTCCTTCTTGCCATGAAATGCACCCCCTGCTAACTTTGACTAGGAAAGTGTCACATGCCTGAAACTTACTGTGGTTACTCATACTAGTGCCCTCAGTGTACAGTAAGAATGATTTGATGCTGGGATATACAGAACAGACAATAGAGGGGGGTGCATTTCACGACAGGCTTGTTGTATTCCTTCTTGTCATGAAATGCACCCCCTGCTAACCCTGACTAGGAAAGTGTTAAATGCCTGAAACTTACTATGGTTACTCATACTAGTGCCCTCAGTGTACAGTAAGAATCATTTGATGCTGGGATATACAGAACAGACAATAGAGGGGGGTGCATTTAACGACAGGCTTGTTGTATTCCTTCTTGCCATGAAATGCACCCCCTGCTAACCCTGACTAGGAAAGTGTTAAATGCCTGAAACTTACTGTGGTTACTCATACTAGTGCCCGCAGTGTACAGTAAGATTCATTTGATGCTGGGATATACAGAACAGACAATAGAGGGGGGTGCATTTCACGACAGGCTTGTTGTATTCCTTATTGCCATGAAATGCACCCCCTGCTAACCCTGACTAGGAAAGTGTTAAATGCCTGAAACTTAATGTGGTTATTCATACTAGTGCCCTCAGTGTACAGTAAGATTCATTTGATGCTGGGATATAAAGAACAGACAATAGAGGGGGGTGCATTTCACGACAGGCTTGTTGTATTCCTTCTTGTCATGAAATGCACCCCCTGCTAACTCTGACTAGGAAAGTGTCACATGCCTGAAACTTACTGTGGTTAATTATACTAGTGCCCGCAGTGTACAGTAAGATTCATTTGATGCTGGGATATAAAGAACAGACAATAGAGGGGGGTGCATTTCACGACAGGCTTGTTGTATTCCTTCTTGCCATGAAATGCACCCCCTGCTAACCCTGTCAAGGAAAGTGTTACATGCCTGAAACTTACTGTGGTTACTCATACTAGTGCCCGCAGTGTACAGTAAGATTCATTTGATGCTGGGATATACAGAACAGACAATAGAGGGGGGTGCATTTCACGACAGGCTTGTTTTATTCCTTCTTGCCATGAAATGCACCCCCTGCTAACCCTGTCAAGGAAAGTGTTACATGCCTGAAACTTACTGTGGTTACTCATACTAGTGCCCGCAGTGTACAGTAAGATTCATTTGATGCTGGGATATAAAGAACAGACAATAGAGGGGGGTGCATTTAACGACAGGCTTGTTGTATTCCTTCTTGTCATGAAATGCACCCCCTGCTAACTCTGACTAGGAAAGTGTCACATGCCTGAAACTTACTGTGGTTACTCATACTAGTGCCCTCAGTGTACAGTAAGAATGATTTGATGCTGGGATATACAGAACAGACAATAGAGGGGGGTGCATTTCACAACAGGCTTGTTGTATTCCTTCTTGCCATGAAATGCACCCCCTGCTAACTTTGACTAGGAAAGTGTCACGTGCCTGAAACTTACTGTGATTACTCATACTAGTGCCATCAGTGTACAGTAAAAAAACATTTGATGCTGGGATATACAGAACATACAATAGAGGGGGGTGCATTTCACGACAGGTTTGTTGTATTCCTTATTGCCATGAAATGCACCCCCTGCTAACTCTGACTAGGAAAGTGTCACATGCCTGAAACTTACTGTGGTTACTCATACTAGTGCCCTCAGTGTACAGTAAGAATCATTTGATGCTGGGATATACAGAACAGACAATAGAGGGGGGTGCATTTCACGACAGGCTTGTTGTATTCCTGTTTGCCATGAAATGCACCCCCTGCTAACTCTGACTAGGAAAGTGTCACATGCCTGAAACTTACTGTGGTTACTCATACTAGTGCCCTCAGTGTACAGTAAGAATGATTTGATGCTGGGATATACAGAACAGACAATGGAGGGGGGTGCATTTCACAACAGGCTTGTTGTATTCCTTCTTGCCATGAAATGCACCCCCTGCTAACTTTGACTAGGAAAGTGTCACATGCCTGTAACTTACTTAGGTTACTCAAACTAGTGCCCTCAGTGTACAGTAAGAATGATTTGATGCTGGGATATACAGAACAGACAATAGAGGGGGGTGCATTTCACAACAGGCTTGTTGTATTCCTTCTTGCCATGAAATGCACCTCCTGCTAACTTTGACTAGGAAAGTGTCACATGCCTGTAACTTACTTAGATTACTCATACTAGTGCCCTCAGTGTACAGTAAGAATGATTTGATGCTTGGATATACAGAACAGACAATAGAGGGGGGTGCATTTCACAACAGGCTTGTTTTATTCCTTCTTGCCATGAAATGCACCCCCTGCTAACTTTGACTAGGAAAGTGTCACATGCCTGAAACTTACTGTGATTACTCATACTAGTGCCATCAGTGTACAGTAAAAAAACATTTGATGCTGGGATATACAGAACACACAATAGAGGGGGGTGCATTTCACGACAGGTTTGTTGTATTCCTTCTTGCCATGAAATGCACCCCCTGCTAACTCTGACTAGGAAAGTGTCACATGCCTGAAACTTACTGTGGTTACTCATACTAGTGCCCTCAGTGTACAGTAAGAATGATTTGATGCTGGGATATACAGAACAGACAATAGAGGGGGGTGCATTTCACGACAGGATTGTTTATTCCTTCTTGCCATGAAATGCACCCCCTGCTAACTCTGACTAGGAAAGTGTCACATGCCTGAAACTTACTGTGGTTACTCATACTAGTGCCCTCAGTGTACAGTAAGAATGATTTGATGCTGGGATATACAGAACAGACAATGGAGGGGGGTGCATTTCACAACAGGCTTGTTGTATTCCTGTTTGCCATGAAATGCACCCCCTGCTAACTCTGACTAGGAAAGTGCCCTCAGTGTACAGTAAGAATGATTTGATGCTTGGATATACAGAACAGACAATAGAGGGGGGTGCATTTCACAACAGGCTTGTTTTATTCCTTCTTGCCATGAAATGCACCCCCTGCTAACTTTGACTAGGAAAGTGTCACATGCCTGAAACTTACTGTGATTACTCATACTAGTGCCATCAGTGTACAGTAAAAAAACATTTGATGCTGGGATATACAGAACACACAATAGAGGGGGGTGCATTTCACGACAGGTTTGTTGTATTCCTTCTTGCCATGAAATGCACCCCCTGCTAACTCTGACTAGGAAAGTGTCACATGCCTGAAACTTACTGTGGTTACTCATACTAGTGCCCTCAGTGTACAGTAAGAATGATTTGATGCTGGGATATACAGAACAGACAATAGAGGGGGGTGCATTTCACAACAGGCTTGTTGTATTCCTGTTTGCCATGAAATGCACCCCCTGCTAACTCTGACTAGGAAAGTGTCACATGCCTGAAACTTACTGTGGTTACTCATACTAGTGCCCTCAGTGTACAGTAAGAATGATTTGATGCTGGGATATACAGAACAGACAATGGAGGGGGGTGCATTTCACAACAGGCTTGTTGTATTCCTTCTTGCCATGAAATGCACCCCCTGCTAACTTTGACTAGGAAAGTGTCACATGCCTGTAACTTACTTAGGTTACTCAAACTAGTGCCCTCAGTGTACAGTAAGAATGATTTGATGCTGGGATATACAGAACAGACAATAGAGGGGGGTGCATTTCACAACAGGCTTGTTGTATTCCTTCTTGCCATGAAATGCACCTCCTGCTAACTTTGACTAGGAAAGTGTCACATGCCTGTAACTTACTTAGATTACTCATACTAGTGCCCTCAGTGTACAGTAAGAATGATTTGATGCTTGGATATACAGAACAGACAATAGAGGGGGGTGCATTTCACAACAGGCTTGTTTTATTCCTTCTTGCCATGAAATGCACCCCCTGCTAACTTTGACTAGGAAAGTGTCACATGCCTGAAACTTACTGTGATTACTCATACTAGTGCCATCAGTGTACAGTAAAAAAACATTTGATGCTGGGATATACAGAACACACAATAGAGGGGGGTGCATTTCACGACAGGTTTGTTGTATTCCTTCTTGCCATGAAATGCACCCCCTGCTAACTCTGACTAGGAAAGTGTCACATGCCTGAAACTTACTGTGGTTACTCATACTAGTGCCCTCAGTGTACAGTAAGAATGATTTGATGCTGGGATATACAGAACAGACAATAGAGGGGGGTGCATTTCACGACAGGCTTGTTATATTCCTTCTTGCCATGAAATGCACCCCCTGCTAACCCTGACTAGGAAAGTGTCACATGCCTGAAACTTACTGTGGTTACTCATACTAGTGCCCTCAGTGTACAGTAAGAATGATTTGATGCTGGGATATACAGAACAGACAATAGAGGGGGGTGCATTTCACAACAGGCTTGTTGTATTCCTTCTTGTCATGAAATGCACCCCCTGCTAACCCTGACTAGGAAAGTGTTAAATGCCTGAAACTTACTATGGTTACTCATACTAGTGCCCTCAGTGTACAGTAAGAATCATTTGATGCTGGGATATACAGAACAGACAATAGAGGGGGGTGCATTTAACGACAGGCTTGTTGTATTCCTTCTTGCCATGAAATGCACCCCCTGCTAACCCTGACTAGGAAAGTGTTAAATGCCTGAAATTTACTGTGGTTACTCATACTAGTGCCCGCAGTGTACAGTAAGATTCATTTGATGCTGGGATATACAGAACAGACAATAGAGGGGGGTGCATTTCACGACAGGATTGTTTATTCCTTCTTGCCATGAAATGCACCCCCTGCTAACTTTGACTAGGAAAGTGTCACATGCCTGAAACTTACTGTGGTTACTCATACTAGTGCCCTCAGTGTACAGTAAAAAATCATTTGATGCTGGGATATACAGAACAGACAATAGAGGGGGGTGCATTTCACGACAGGATTGTTGTATTCCTTCTTGCCATGAAATGCACCCCCTGCTAACTTTGACTAGGAAAGTGTCACATGCCTGAAACTTACTGTGGTTACTCATACTAGTGCCCTCAGTGTACAGTAAGAAGATTTGATGCTGGGATATACAGAACAGACAATAGAGGGGGGTGCATTTCACAACAGGCTTGTTGTATTCCTGTTTGCCATGAAATGCACCCCCTGCTAACTCTGACTAGGAAAGTGTCACATGCCTGAAACTTACTGTGGTTACTCATACTAGTGCCCTCAGTGTACAGTAAGAATGATTTGATGCTGGGATATACAGAACAGACAATAGAGGGGGGTGCATTTCACAACAGGCTTGTTGTATTCCTTCTTGCCATGAAATGCACCCCCTGCTAACCCTGACTAGGAAAGTGTTACATGCCTGAAACTTACTGTGGTTACTCATACTAGTGCCCTCAGTGTACAGTAAAAAATCATTTGATGCTGGGATATACAGAACAGACAATAGAGGGGGGTGCATTTCACGACAGGCTTGTTGTATTCCTTCTTGCCATGAAATGCACCCCCTGCTAACTTTGACTAGGAAAGTGTCACATGCCTGTAACTTACTTAGGTTACTCATACTAGTGCCCTCAGTGTACAGTAAGAATGATTTGATGCTGGGATATACAGAACAGACAATAGAGGGGGGTGCATTTCACAACAGGCTTGTTGTATTCCTTCTTGCCATGAAATGCACCCCCTGCTAACTTTGACTAGGAAAGTGTCACATGCCTGTAACTTACTTAGGTTATTCATACTAGTGCCCTCAGTGTACAGTAAGAATGATTTGATGCTGGGATATACAGAACAGACAATAGAGGGGGGTGCATTTCACAACAGGCTTGTTGTATTCCTTCTTGCCATGAAATGCACCTCCTGCTAACTTTGACTAGGAAAGTGTCACATGCCTGTAACTTACTTAGGTTACTCATACTAGTGCCCTCAGTGTACAGTAAGAATGATTTGATGCTGGGATATACAGAACAGACAATAGAGGGGGGTGCATTTCACAACAGGCTTGTTTTATTCCTTCTTGCCATGAAATGCACCCCCTGCTAACTTTGACTAGGAAAGTGTCACATGCCTGAAACTTACTGTGATTACTCATACTAGTGCCATCAGTGTACAGTAAAAAAACATTTGATGCTGGGATATACAGAACACACAATAGAGGGGGGTGCATTTCACGACAGGCTTGTTGTATTCCTTCTTGCCATGAAATGCACCCC